>NC_025694.1:12334067-12401846 GCF_000633955.1 Camelina sativa
AAAAAAAAAAAAAAAAAAAAAAAAAAAAACTAAAACTAGTGGGCTTATTGAGTTATTGTTGAGCCCATTAATAATGTTATGAAGCCCGAATTGATTCAGATCACTCTCTCTCTGATAATGTCGGGGTCTATCGGCCACTCTCTCTCTCTCTGCAACAAGGGAAAAAATGGAGGTAGCAGCAGCGACTGCGACGAGCTTCACAACGCTCCGAGCTCGTACGTCAGCGATAATCCCGTCTTCTACACGTAACCTGAGATCTAAAGCGAGATTTTCTTCTTCCTCGTCTCTCAGAGCTTCTCTCTCTAATGGCTTTCTCTCGCCGTATACCGGAGGAAGCATCTCTAGTGACTTTTACGGCGCTAAGCTTCATTCGCAATCGCTTAATCCGTTAAATTTGTCCAGCTCCAAACCTAAGCGCGGAGTTGTCACTATGGTACTTAAATTTTCTATACTCTTCACATCGTTTCTTGATTAGCTGAGGTCTCCACTCTTAGGTTTTCGTGGCTGTAGCTGATATTTCTGCTCTATGCTCCCGTGGTTGTGAATTCCCAGAAATTGTATTGGTTGAGACACCAATTGTTGTTCCTTAGTTTAGAACCAATTGATTAGAGTGACTCTAGATATAGGGAATTAGATTGCAAAGTGGGGGGGGGAGGGGGGGGAGAATGTTCATTCATTTATATTCTGAGATGTGTGCTTCTATGCTTGTGTATTTCCAGAGATTGTATTGTATTGGTCGTTCGTACTTCGACCAGCTGTTGTTACTTAGTTTTGAACCAGCGATATCTGTGGTTTAGAGGGACTCTAGATATATGTAGTCAGATATTAAAGAATGCTCATATATTACTGTTGTTTATTGATAGGAGATGGTACATGTTTATTGATAGAAATTATATGTTATATGATTGCCTGGTAAAGAAGAAGTTGAGTATTTGTCACTTATTATGTGGCAGAGGTTTCTTTTAGTGTGTGCTACTTACAGTATGCATCAAGTTCTCTGATTATGATCAGGATCCTTGGCTGTCAATTGTCATAGAGGATATGGAGGCTTTTGTATTCTTCACATACAGTTTCTCTGTCTTCTCTAATCTTAGTTGTGCTGAAATTTATGGTTGATCAATTCACTGTTGGTGAGCCTTTTCTTTTTCTTTGATTCTTATCATCGTGCTTCCCTCTTATCAACAGGTTATACCTTTCTCAAAGGGAAGTGCACACGAACAACCTCCCCCTGATTTGGCATCATATTTGTTCAAAAACCGAATTGTATATTTGGGAATGTCTCTTGTACCTTCAGTTACTGAGTTGATACTCGCAGAGTTTCTTTACCTTCAGTATGAAGACGAGGAAAAGCCTATTTACCTTTACATAAACTCGACAGGGACAACCAAGGTAGGCTTCCATATGGAACGCCCTTCATATTATCAACGCATGCTGAATTGTAGAATTGAAGTTGTGGTTTGTTTCAAATGAGTGATGAAAAGTCTACAAATCATTACCTATTTATTTAAAATGTTTTAAGAGAATTTACTTCTCCCATTTCAGAATGGTGAAAAGTTAGGCTATGATACTGAGGCTTTTGCAATCTATGATGTCATGGGGTAATTAATCTTCATTCCTTTTCTACTACTTTCTTCTTTCACTTATGTTTTCCCTAATAGTGCTGGTAACTGGACTTGAATCATGAAACTGCCTTCCCAAATATTTAAAATTGCACTTGGAGACAGTTTTCATATCATGCCTATTTTTGGGAGACCAACCAGTTATCCATGCACCAATGAACTCTTATCTTTTCGTTGACTTCAGGTATGTCAAACCACCAATCTTTACTCTTTGCGTCGGGAATGCTTGGGGTGAAGCTGCGTTGCTTCTGACTGCTGGTGCAAAAGGAAATCGCTCTGCGTTGCCCTCGTCAACTATTATGATAAAGCAGGTTCTTTTCTGATCATTCTTTTAAATCTTAGGTGGCGTCTTTTCCCTTCCATAGAAGATTTTTGTATTTCTTATTCGAGTTAGAAGAAACTAAGGCTTATGATTCCTAATTTCTGTTCAAGCATCTTTTACTCATCCATATATTTTCTCTTGTATGTTAACTTTGTAGCCCATTGCTCGATTTCAAGGCCAAGCAACCGATGTTGAAATTGCAAGGAAAGAAATCAAGCACATAAAGACAGAAATGGTGAGAAGATGAACTTGATATAAGTTCACATAGTAGTGAAATAAGTGTTGACCCTTGTGATGTACATAGAATATCTTAGTTTGATCTTCATTATGCAATAGTGTCTAGTTGTATATGAGATATGGGGAAATATAAATATATGTAACATGTAGGCAGGGTGTATACTTGCAGACATATTAATATGCATCAACTAGCCTTTAACTGTATGTGCTTGCTAGCGAATCTGGAATCATGCTATCATTCTCTTTCCGATACTTTTCACCTTTTTATCATAAAACATATCTGAAAAGGTGTGTCTCTGTTCTATGTATTGTTGTGCTCAAGGTCAAGCTGTATTCAAAGCATATCGGTAAATCCCCGGAGCAGATTGAAGCTGATATGAAACGCCCTAAATATTTTAGTCCCAGTGAGGCTGTTGAATACGGGATCATTGATAAGGTATGGTGCATGACAGAAAAATCGGAAAAACATATTAGTGGTTTTGTTTTCCATCAGCACAATTGAGTTATTCTTCATGTGCTACGTTTGCAGGTGGTTTACAATGAAAGGGGTAGCCAAGACAGAGGAGTTGTGTCCGACCTTAAAAAGGCGCAACTCATTTAAATGTCTGATTGTCTTCCGAAATCCCCCATGATTTACAGGTTAAAGCTAAAATTTACTCGCTTTCATTCTGCATATCGATTATAATAATTATGGAATTGCATTTTGGACTTCAATCTCCTATATAATTGCACAAAGCATAAATTTTACACTTGTCGGGGACATATTCTGGAATCATGTACTGCTTTCGTTCTGTCACATTTGGACCAATTATCCCATTGTAGGAGCATTTACTAACAAAAGGGAACACCTGTAAAAGTCGAAATACTTTTTACACCTCACAAATGGTTTATAATAATTACTTCAGCATTCATGCAATAGCCTTATAGAAGAAACCCGACGAATACATGCTTATAGTGGATGCGTATCTTCTAGTTTTGCGTTTCCTTTAGTTCAAATAGTTACTTCCCATTTCCCTCTGTTGCTCTCTTAGGACCCATTTTATAGTGATATCATTTTCATTGCCCATTATAACAAATTTCACTATTGATGGCCGACACCTATCCAAGGGTTATGCTCCTTCAGACACTAGAATTCGTATCGTTGGTTGTCTTAACAAATGATTAAATCTCAAACTCAAACTCTTGTCCTCTTTGATTGTCTGCCTATTAACACCAACCATTGATACATCTTTCGTGACTAAAAGCATTCGACTTCTAATTCTATTGGCTTCTCCTTTTAATAGTTTTTACTTTGTTATGACGTTATAATCATTATGTTATGACATTATCATTTCGCTGTGTTTTTCAGGTTGGAGATTTGACGACTGATCAAAGGGGGAATCGGTGAACCATTNTGGTGCATGACAGAAAAATCGGAAAAACATATTAGTGGTTTTGTTTTCCATCAGCACAATTGAGTTATTCTTCATGTGCTACGTTTGCAGGTGGTTTACAATGAAAGGGGTAGCCAAGACAGAGGAGTTGTGTCCGACCTTAAAAAGGCGCAACTCATTTAAATGTCTGATTGTCTTCCGAAATCCCCCATGATTTACAGGTTAAAGCTAAAATTTACTCGCTTTCATTCTGCATATCGATTATAATAATTATGGAATTGCATTTTGGACTTCAATCTCCTATATAATTGCACAAAGCATAAATTTTACACTTGTCGGGGACATATTCTGGAATCATGTACTGCTTTCGTTCTGTCACATTTGGACCAATTATCCCATTGTAGGAGCATTTACTAACAAAAGGGAACACCTGTAAAAGTCGAAATACTTTTTACACCTCACAAATGGTTTATAATAATTACTTCAGCATTCATGCAATAGCCTTATAGAAGAAACCCGACGAATACATGCTTATAGTGGATGCGTATCTTCTAGTTTTGCGTTTCCTTTAGTTCAAATAGTTACTTCCCATTTCCCTCTGTTGCTCTCTTAGGACCCATTTTATAGTGATATCATTTTCATTGCCCATTATAACAAATTTCACTATTGATGGCCGACACCTATCCAAGGGTTATGCTCCTTCAGACACTAGAATTCGTATCGTTGGTTGTCTTAACAAATGATTAAATCTCAAACTCAAACTCTTGTCCTCTTTGATTGTCTGCCTATTAACACCAACCATTGATACATCTTTCGTGACTAAAAGCATTCGACTTCTAATTCTATTGGCTTCTCCTTTTAATAGTTTTTACTTTGTTATGACGTTATAATCATTATGTTATGACATTATCATTTCGCTGTGTTTTTCAGGTTGGAGATTTGACGACTGATCAAAGGGGGAATCGGTGAACCATTCACCAGCACAAAAGTGGGGTAAAGTCTTGGAAACATGTTAGTAATGTTACTGGTAATGCTGCAATTTTTTAGTGCTAAACAAACCCATATGTGTAGGCTTGTCAAATGCCTAGAAACAGGATGGATTGGTGTATTTCAATAGTATATGCTTTTAATCTTTTAAAATGAATCAATTTCGTTTGCTCACCCCTAATGCGGATGTGTATATGTGTTACAAACCAATATGTTGCTTTGTGTTCACACCAAGCAAGAACGTGTACCGTTTCTGGAATAAGATGGAGATAGGCATGAATGAGCGATGACATTATGATAAATTCCACCCACCCCATTATCTTTGTATCCCTTTCTCCTATGAAAAGCCCACATTTGTCACAAACAGGCAAATGTTGATTTGATTTCATTGCATGAGTCAGTCAACAGTTTTAATGACGTCACCGGTTCCTCCTTACGTGCCGGCGAATATGAGTCGTCCAGTGAAACCATCATTTAGATTTAGATTTTAGACTTAGGGTACGCATTTTTTATCATAACCAAACGTTGAAAAAAAAAAAGGGTTCAATCTAATCAGATATTGGTTTTCTTTTGTGCAGTCATCGGTTCTCTACATGTCAGATTTCGAGGCATCATTATTTATCTGACTCTAGTAACTCATGAGACTAATCTGAATTTTGGTAAACAAACACCGTCGGAAAAAAATATTTGTGGTAGAGATGATGATTGTATATAAACTTCCCTTGAAAGTGAATCTCATTCAGAGGGATATTATATAATCTGTGACAAAGGGAATTATATCTAGGAGCCTTAGGGGACTAAAAATCAAATACCATTAAGTGGATTACAACCAAACCAACAACATAAAGGGTTCAGTGAATTCTCTACTTAGCTTCTATTCGAACTAGACTTATAGCATCCTTTTTGTCTTTCTAATCTTCTCCTAATAAGCTTACTTGTATTATAACAACAATTTTTTTATTATTCAAATATAAAGCTAGGCTGCTGGTAATATCCTACCACTCAATGTGTACTCTTATTGACATCACTAAAATTAATATATACACACCTAAGAGCAACTGCTACTTACGTGGTGTGTTTATCTTATTTTACCTTAGTTTATGAGTTTTAGAAAGTTAAAGCGCTTTTTTTTATTTTCCATATTTTATAGATGCAGTGGTAGGTTAGTAGCAACTTGTGTGTTTCTTACTCTTTAGAAATGTTTTTTTTGGTCGTAAAATCGTATAGACGTAGGCTTACCGGATCCTAACTCGAAGAACATGCTATAGAAGAAAACAATTTCGGGGAAATGACCGAACCGTGTTTTCTGTCAAAATATATAATTGGCTACAACTTGCAAGGGCATGTCTTTATTAGATAAGGAAAAAAAATGTTATCTTGAAAATCCTTCTTGTGAAAAAATCAATGAAGGCTTAGTGATTCAAAAAATAGCACGCTTGGCATATTCTATTGAGTTCATGCATCCAATACACCAAAGACCAAACAGTTAGTCGCAAATCAATCTATTAAGTATTAGGTGTCATTTAACCAAAAAAAAAAGTATTAGGTGTCATGAACTTCTCATTTTGGAGGCACGACCTATCATTTTTTAGATAATTTACTAGACCAAAAGTTACATGCCCCCACCACCATTGTCTATTGCATCACATATTTTGGATATTTTCCTCACTCTCATTTTTAATGCACTATATATAGATAACTTTATATATAAGAAATCTACAATAACAATCCCCATTATATATCTTCAATACACAATATAGCGAGAATGCATCAACCAGAAAATAATAGCATATCTCGGTATGTGAATCTCCAGTTATAAGAAAATGGAGATAGTTATGGTTCATGGTCTTCAATGTTCCAAGCTTTACAATTTCTACACAATTAAAAGATAAAATGGACAATAAATTATTCCATTTCATTCATCATAAATTATAAGAGATAGTGTTCTAGTCCACTAACAGATACTCATACTTGATATTTAATAATTTAGTACCATACTATTCGGTACTAAGACTAAGATCTACTCCCTCTGTTCCTCAAAGATTGATGTTTGAGAGATTTTACACAAATTAAGAAATAATGATTATTAATTTTAAATACAATATTGTTTTCCTACTAAAAAGTATTATATATTTATAAACCAATGACTATTGAATTTTCTTAATAATACTTCTTGAAGTTTACAAAAGTTTAATATTAATTAACTAAAAGTGGTAAAAATCAATTTTTGTAAGACAAAAAGAAATCACAAAACATCAATCTTTGAGGGACAGAAAGAGTATGCAAAGAATAAAAGTGCGCCTTTTGGGTTGATGCCAACTCTACAGCTACATTGGCATATGAATGATGTAACATTTATTTTAACATTTGAGCCGATCAAGTTAAANCGGTCTTCAATGTTCCAGGTTTTACAATTGGGAATTTTGTTAGAAGTTCCATTTTCAGAATTAAAGTTTTGAGAAATGCTATTTCATTATTTTCTTTTTAATTATGTCATTTGCTGTTTTTATGTTATAGAATTAAAATACTATAATACCCCTTAAAATAATGAAGGAAAGAAAATAAAAAAAAATCATTAATTTTTGGGCAAACATTTTTTTTTTAATTATCATTGTTTATACACATGTAGATATAAAAGAGATTGAAGTTGGTGGAGTTCTCCAGGTCAATAATATGGTTGTCTTCCGAGAATTCATCAATTTCAAGTCTGCGCAATAGACAACAAACATGTGAGTTTGATGAATTTAATATTTTTTTAAATAAATTGGTCATCTAGAAGTTAATAGACAAGATGAGTTGGAAAGATAATAGTAAGCCTATTGTGGTCCACCAACAGAGACATACCTTCTCTGTGTATCATTGTTGTCCTCCAAGAGTTTGATGGACTTAAGATATTCAAATAAAATTTGGTCCATCAGGAACTTAATAGACAACATGGTTGGATAGACAAAAAAGTAAGTGGTCCATAAATGAAAATCTAGTGGACAAAACAAAGATAAAGCTGGTCCACAGAGGCATACCTTCAATGTGTAGTAACATTGTTGTCCTCCGGGAGTTCTCAAATGTCAATATGAACGTCTTCAGACCTGTGAGATAGATAACATACATGTTAGTGTGATGGACTTAATGTTCTAAACTAAAAAGTGGTCCACCAGGAACTTAACAGACAACATGGTTGGATAGAAAAAAAGCAAGCGTATTATGGTCCAGAAATGAAAATGCAGTGGACTAAACCAAATATAAGACTTGTCTAAAGAGACATACATTTTTTGTGTAGTAACATTGTTGTCCTTCAGGAGTTCACCAATGTCATCTTGAACGTTTTTAGACTTGTGTGATAGACAACAAATATGTTAGTGTGATGGACTTAATGTTATTTACTAAAAAAAAATTTGTCTATCAAGAACTTAATAGACAACATCGTTGGATAGACAAAAGTAAGCATACTTTGGATCAAAAAGATAAAAACTAGTCCATAGAGATACCTTCTTTTGTCAATCATATTGTCATCCTCCGTGAATTCTCCAATGTCAAACTACCAATTGCAATAAACTTCATACGTCAACAAAAAACGGATCTGGTCTAATATAAGGAAAAGTTTTGTCCGTAAGAAAAACGGGTCTGGTCCACTAAATAGGTTGAAGGACAAGTTTGTGGTGGACAAATCTGGCTAGGCGTTGGATCTGGTCCTTCGAAGTTCCAACCTAGCAGCATGTGTTCAGCGTTGCATCAGATCTCATCGTGAGTTCTAGGAGTTTGTCAACATCTCCTTTGATGGCCTTGTTGTTGCAGAAACCAATCTTCGGAGGTTTTTCTTGATTTCTCTGGCGCTTCCATCAAATCTTCAACTCCTTTACTATAAGGTTACAGCTTTAACAGCTCTTTTTGGTATGTTCGACGGAATTTTGTAGAAGAAAGAGAGGAAAGAGAGATGTGAGAGAAGAACTAACGAGATGAGAAGATATGGAATAAAATGAAAAGAAAAAATAAAAGAAAGTGGGATAAGATTAGGTTTTTGCAATTGAGAGGGTGGGAAAGAGGAAAGTTTGATAATTTTAAATTAAGGTTGTAGCACCCGGAAAAAGAATTTTGCAAAAATGGCATCTCTGACAAGTTTAGACATTATTCATAGCACATCTAATAATTTTCTCTTTACAGTTTCTACACAATTAAAAGATAAAATGGACAAGATTATAAGAGATAGTGTTCTAGTCCACTAACAGATATTCATACTTGATATTTAATAATTTAGTACCATACTATTCGGTAACCAAGACTAAGATCTATGCAAAGAATAAAAGTGCGTATATAATAAGAAATATCTATTTTGAATCTTTTGGGTTGATGCCAACTCTACAGCTACATTGGCATATGAATGATGTAACATTTATTTTAACATTTGAGCCGATCAAGTTAAACTATAAAATTGCGTAATGCAAGTACGCGTTATAGCTAATATAAATTTGAGTTAGCTTTAAGCTTTTTGCCAAGTGGAAAGTAACAAATAGTAATCAATTGTATAATATTAATAAGCACTCTAGCTTCAACTATAAATACCCTATTAAGCCTTGCCTCTATCTCCACATATCTTTTGTTATACCAATTATATTATTTTTCCTATCGTGCTTGTTGAGAAAACGGAAATACATAATCTTACAATATTTTATAGATAAGATAGCATTATGAAGCAATCTCACGCTTTGTTTCTTCTACTCGTTCAAGTCATTGTTCTTTTGCCTCTCCATTGTCTATCCGACGATTTTGTTAGCTCTAGAGCTACTTATTATGGCAGCCCGGACTGCAAAGCAAATCCTCGTACGTATTTTAATCAGTTATTGCTATATAGATTATGGTCCTTAATTATTAGTTTTTCATTAGTATAGTACGACGTAACATCTCATTATGAACCTTCACTAATTAATTTATGCATTATCTACGTATAGGTTCTTTATCCAAATTCTTAATATAGAATTGAAACGATTCCATTAATTAAGAGTGTCCATATCATCAGTTCGAGTATGACATTATTACGTAATTAGTTAGTAGACCTTTTTCAATAATCTGTAAGTATTGGATAAAATTCCTAGTACTTTCTATAAAAAAAAAATGTTATTTGTTAACGAGAATAAAAATATGTTTATCATTGACTATTATATATGCAGGAGGACATTGTGGATATGGAGAATTCGGAAGAGATATCAATAATGGTGAAGTGAGTGGTGTTTCATGGCGACTATGGAACAATGGAACCGGCTGTGGTGCTTGTTACCAGGTTTATATATTTCAAGCTCATTATATATTTCATCATGCTAATTAAACTATGTCCATCACTAAGTAACCTGATATTATAATTTAATGAACTATACAAAGGTGAGGTGCAAAATACCACCACACTGCAGCGAGGAAGGAGTATACGTAGTGGCTACGGACTCCGGCGAAGGACATGGTACGGACTTCATCTTAAGCCCTAAGGCGTACGGACGTATGGCCCGACCAGGCACAGAGAATCAGCTCTACTCCTTCGGCGTGGTGGACGTTGAGTACCAGAGGATCCCTTGCCGGTACGCAGGGTATAACCTGGTGTTTAAGGTCCATGAGAAAAGCTATAATCCTCATTATCTTGCCATCCTTGTTTTGTACGTTGGTGGTGTTAATGACATCCTCGCCGTTGAAGTCTGGCAGGTAACTTAATCTAAGATTATTACAAAACAAAACAAGTATATGTATGTTATGGTTTAAACATTAATTAATATATGATATATGGTTGTGTATGCATGATTTTAGGAGGATTGCAAAGAGTGGATACGTATGAGAAGAGTGTTTGGTGCAGTTCACGATTTACAAAACCCACCAAGAGGTGCTCTCACATTGAGGTTCTTAGTCTACGGAAGCGCCGGTATCAATTGGGTCCAATCACCAAACGCTATTCCCGCCGATTGGACAGCCGGAGCCACTTACGACTCCAACATTCTACTTACTTAAATTCCATATCAGTGTGTTTATATATATATATTTTTATGTATGGTTTCTCTATGTAATGGCTAATACGTATATTTAAATAATGCCCCCCTAGACCAATGATAATAAAACAATCGTAGTATAGATTCATATAGTTTATGTATTGTATCCGTTAAAGAAAAATGTAATGATTTGTATGAGTTCGATTTCCATGGAATAAATCAGTAATAAAATATTAAATTTAACAGATGATCAAACGTAGCGTAAGCATTATTTACATTTTTGGTCAGTCAATAATCATATAAATATAGTCAACCTCTTTTCATGCTATGAATACAAAATTGGCGCGAGTTTTTTTCTAACACACATATAGGCCCATCAGTATTCCTAGGGCCCGTTAAATTCTCATTAGAAATAAAAACGACACCGTAACGTAGGTTCTTCTTCTAATTACGACAATGCAATTGAAGTATTGAACCAACCGGAGAAAATCGGAGGTGGCTTCTTAATTTCATTCATCTTCGAATCCTGAACCTGGTCATCTTCTTCGATCGATTTCGTCAGTTTTCTTCGATTCTAGGTGATAATCGATTCTGGAGTTCTTCGAGACAAGCAGTAGAGGATTCAAACCCTAAATTCATAACAGAAACTCGCTAATTTAACACCTTCCTTGGAGTGTTCTTCTTCAGTCCTGTTTTTGGATTTTGGGTTGATGCTTTTGTTTATCTAGTTTTGCGTCGATTGAGGCAGAAACCCTAATTTCGTGGACACTGTGGAAGTGGAAGCTCACAGTTAGTACACTCTTTCAGAAGTGGTCCTGTGAGTAGAAATCCCTATTGGTTAAAGGATGCCTCAAGTTAAGATCATCGCGAAGAATTTTATGGACATGGTGGCGTCTCTTCCCGCCATCAAGCTTGACAAGCTCTACAACAATGCCTTCATCTGCGAAGCCATCCTCAGGTTAATTTTTTATGTGTCTGTTTTTGTTTTGAAACATAGATTAGTTTTATATGATTTGAAGACCAGTAAGAGTAGTTATGAAGTGTGTGTTTTAGAGGATTTTGTTGCTGATCATTTGGAGAAAAAAAACAAGTTGAGGAACTTAATTAATTGAGATGGTTATCAGGTCTTTGCCGCCTCTTGCAAAGAAGTATGTACTGCAGATGTTGTACATTGATGTTCCTGTACCTTCTACGATGATAGAGGAGTGGGTGCTTGCAGATGGCGCATCTAAGCATAGAGTTGCTATTGATCGACTGATTCAATTACGCATTTTTTCAGAAATTGTAGATAGGTATGCGTTCTTGGTTCTATTATTGATACTATCATTGTTAAAGACTTGTTCAGATGTTATATATTCTCTTGACGTTGGATGTTAAAAATCCTACTTTTGCAGGAAAAGGGGAACCAGTTACAGCCTCAACCGTACATTTCAGAACAATCTTCAGAAACATATTATTTCCGGGTAAAGGCATTGTTACGTTGATGTTATAGTCCTTTTTCGTTATATTTTCTCTAGGTTTTTGGAGAAGATGCTGATGAGCCAAAAATTGAATTTTGCAGTGGAGTTTTACCTAGAGAGCCTATGAATTCCGACAATGCCATTAAGCTTCCAAGTCTACAAGAACTCGAGGCCTATGCCCATAAGAAATGGGAGGTCTGTGTATTTTCTTGATTTTGTTTATTGATAATACTAGTAAGATGGAAGCAACTGTAAAGAAGAAATCTCTTTTCAATATGAATTTGGATTGTATCTGATGATGTGCACTAATTTTTTTCAGAGTTTCTTGCTACAACTCATAAATTCGGGTCATGGTGAGAAGCTAACTGGCATCAGTGAATCTATGATGAAAATCTTCCAGCGAGGTTTATTGAGTCAGAGGTAATGTTATTATTATACAGGTCTGTAGATGCATAATAGTGGCATATAGCCTCCCTATTGAACACAGTTCACGTGATATTGCAGAGACAAATATGGCCCAAGATTAACTGAGAGTGGCTTTCAGTTTTTGGTATGCAATATGTGAATCAGTGATCTTCAGTTTCTTGTATATATATATGTAACCTTATTGACCCTAATTTGCAGCTGATGGATACAAATGCCCAGCTTTGGTACATTATTCGAGAATACATATCGAATGCCGAGGTATGTATCATGCCTTAACAAGGTTTAGTTAAGTTGAAATCTCTATTTTGCTGAATGAATAACCCAATACAAATTGTTGTTCAGGAACGAAATGTAGAACCAGCAGACTTGATTTCGTTTTTGTTGGAGCTTAGTTTCCATGTTACTGGTGAGGTATAATTGAACTTCACAAAAAAGTCATTTCAAGCGTTCTTGTTCTTTCTTTTTTTCACTCTTACTTGATTTAGCTGGAAGCTTGTTAATTGTTTCGTTGAGCTCAAACATCTTATACACATTGCAGGCATATAACTCAAATACGTTGACAGAGGTTCAAAGAAAAACACTCAAGGACCTTGAAGACTTGGGATTAGTCAAACTTCAACAGGTTAGACTTGGACCATTTGTAATATTACCAAATAGCAAAAGAAAAAAACTTTGCAATAGTTGAAATCAGAGAGATTATAGAACTATATCATAAGCGGAGCTAATCTTTCTAATTATTAAAGGGAATGAAAGACAGTTGGTTTATTCCTACTAAACTGGCTACAAATTTATCAGTCAGTCTGGCAGATTCATCATCTCGAAAAGAGGTCACACCTTTTTTTATCCCCCTCTTGTCCATTTCTACATACTACCAACATCTTCTTGATTTTGAGTATCATTGCTGTTTGTTATTCCTCATCAGGGATTCGTCGTGATGGAAACAAACTTCAGGATGTATGCGTACTCAACGTCTAAGTTACAGTGTGAAATTTTACGTTTGTTTGCGAGGTAGTAGCTCCTGAACATCGACCTGAAACTCTACTCATCTGTGTTTTGAAATCCTTCAGGTCTAAGTAGTTGCTGCTTTATTTTTCCAGGATAGAGTACCAACTTCCAAACCTTATTGCTTGTGCAATCACAAAGGAAAGTTTGTACAATGCATTTGACAATGGCATCACATCAGACCAGGTACCTTTGGTTTCAGTTGAAAAACATTTTGAAGTATCCATCCAATTACTTATGCTTACACTTGACCAGACCCATACTGTCCATAAGATGGTGATCAAATTGCTGATGCTTTTCTTAAAAGTTACTAAATGATCATTTTTTTTCCCTTTCTTTTTGCTGTCACAGATCATAACTTTTCTCCAGCAAAATGCTCATCCACGATGTGCTGATCGAGTCCCATGTATTCCAGAAAATGTCACAGACCAGGTTTATACACCCTCCTTCCATTTAGTGTCAATTGTATTAAAATGTGTATAGGATTGGTTTATAGCTTGAAAGGTGTGTACTATCTCTGCTACCTGATATATCAGGCTTGTGCTGATGAATTTAAATGTATTGTTTTTGGCAGATACGGCTTTGGGAGGGTGATCTGAAGAGAATCGAGATGACCCAGGCCCACTTCTACGATGAATTTCCTTCAAAAGTAACAAACTTGAATCCTCTTAATTTTTGTTTAATGCGTTATATAGGAAATCCCAGTAACCAAAAATGTGCAACATTATGTTGGCAGGATGTGTTTGAGGCAGCTTGTGACTTTGCTCGGGAATGGGGAGGCCTTCTCTGGGAAGACTCTAAGAGAATGCGACTTGTTGTGAAATCTGAAGTTCACAATCAAATGCGTGAGTTTCTTCATACCCAAAGCAAATAATAAGTAAGGAACTCACATTTTGATCTCTTTCTTGGTTAAACCAGAACCTCATGTTTTGCTACTACAAAAGATATAAATCGTAAGATTTCAGCAGAAAGAGAAAGATGTCTTGTTTCTTTATATTAGTTCTTATCCTGGGAACCCATTTTGTGCCGTGTGGACTCTGCTACCAGCTTTAGGAATATACCTACCAATCATGTCAAAATCACTGATGCATATATAGTCTGAGAGATGCCCCATTTTTATGGTTTTGTAAAACCGGTAAAACAGTTTACAGATTACAGTTGATATTAATCTGAAGCAAACTACACATCTTTCCAATACTATGCACAAACACTCGTCATATTTTTTCTACATTTAAACGCACACGGCAAACTTATTTGGCAGTAGTGTTAACTGATAACTTAATTCAAAATATTCTTCAGTTGATCTTATGTTTATTTGAAAACAATATATTTGGGATAATCCAACCAGGGCCACCTCTACAAGTTCTTGCACGCTAGACAGTAGACAGACCAGAAACTCGGTTTTGTCTCTATTCAGTCAACAAAATTCCAAATTATTAAAACCCTGCAAATGCGAGGCTGCGATCTCAGCTTAATCAAGTAAGATAATTTTAACCGTTGGATGTGTACAGAGACTCTGAATCTATTATGTGTCAACATGAAGACAAAGATCAGTCTTTATTTTGCTTGAGCTTTTTCGTTGGCTGAGGATTCTGAATCCTGGATCTTCTCTCCCGTGTTTGCCTCTGCACTCATATTTGCATTTCCACGTGCCCGAGCGAGTCTCTCAGCCTCTTCAATCTTTCTTATAGCTTCCTGTTGTGTTGCGTTCATCATTGTCCCCATCGTTTTCTTCTCTCCTTCGAGCTGAATCTCCATTATGGTACCAGCTTGCTTGTCTATCGGTTTGAAGTAGTCTTCAATCTGAGCCTCCTGTATTGGTAAAGACCCGAAACAAACTTAAGACTTGAAATTCTCCTAACACGGACAAAAGTAAAACAAAAGAGATGGAAAGCTTTCTAATTTGGGAAACACAAGCTCTGGTGACTGGTCTCGTTTCGCTATTTCGGTCTTTCCTTCCAAAACGTTTTGCTATCAAAATCTCAAACACCAAAAAACTAAAAAAAATTTCCCATCTTTGAATGCTTTGGATCAAAAAGGCACTTAGCTGACACGATATCACAAACATATTTTGACGACACTTAATGTACATATATAGGCTTATAGCTGATATTAAGAAAGTGATAAACNTTTTTTTTTTTTTTTTTGTACAAAAGACTTGAAATTCTCCTAACACGGACAAAAGTAAAACAAAGATGGAAAGCTTTCTAATTTGCGAAACACAAGCTCTGGTGACTGGTCTCGTTTCGCTATTTCGGTCTTTCCTTCCAAAACGTTATGCTATCAAAATCTCAAACACCAAAAAAACTAAAATCTTTTTCCCATCTTTGAATGCTTTGGATCAAAAAGGCACTTAGCAGACACGATATCACAAACATTTTTGATGACACTTAATGTACATATATAGGCTTATAGCTGATATTAAGAAAGTGATAAACTCGATGGGAGTAAAGCAAACAATTTGCAAAGTTGGGGACTGAGGATAAAGATAAGAGACTAACCGTATTCTCAATCTGCTTATTCAAATTCTGCATCTCCTCAACCATACGGCGGACTTCAGATAATACAATCTGCTCTGGGAGTCTGTTTATCTCAGCTTTCCTTTGTTGGGACTGCAAGACCAATGGTTTGAATCAGATAAAAAGGTATCCATGAGTACCCTTGCTAGAAGCTAGAAGTCATAACTCTCGTTGAACATATATAACACCTAAGTCTATATATGATTAGGAAACTCTAACTGAAGGAAAATCTGATTTCATCACACTTCAAATGTACAATATTGAAGTAAGTATTCTGCACACAAGTTTATAGACATACAAGCTGCTTCAATGTCTCATCCTCAATCAAGTAGAAAAAAGGTTCTTCAAAAGTATACGATCAACTTTGGTCCAAGAAAAGTCAGAAACTAGGGTTTCATCAACTTAATTATTCTACCATTCATACTAAGGCATGGTGAGAAAGAAACCTGCTGGATACGCTTTTCGAGTTGCAACCTGTAAGTCCGGATTCTCCGTTCTTCATACCCAGAGAGGACTCTCACATAGAACATTGCTTTTCTCCCATATTCCAGCAGCTTGTTCATCTTTCCTGCAAACCATCACGAGTTATTCCAAACAATCAATGAATAGCAAAAACCCTTCTGATCACAAATCACTTTGGCTGAGGATGACATTATAAACAATCTATGAATACATCAAATGAACATGACAGCTTATAACTATTATAAGCTCCTCCGATACATAATAGAATCAAACTATATAGATCTATATCATTCGCATCGAAGAAGACTACGAAATGACGAAAATCGTAGGTTCAATTCACAGCAAATCAGAGGGAATCGAAATGATAATCACGCAAAAGTGTAAACGAACCTCAATTAGGAACTAAATTATCGATCGACAGAGACGGGATTGCTGAAATGAGATGATAACTCAAAAGACTTGACTCTGCCACACAAACCACACAAGCGAGCGACGAAGAACAAAATATTCAGGATTCCGTGAGATACTCCGATCGAAAATATCTGTTATTGGTTCTACAATAGACTGAGGATGAGGAACTCCGGCTCCGGCGGCAAGAAAACTCCGTCACCGATCTCTCTCGCTTGACTTAGAAGGGGGGATAATACCAAAATATGTTGCTTCTCTCTCCCTTAGTGGGCTATAAACGGGCCTTTTAATTTGAAGCAGGCTTTAATGGGCTTAACCGGCCCGATATGTCGTGCCAATAAAATAAAATTCTCTAGCGCTTCGGCTCTGCAGTCACATGTAGCCGTTGATTGATTCTCGACTGTCTCACAAGTAGCCGTTGAAAATAAATTCTATTGATCAATTCCTATTTGTTTCAATTTTAAAATTTATTACTAGGCTCCAAACTCTTTAATTTCAACCAATTATTTTGGTTGAAATACCGATGAATATTGAATGTTTAGATCGCTGACGTCTTTAATTAAAAAAAAAATAGAAGAGAAATGTTGTGTATTACGGTATAATTACTTTGATCAATTAAATTGAATACAGATCATTTTTGAATCTGTCGAAGAATACAAAGCAAAAATGATTTGTAAAGTTTACAAAAAAAAAAAAAAAAAAAAAAAAAAAAATTTGTAAAGAAACAAGAAATATATGCCTGCATTACGGGATTTGGTTTGGTTCTGTGGAAATGCCGGTTTAAAAGAACCGGTTTTGCTTCTTCTTTCTTTCTTTATCCTCCTTTTCCTTCAGATTTACTTTATTCACGATGAAAGAGAGATGCTCAAAATCGAAGTAGTGACGAAAGTAACCCTGAGAAGAGACCATTATTACAATCCTTTCCACTTAACGGCTAGTTTTTGTGAATGTTTCCTTCATCAATCATCTTGTCTGAGCTAAAAAAGACACGCACCAAATTAGACACAACTCTTTCTCTCTTTCTCACTCTCTGTTCCTCTCTCAGTGAATCTCTAATTTTATTGATAATTTTAGTGTAAATGGAGGCATTCGAGCATATGATAGTGGACGAGTTTACCGAAGAAGACTTCTACGAGACGATAGAAGCTCCCAAGTTTGTAGACCTCACCGCACCAGATCATCGCCCTGAAGGAGATGATCGTTACTGGTTCTGTTCCAGAGTTGGTCTGAATCATTTTTACATTTTACTGTTTTTTTTTTCCTTTCGGAAATTTGAATCATACCATTTATATTCCAGAGATCTGGGAAATTCGATTTTGATATTTTCTGAAAATTGCTAAATTAGGGTTCTTAGTGAACAGTTTTTTTTTTTTTTTTTTTTTTGACTTTTAATTGGAACGTGTTTTGATCCGTTTTTGGTTTCTTGGTGATAATGTGTGTACCTTAGGATGTGATCAGAAGCATGAAGAGTTCATGGATTCGGAAGCAATCTACAAAACATTCCTTCTTCGGGTTAGCTGAAAGATCTAAACTTTTTTTTTAATTCTTTTCTTCCTTATTTTGATTTTGTTTAGAATAAATTCACCAACTTTGATGTTAATCAACATTACTAGGTCATGGCAGCTAGGAGTCCAAGTGTTCGTCTTCGAAAAGCTCTTTACAGAAAGGATTTCAGGTAATTAAATTCAAATTGTATATGAGAAATGTGTTTTTAACTTAAGAGAGATCATCACTGAAATGTGTGTTACATACTTTTCTTGTTACAGTGTTGATCCTAAATGCCCCAACACGGTTCCTGCAAAGCCCTCGAGATCACGCGTTTCTAGATTGGCTATGATCTCATCCATTCCTCAGAAGGGTAATGGTAATGTCATCAGGTCAAAAGAAGTAAAAGTAGTTTCCACAAACAAGAATGCAACTCCAAAGGCAAAGGTGAAAGGGAAAGAGTCATCAGTGATCTCATCAGTTCCTCAGAAGGCGTTAACTGAGAGAAAGAAGCAAATGCATAGTCCAGCCGCTTTTAGGAGTGTACAGAATCCTCCGAGAAATGCAACAATCAAGGTGTCCGAAAACAGAGTTGTTGCGAAGGCTTTGGTGTTTCAATCACCAAAGAAGTTGGTGAAACTTAAGAGATCTGTGGAGCTTTCTTCCTCGGTGAAGAAGTTGTGTAATGGGATGAGGAAGCTTGAGATTGAGAAAAAAAGCAACGGTTTAGGGTTTAATCATAAGGCTGGGAGTTCAGTTCCATCTAGAAGACCGCTAAAGACACGAGAGGTGAAGAGCCGAGTGTTTGATTCTGTGCGGTCACAGAAACAGAACGATGAGAAAACCAAATGTGTCAGTACTTTGAAGAAGAGGGTTAAGAAAAAGGAAGAGCCTGTGCTTTCCCCTGATGCTTCTAAAGCTCATGAAGCTAATGGCAAGGAACTTAAGAATCAATCTTTGCCAGAGACTGAAAAAACTAGTGGAGATGAAGATCTCATGGTCGAAAACAAATGTGAAGAATTAACAAACACATTGAAGGTTAACATGAATGCTCAACTCCAGGCCATAGAAGATCCTGCTGTAATAAAGGAGAGTGGACAGGCAAAACAATATCAAATTGCAGAGATTGAAGAAAAGGAGAATGCATTAGCTTTGGACTGCGAGGACAAAGAAAATGCTACTATTGCAGCGGCTGTCGATAGAGAAGATATTTCTGTAATAGAGGTGAGTGGACTGGACAAAGCAAAGCAATGTGAGGCTGTGGAGATTGAAGACAAGGAAAATGCATTACCATTGGAGTGTGGGAACAAAGAAAATGCTACTAATGAGACGGATGTGGTTGATAGAGAAGGCGATAATAAGGAAAATTCTTCAGCCTTGGACAATAACAGGTGAGGAAAATGTTGTTTGCTTGCTTTACTTTGGGTTCTCTTTAACGCATCACCTCACAGATATACTTGTTTTGTGTGAATCTTGCAGAAAAGTCGACCAAGCCACCTACCCTTTGTTGAGAAAGAAAGTCTTTGGCAAGAAAGAAAATTTTAAAACTACTCAAAAGGTATGTTGCATAGCCTATGTACCTTCTGTATACTTATTAATTGGGCTCTACTATTATCTATTGTGTATTTATATGCTTTTGTTTGGACCAGGTTATGACAGCAGCAGATAAATGTTTCAACGGCAAGACTGTTTCGGCCTGTACTCGTGTGAAGTATACGAAACCTAAGCTCACGAATCCAAAGCCTTTTCGACTTCGAACTGATGTATGATGCGCAATAATCAAAGATATATTCTCTCATATGCAACTCTGGTTATTTTATTTCTGATGGTAGAATTTTTTTATAGGAAAGACAAATTCTCAAGGAAGCACACACGGAGAAGAAACCACAGTGTACTCTTGCCAAAGAAGAAACTGCAAGCATTATGGGGTTCCATGGTGAAAACTTGGGTCCAAAACATCAGCCTGTTCGAGTAAGTTCTTTGTGAAGCATATCAATGTTCATCGCGTGAGTGTTTCTTTTGGTGATATAATAATCTCCAATCTGCAGGTAGAAAAAAACATAACTTCCCGGCTAAAAGCTCCAAGAGGAACATCCACTACACTTGTCTCTGAAAACATGATTAATAGCAAGAGGTAAAAACTGCTTGATCAGAAAGAAAATGTTTATTCTCTCACTTTAGAGAAAATGGCAAACGAGTCTTGACTTGTTGTAGCAGTTACCTTTTCTCGCAATGTAATCTGAAAATTTTGTGCATTTTCTCAGGGTTGCATTAGGTAGAAAGAAGCAAGTGGCAAGGAAAGGAGTTGAAACCGTGAAGGAAACCTCACAGGTGAATGGAGAATCTAAGGAAGTTGCAATCATCAACAAACCTGCTGTTTGTGCTATTGCTTCAGGGGAGAAAAGACATGCAACTGTCCCAAAGGGACCAAACTTCCACAGTATTCATATCCCTAAGAGCTGTACGAAGAGAGTGGCATCACAAGTCTAAGATCGTCTTTTGAAATATATGTGGTTTAATTCACACGAGAATCTTGTAATTTTTTTTGATCTTTGAGAATTAACAATATGGAGCTTGTTTTAGTGTGTGTAATTATTTGCTCAGTATTTCAGATTGATACAAAAGAAAATTCAGCTGTTAAATCCCAAACACAAAGATTTTTCTTTAATAAGAGTTAAAAAAAGGAGAAAGGAAAAGATACAAAGATGTGTTTCATCTCCATAAGAAGTTGCTCGAAGAGGCAGAAGACAACGATACATTACTAGTACCTTAAACTTCCAAGTCAAAGCGTCAATCCTGTGTTCACCACAGTTTGGTCACATGGTAAGAAGTTTGAAGGTATCTGTCATCTGCACAATAAATCAAGTGGATTTGTTCTGGTGAATATAGTTTATCCAATGTTCATGTCCTTCCACTCTACATCGCATGGAGACTGTTCAGAGCTTCTATCATTAACATCCGGGTAAGGAGGAACATCCCAGATCCGTACACCGCATCCTTTTATCCTCTGAGTCGAACAAGGACAGTTATCCATGCCGCATTCATGGAAATATCTGTTGCTACGGTAGTAAAAATGAAATTCCAAATAGTTATAGTCCAACTCTGCTGGAGGATCATTGATATTTTTAGTAGGGAGCCAAATTTGGAACAAAGCCAGCTTATCCATCTTACATGAGTCCATGTAAGCGTCTACATAAAACATACCGGTTGTGGCTCTGAAGTACCAGCGTACCTCGATGTCTGGAGTATAGTGGCAACAGCTAGTTAAGGATTCGAGCAAGATGCAAGCCTTAAATCCCAGAAACTCTTTAGAGAGAGAGCTCTTGTGTAAAGGGAAAACTAGGGAACTTCCGGAAGCTCGATGCGTGAAATATGTAGGTACTTCTCCACCTGGTAAGAGAGAATATTCGTTGTTTAGTTGTAGGATGGATCGCCTTGCATCTATATCCAAATTGAAGCAATTCTGGTCTTCAAGGCAAGTCATTGGATTGTGGGAGGAGTGAGGTGTACCCTGGAGAGATTCACAACACTTTGTATGCAATTCAGTACGAGGAAACGTTGCCTTCTCGGCCATTGGTAACAATCCTTCGCAGTCTGAAAAATCTACCATGTGAAGACTGTTCAGTTTCAAAATGTTTGGGGAGATGGTTTCTAACCTCTTGCAACCACTCATTGATAGTACAGCGAGCTCAGAGATATCCTTAATCCAACAAGGAACTTCTTGAATCGCAGTGTGGCTTAGATCGAGATATTGAATCCTTGTTGAGATTTTAGGAAAAAATCTCAACCGTGAACACTCACTGAGTGTGAGGAACTCGAGGGATTCTAAGTTGACGTCTGTTGGAAGAACTTCGAGCCTTGAGCATCCACTCATGTTCAAATCCATCATTTCATGGAGATTCCGAATTGAAGATGGAAGCATAACCAAACTGTTGCAGCCTATGAGAACCAAATACTGGAGATTGGGGGCGTGCGAAAGATCTGGAATCTCTTTCAAGTTTTCAGATCCAGACAAATCCAACCGCCTAAGACTTCCAAGCCCCTTCAACATATATAAGAAGGAAAATAATGCATTAATGTGAGAGAGGAGTTTGAAAAGTGAATAAATTTGTAGTCTTTTTTTTCCTCACTGATTACATCAAACACCCATGCAACGTACGGAACTTTAAGTTTTCTTTACAAAAAAAAAAAAAAAAAAGGAAAAACGTGCGGACCTAAAATGTACAAAACAGATAAATTAATACCCGTAATATAATGTTCAAGTACCGTTTCAAAAACACTATCAAGATTCAAGACGTTAACACCTATAGCCTATATTATGATTTTGACAATACATATAAAACTATATTTGGATTAGAAGCCATTAGTTTCCTTGGGACAGAAATCAATCATCATAGCAAGAATTAAGAAAAAGTCTCCACATCCTAGGCACACAATGAGACCATGCATGGATTTTAAGAAATTTTTACCTTGTCTCCTTCCCATAGCTTCTCAAGCTCGCTGTTTTCCACTTTCAGTTCAACGAGATATTCTGTGGGGAAGTTAGAAGGCATACATCTCATCAGACAACCGTTCCAATATAATTTAGCGAGCCCATAGATATTCTCAATCCAAAAGCAATCTTCTTCTATCTCGGTATCATTTAAAAAGAGTGTTTCAATGTTCATTGAAATCTGAGGAAAACTTCTCAACCGTGAGCATCCATTGAGATTAAGGTAGTAAAGAGATTGCAAGTTGAAACCAGTTGGAAGAACCTCGAGCTTTGAGCATCCCCTCATATCTAACTCCATCAATTTATTGAGATTTTGGATCGAGGAAGGAAGTGACTCCAAAGATAAGCATCTCCAAAGAATCAACTGCTCGAGGTTTATTGCATTAGAAAGATCGGGAATCTCTTTTAAATCTGTGGAGAAAGCCAGATTCATCTTCTTGAGGCTTCCAAGTGGCTGAAAGCAAAGCAGGGACACAAACAGTATAGTATAATAATTTTACACTGAAGATAAAGAATTAAAAACTTTAAATAGTACCTGAATCCCTTCCCATAATTTCTCCAGCTTACTACTCGTCATCTCGAGTACAACCAGATACTTCCCACAAAAATTAGGGGGAATATACTTCAAAGGATAATTACTCCAATTTAGCAATCTAAGTTTACGTGGCAAAGAAACAAGGCCTTGAGGTAAATAAGATAGGACTTCACCAGTCTCCATTGACCACCCCGGGTAAAATTTTAGAAATCGGAGATTGTGCATCCTTTCGAACGAATTTTCGTCTATAGTAAATGGCTTTACTATTTTTGATGGGATAAAATCTATGGCTAGAACATTTTTTGTGCCCTAGAAAAAATATCATCAACAAGACTTTAACAATTTATTAAGCACCAAATATCATGCTGAACATAAAACTCATAATTAGTCAGCATGAAACGCAAATTTAAAACACTTACGGTATTCCTTTTTAATACTTCACGGATATCTTCAGCATCCACCAAGAAACGACGTTTTCCGGGATTTTTGGACTCTCCACGAACAACGTCTCTACCCAGGATCTTTAGCAAATTGTGCATCTCTACAATGTTGTGCGGTGTTATACGTATCAAAGACTTATTAGCCAGCATTTTTAGCCCAATGTTAACAGAAACACCGAGCAAACTTGTGATGTAACCAACTTCCTGGCGATTGAATAGACAAGCAATGTAAAGAAATACATTTTGATCTTCATCATGTAACCCATCGTAGCTTACTCTTAATGTTTTTACAATATTCCCGTCCAAACCCTTTCGGAACCTAGGCAGCATATCTATCCACTCTTTTTTGTCCTTTCCTTTCAAAGATGAACCCAATACACTGAGACCCAAAGGAAGTTTACCCGCAAGGTTTGCAACTTCAACTGCAAGCTCCGTGAAACCATCAAGTGGAGAGTTCTGCCCAAATGCACGTCGACATAGCATCTGAAGAGCCAGATCTTCAGATGGGAAATCCACCTCATAAACATATTCAATCTTGTGAGCCCTAAGAAGTTGTTTGTCTTGAGTGATCACAATTATTCTGCTTCCAGATCCAAACCATGCAGTTTGTCCCACCAAAGTCGTTAGTAGTTCTACATTATCCACATAATTAAGAACGATAAGAACTTTCCGGTTCTTTAGCCTTTGTTCTATCATACCAAAACAATTTATATTTAAATCCTTTTGACAAAGAATTTCTGACAGAAAACGTTGTTCCCAACACAACTTGGTGTCGTACTCATCCCCGTTGGTTCGCCTATAGTCATTTAGGAAAACTCGATGGTGGAATTGGCTAGAGAGTTTGTTGAAAAGAGCTCTTGCTATAACGGTCTTACCAATCCCTGAAGGCCCCACAATCCCCACCATTCTCACTCCCCCAGATTCCATGCACAAGATTGAATTCATTGCCTCTATATGACCTTCAATCCCAACATAATCAGCAAAACTGTTTGAAGGCGTTATAAGTTTATTCGACACATCGTTTGCAATTTTTTCAACCATGTTTGCTTCGTTATCCCTAACCAATACAAGAGAAACATTATGGCATACACCACCCTGACGACCATAAATCTATACTATACTAGTATTTTTGCAGCAGTTAAATATAAGTAAGATTTAAAAAAATAAGAAATTTTTTGTATTTCATTCAAACATAAATATATGATTCTCTTTCATTTTATTTGAATTTATATTTAAATTATTTTGAATTATTCGATAATATATTTAGTTAATAAAATTTGTGATTTTTCCTGCATATGATGTAATACAATTTTTTTAAAACGGATATATATTAATCAATAGATAAATAAAATTACGGGTATAATATCCCACATCGCCTTAAAAATTTAGGCAATAGTTCAAAGTCATAATATAAAAGAGACCAAAATGATTCATAATACAAATGAGTAGAAAGTTTGACTTATCAGACATTCAAACTTAAAACACTTTTATTTGGTTTATTCCGATTCTTTATTTTAAAGATTTTTAAAAGTTAAATATTATAAATATTTAAAATTTTAAAAAGTTAAATATTATAAATATTTATATTTTATAAAAAGTATAAATATTATAAATATTTATATTTTTTAGAAAGTTAAACATCATAAAATGTTAAAAATATTAATAATATTTTATAAATAATATTCAAATATTATAAATATTTAAACTTTATAAACTTTAAATAGTATAAATATTTCAACTTTAAAAAAAAGTTAGAAGACCTTTAAAATATCAATAATATATTTAAACTTTTACGAAACTGCAAATATGAGAAATACTCAACCGTTTTAAGAGTTCTAAGTATTATAAATATTTAAACTTTATAAGAAACGCCAATCTTATAAAATGTAAATGGTTACAACCTTAATAAATAACATATCAACTCAATCTAATATTGACAATACAAAACAATAAATATTAAAAATTAAGATTATATAGTGCGAGTTAAAATATCTCGGGACGGAGTTATATAACGGAACGGGTTTTGTTGATATTTATATAAATTTAAAATATCATGAATTTGCTGTTAAACGAGTAAAATATCATTTCATTATTTTGTTAACACTATCAGTATCCGAGAATAATTAAATTGATTAACAAATATTATGTAAAAAATAAATTATACTTCAGTATTATATGGTTTAAACTTATAAATACAACTTATAATTTAAATATTTTAACTATAAATAATTTGTCCCGCCGTGTACGCGGGTCCTAATCTAGTTTAACAGTATAATGTCAACAATGAAAATCACAATTAGCATCCAATATATGCTTAAATAACGGAATCAGAAACAACATACCAGTTCCGCAAGTCCTCTCCAGCCAAATTTGCTACCTCTACCAGAGCTCGAATCCAACGTTGTATCTCATCATCTGTTTTATTCCTGCATGTCTCTATAAAGGTTTTACCGAAGTCCCCTGTCTGTTTTCTAACGTCAGAAGGATCAACGTCGTAGAAAACTGGTACCACTAGTTGACCAAACTCCATATAGCAGTTGTGGATCTCGACCAATTCATTTAAGCACCACGTGGAAGAAGCATAATTTTTAGAAAACACAACGACGGAGATCCTCGATTCTCTTATTGCGAATAAAAGTTCCTGAGAAATTGGGTGGCTTCTCATGATCCCGTGGTCTGCAAATGTAGTGATTGACTTGCGATCGAACTCCTTAAGAAGGTAGCTGAGGAATGACTTGCGCACATCTTCCCCTCTAAAGCTCGGGAAGACATCATATCTCCAACTGCGAGAAGAAGAAGCCATGGGAGACGAAGATAGAGAGATAGAAGAGACAAATCAATTTCTGATGATTTTACTGACAACTCATGGTTGAATATATAATTATAAAGAGCGAGAAAAGAAACCTTCAAGGTTTCTCGTATCAGCAAATTGGCCGGCGAAAGACTATTTCTCTCCTACTCTTGGATTTTAATTAAAAACTTAGCAAAGAGTTAAATTGATAGAATTTAAATTAAATGAAATGAAATTAAATTAAATGAAAGAGGAGTTTGGTTCTTTTTCATTGGTGTACGTCCCTCGATCTCACAATGGTAAAGCAGATAATCTTGCGCGACGAATTCGCACAGTTCCACAGATAGTTTACTTATGTAAACAATGTTACTTTATATTGGCTTGTTTGAGCCAATCTTGTCCTCTTGTTGTCAAAAAAAAAAAGTCGACAATTAAAAAAAAAACCCCCACAAATCTTCAACATTGACAACTGTCTACAACATCTCAAACCAATAAACCGTGTACACAAAGCACAAGCATATTCAGCCTAGAACGATTCTTTTATTCGGGAATGTTAAGCGATGCATGTTGTTGTTTCTTATACCGCCACACATCTATACGTCTAGCGTCTCTAAAGTCTTGTCTATGACAACTGGGCGATAGTAGATCAGGAGACTAACCTTTTGTCTCCACGAAGAGGTGGTGTTAATCAGTCGTACCTCTTAATTTATACGGTATCATTTATTTCTAACATTAGCTTTTGAATCACGCGTTATTTGATATATTTTAATAAAAATTATAGTATATGGTTAATGACCTTTAATGAAATATTATCTTATAAAACTTTAAATTAGTATTAAAGGAAAAAAGAAATTTTAGATACACAATTTTTAAAAATGTAAAAATCAATTGTGTTATAAAATCAAATCTGATTAAAAAAATCATGAATTTAACTCGACGTTCAGGTGAGACGGATCAAACTGGTGACCTCACATATCGTAAACCATTTCTTTGACTACCAGAAAACCATGAATTTATCTCGTTTTCTATATTTAATTGATTGTTACCACCTATGTTTTCATGTTTTTCTTTTCTTATTCTTCATATTCTTTCTTGTCGTTTTCATTGTCAAATTTTATGGTAATTTTCATCGTTACTTTTAAAGTCTGGTTCTTCATTATACTCTTTTTCTTCTCCTCCCTCCTCGTCAACTTCTTCACATTTTTCCACTGAAAAATATTTTTTAGACTACCACACAACTTGTTAACCCATCAAACTCCAATACCAAAATCATTTTTTTCTCATAAAATTTGTGCAATTCATGAAGACCATCATATTATTCATAATTTCATCCATATTATTCTGTGTTAGATCCACACATATTAAAACTTTTCAAACCAAAATCCATACTTGCAGAAAAGTAATATGAACACATGTATAGTTAAAACNGGTTGAATATATAATTATAAAGAGCGAGAAAAGAAACCTTCAAGGTTTCTCGTATCAGCAAATTGGCCGGCGAAAGACTATTTCTCTCCTACTCTTGGATTTTAATTAAAAACTTAGCAAAGAGTTAAATTGATAGAATTTAAATTAAATGAAATGAAATTAAATTAAATGAAAGAGGAGTTTGGTTCTTTTTCATTGGTGTACGTCCCTCGATCTCACAATGGTAAAGCAGATAATCTTGCGCGACGAATTCGCACAGTTCCACAGATAGTTTACTTATGTAAACAATGTTACTTTATATTGGCTTGTTTGAGCCAATCTTGTCCTCTTGTTGTCAAAAAAAAAAAGTCGACAATTAAAAAAAAAACCCCCACAAATCTTCAACATTGACAACTGTCTACAACATCTCAAACCAATAAACCGTGTACACAAAGCACAAGCATATTCAGCCTAGAACGATTCTTTTATTCGGGAATGTTAAGCGATGCATGTTGTTGTTTCTTATACCGCCACACATCTATACGTCTAGCGTCTCTAAAGTCTTGTCTATGACAACTGGGCGATAGTAGATCAGGAGACTAACCTTTTGTCTCCACGAAGAGGTGGTGTTAATCAGTCGTACCTCTTAATTTATACGGTATCATTTATTTCTAACATTAGCTTTTGAATCACGCGTTATTTGATATATTTTAATAAAAATTATAGTATATGGTTAATGACCTTTAATGAAATATTATCTTATAAAACTTTAAATTAGTATTAAAGGAAAAAAGAAATTTTAGATACACAATTTTTAAAAATGTAAAAATCAATTGTGTTATAAAATCAAATCTGATTAAAAAAATCATGAATTTAACTCGACGTTCAGGTGAGACGGATCAAACTGGTGACCTCACATATCGTAAACCATTTCTTTGACTACCAGAAAACCATGAATTTATCTCGTTTTCTATATTTAATTGATTGTTACCACCTATGTTTTCATGTTTTTCTTTTCTTATTCTTCATATTCTTTCTTGTCGTTTTCATTGTCAAATTTTATGGTAATTTTCATCGTTACTTTTAAAGTCTGGTTCTTCATTATACTCTTTTTCTTCTCCTCCCTCCTCGTCAACTTCTTCACATTTTTCCACTGAAAAATATTTTTTAGACTACCACACAACTTGTTAACCCATCAAACTCCAATACCAAAATCATTTTTTTCTCATAAAATTTGTGCAATTCATGAAGACCATCATATTATTCATAATTTCATCCATATTATTCTGTGTTAGATCCACACATATTAAAACTTTTCAAACCAAAATCCATACTTGCAGAAAAGTAATATGAACACATGTATAGTTAAAACAATATTTGTGCTTTTCGTCGATCCTTCTTCTTTAAACTCAAATAACATCAAATCAATGTCTTGAGACGTCAATCATTCCTTCTTAGACTTAAAAATAATTTTTTTACAGCAAGAATATCAAATCATCTCTAAAGTCATACACACAAAATAAAACATATTTAACAGCTCATAAGAGATATAAAGAACAAACGGAGATAAGTAAGATATTTTCAAGATATTAAAATTTTTGATATATAATATTTAGTAATTCTTAAAATTTATTTTTTTTAGTAGTGATTAACTATTTAAATTATTTTAAATTTTAGATGTAGTTTAAATATTTTAAACTTTTTTTAGAGTTTAAATATTTTAAAAATTTTAAACTTTTTATGGAGGTATTTATAATATTTTTAAACATTCTATTAAGTTTAATATTTGAACCTTTTAAAAGTTTCAATATTTATAATATTTTTAACTTTTAAAATTTATAAATTATAATTCTCATAAAACCTTTTAAAAGCTAACAAATTTTTAAAATTTATATATTATAATATTTTGAAATATTTTTAAAGCTAAGACTTTTAAAAGTTTCAATATTTATAATATTTAAAACTTTTAAAAGGTTTTGAAATATAATTTTTGAAACTTTTAAAAAGTTTCAATATTTATATTATTTTAAACTATTAAAATATAAAAATTATAATACTTCCAATCTTTTTAAAAGTTAAGAACTTTCAATATTTCTAATATTTAAACTTTTAATTTTTTTAAATATTATAATATTTTTTTGAAACTTTTTAAACTTTTATTTGATTAAATAAAAAATTGGATCAAACCGAATAAAATTTTTAGACTTGGACACCTGATATATCAAGCTTTCCTGCTCATTCGTTGTTGGAAGTATATTAATCATATTTATATTGATTCCTAACCATTGTCTAAAAAATCTGAATATACAAAATTCTGGAAATTGAATACTAGAAAGGAGGATAAGGCTCAACAAAAGCATATACATTTATACAGGTTTTTGTTAAGGAGTTTTTTAGAAACTTAGATTTTCTTATATTAAGATTAACATTTATACAGGTTTTTGTTAATTTGTAAATTTTTATTTTTATTTGAACGATGTAGCCGATATGGACGATTTAACATTTTATTCTATTTATAATTTACTTATATAACCTAAAAATGATATTAACATATAATCATAGGAAATTTGGCATAATTTGGCATTTCAAAATTGGGAACGTTTACAAAAATATTTATGCATTTTCTTTTTATGATTACATAGATTAAGGAAAGAGTTTAATTAACTAAATTTTAGTTTTACCAAAATTTTAATGTTGACATGGAGATTGACATGTCGAATTTCTATTGTTGTTTAAAATCTTAGGTGGACAGTCTTAGGAGCTTATAGTTTCTACTTTTATTTAGTATAGACTTGATTTTGAACCCAACGTGGGTTTATTTGATATATTTTGATGAAAATTATATATGAATGATGACGGTAATAAATTATTATCTTATAAAAAAATTTAAATTAGTATTAAGTAAAGAAATTAAATTTTAGATACACAATTTTTTAAAATATAAAAATCAGTGTTATAAAATCAAATCTGATAAAAAAAATCATGAATTTAACTCGACGTCGAGGCGAGGCGAATCAAACTGATGACCTCAAATATCCTAAACCATTTTTTCTTCCTCGTCAACTTCTTCACATTCTTCCACTGAAAAACCTTTTTTAGAGTACCACACAACTTGTTAACTAATCAAACTCAAATAACAAAATAATTTCTTTTCTCATAAAAATAAAACATAAGATAAAAAATAAAAAATTAATGAAAGAATATCAACTCATCTATAAAATCATAAGAAATAAAAAGCACAAACTTAGATAAATAAGATAATTTAATTATTAAATCAATATATAAAATATATTAATCTTTTAAAAGGTTTCGAAATATAATATTTGAACCTTTTAAAAAGTTTCAATATTTATAATATTTAAAAATTTTAAAATTTAAAAATTATAATATTTAAAAACTTTTTAAAAGCTAAGAACTTTTAAAAGTTTCAATATTTATAATATTTTAACTTTTTAAAATTTTAAATATGATAATATATTTTTTTAAATTTTTAACTTGATCAAATAAAAAACTGGATCAAACCGAATAAAACTTTTAAACTTGGACGCCTGATAAATCAAGCTTTCATGCTCATCCGTTGTTGGAAGCATATTAATCTTATTTATATTGGTTCTTAACCATTGTCTAAAAATTTTCTAGCCGATGTGAGATATTGTGCATAGTTTTTTTATTTCCATAAATTTAAAATTTTCCTTTTTCTAAACAATTCTGAAAATTTAAAAAATGTTAATGAATGACATGTCAAATCCTTATAGGTTGTTTAAAATAATTCTTAATATAGAAAATTTTGGAAATTTAAAAAAAGTTAATTAGTTAGGTGTCTGATCCCTATTGGTGGTTTAAAATCCTAGCTGGACAGCTTATTTTTTATTTTTTATTTATTTATTTTTGAATAAAATGTTAAATTATATTCCAAGCAAAAATACGTTTTTACAACTATTGCATCATTTTTTGAGAGTTTGAAAAACAGAGTTCAGAGTAAGATTTAGAGTCAGTATCTAGTCTCGAGCCACTTGATCAGACCCGTCTCGTAACGTCGATCCCCCATGAGACCAATAGCGAGGAGTTGGTTTCTCATCTGTGTGTCGATGAGTTTAATGAGGTATGAAGCAGGCTGCGAGTGCTCACCATGTGTCCGCCTGTTCCTCTCATGCCAAATGGTGTAAATTGTCGTCTGCACTACAGAACAAGCTAGATAAGATGCAGTCCTATCCCGCCAGTTACTGCAAGCTGAGGTTACTATCGGGTTCCAGTTCGTTGAGAATCGGGTCTTGTAAATATCCTTTGCAACGGCTTGCCAAATCCCCGAGCAGAAACTACAGGTAAAAAATAAATGATCGCGAGTTTCAACGGCATTGTTGCAGAATATACAGTCGCCAAGCTCTCCCGTGGACCATTGAGCCTTACGATCATCAGTGGAAAGTCTGTTGCGGATTGCTAACCAAGTACATAACGAGTGTTTTGGTGTGGTATGAGTAAACCAGACACATTTGTGCCATGAGACCTCTTCTACCGCTGACCTGATCTGTAGCCAAGTTTCTTTTGTGGAAAAATGTGGATGAAACCTATCATTTTTCCCTCGCCAAAGGACGACATCATTCCTGGTATTAGATTGCTCACGCTTCAATTGGAGCTCAGTTTCTATCTGGTTTAGTTGTTGCAGACGGTAGCGACGACGATGACGTCTGCCCCATGCATCAGCAACAAACATGTGTTTACTTATTCTCGTTTCAATGATGCCCCTCTCTCAAACTACCTCAACTAACCGACCCAAGCTCGACCAATTGTCGAACCAGAAAGAGGTACTCAACCCATTATTAACTTTTGTTCTGCAAAAACTCACTGCAACTTGTCGAGACTTAAGTAATTTTCTCCACATCCAGGAACCTGCTGTAGCAGACTGGACAGACCAAAAGTTCTTGCGTTTGAGTAGATTGTGGTGCACCCATTTGACCCACATGGACTCACCAGATGAAACAATACGCCATGTAAGCTTAAAACAACAGACATCATTCATCTCTCTCAAAGACCTTAACCCCAAACCACCTTCTTTTTTAGGCTTACAAACTTCATCCCAGGCAACCTTAGCTTTGTGAGGATTTAACTCTGGACCAGACCAGAGGTAAGCAGAGCACAATTCGTCTATCTCACTTATGCATTGTCTCGGAAGCTGAAAAGCAGAGAACCAAAAAGTGCAAATGCTCCATAGCACCGATTGAATCAGATTAAGTCTTCCTTCAAAGGAAAGAAATCGAGCAGTCCAGGATCCGATTTTCACTACAACAAATCTGGGTATTGATAGCAGATTATAATAGCACAATTTCTATAACTGCTATTAAAAGCGAAATGAGAGTTTGTCAAATAGACTTATAGCATTGCACTAATGCTATGCCTAAAAATCAATAAACGGGAACTAAACCACCTGATTCCGCCTTAATTTTATGAACAAGCGCCAACACTTAGAAAATAAAATTACATTTTGGCGGTCTATGAACAAAACCATTACATTTCATAGCGTAAGGAAAAAAAGACAAAAACAAAGAAGGCGAAAAAAAAAAAAAGACAAAACCTTCGAGTTCTCCGTCGACTCGTTTGCTCGTCATCTCCACAGACTCCTTTACTCACCGTCTCCGGAGATTCCATTGCTCGTCATCTCCGTCGAGTTCATCTTCCCCATCTCTCGCCACGTCGATTTTATCTTCTCCATCTCCGTCGATTTCATCCTCTAGATCTCTCGCCATCTCCGCCGACTCTATTGCTCGCCATCTCGATTCGATCTGTCTCACTCTCTTAATTCGCATCAGATCTCCTCATATCTGACTTTCAGGTGAGTTGAAAGTGAGTCCATAGTAGCAATACACATTAGTGTGTTTCGTTGGTTGCTGTAATTACAGTAGTGTGTCTTGTTAATAAGTGTGGGTTCTCAGATACCGGGGGAAGAATACAATCACTATAGAGGTTAGACACATCTATCGATTTCCTGGCCTTTTGTATCCTTTTGTAGTTGCAGTGTCTCTGTGATTGATTGTCGTAAATATGTTTAACTTGTGGTTATTGTTGCTTGTATCCTATACCGTTTGAACTGTGTCAAGGGAAAGTAGGATTTTTAAGAAAAATGTTGGACAAGGCATGGGTGAACTTATGCAGGTAAGTATAATTGTTAAAGTTTTTTGTTTATGCATTTGGACTATTGTTGTGATACTTAATGCTTTTTCTTATACTTTTCTCTTACATGAACTCAAGGGTTGATTCTGCATATGAGAGTGGTGCTCGATGTTTTGTTGAAGCTGTTAGTGCCAAATTAGCAGTTAATGGAAAGATAATTTGTCCGTGTGCCGGATGCCGCAATTTAGAGCGCCATACATGCAACGAGGTTGTGTCTCATTTAGTTATACATGGAATGGATGAGGCTTACAAGAGACGTACTGATTGGTTTCACCATGGAGATTCTGTTGGTTTGGTAGAAGGTCAAGATAAAGTGTGGAATGCTGAGATTCTGGGTTTNTAACCCAGATCAGTTAGTGCATTTTATTCCCTTGGGTCATAATGCAGTTCGTGTGTAGATTGATGTAGTCAAGGTGCCTGATGCGAAGGTTTGGAGGCCTAATTCTNATGATGAAGATTTAGCTTGTAAGGGTTCAGAATTATGTGAGGCTGCTGAGGGTGAGGATAGGCAAGAAGATGAGTTTTTAGCAAAACTTGCAGAAGCTGAAATTCCATTGTATCCAACGTGTGTGAATCATAGCAAGCTATCAGCAACAGTTACACTGTTTCGGATTAAAACTCAGAATGGCTGGTCAGACAAGAGCTTCGATGATTTACTGGAAACTTTACCAAAAATGTTACCTGAAAACAATGTACTGCACACATCAACCTATGACGTCAAGAAGTTTCTGAAATCTTTTGATATGGGATATCAAAAGATTCATGCTTGTGTGAACGACTGCTGCTTATTCAGAAAGAAGCTGAAGAAGGTTGATACTTGTCCAAAATGCAAGTCTTCAAGATGGAAGACCAACATGCACACTGGGGAAATCAAAAAGGGTGTTCCACAGAAGGTTTTGAGGTACTTTCGAATAATCCCTCGTCTGAAAAGGATGTTCAGATCGGAGAAAGTGGCTGCGGATTTGAGATGGCATTTCAATAACAAGAGCACTGACGGGAAATTGCTGAAGGGCGTTGGCAGACTCATGACCCTAAAGCTTTGGTGAATGGCATTCCTCTTGGACCAAATGCCATTAAAGTTTTTGAGGATGCGGTTAATGAACCTGAGACATTTCTTTGGCGGCCAACAGAAGAACTCTCAAATCTTCATGACTCTTTAAAGTCGTTTGTAGCATGGCCAGTCAACAGAGTTATAATCGAAGATTTAGGTACAGAGGCACTAGGTACAATATCTCCTTGCACGCAATCACAATTACCCACACCAGCAGCTCCTGTGAAGAGTTCAAAACCACTTTCACAATCTCCTTCAAGTTCATCTCAGAAGGTAAATTTCAATGTTTTGTTACTTATAAAATATGTTATGATCGTTAGCACTGATGCCTTTGGTAAACTCTGCATATTATTTATACGATGCAACATACTTCTCTGAAACAGATTGTAAAGGAGGATCAGAAGTGCAAACTGCTGGACATTACTGGTCAGAATATGGTTGTTGCAGAAGGACGCTGGTCTTCAAATAACCCAGATCAGTTAGTGCATTTTATTCCCTTGGGTCATAATGCAGTTCGTGTGTAGATTGATGTAGTCAAGGTGCCTGATGCGAAGGTTTGGAGGCCTAATTCTGCTATTGAGTGTATGGAGGATGCTATTGGTACCACTATAGCATGACCTGAAGAAAATGTTGTCATCATTTGATGTCGAGTAAGAACCGTATGATTTTCTACTTTCGTTGTTGTGACAAATGAGACTTGTGTTCTTTGTTTGGGATTTCTGGAATTGGATAGTATGCTCTTTGTGTATCATAACAATGTTTGATATTTTCTATTCTGGAATACAATTTCAGCTTTATGACAGGTTTCTATACTTTCAAATTGTAATTTCATTTGAATATGTTGTATAGGGAACGATTAATAGTAACAAGAAGACAAACCTAATTGATAGTTATAGCAGGCAGATGAAGTCATTGTACACTCACTTAGTAGCACATAATAAAAGCTACAAATCAAATACAAATAGCTCAACACTGATGCTAAGATAAATAATCAAATGGCATTAACATAGAGCTACTAAAAATNTCTGCATATTATTTATACGATGCAACATACTTCTCTGAAACAGATTGTAAAGGAGGATCAGAAGTGCAAACTGCTGGACATTACTGGTCAGAATATGGTTGTTGCAGAAGGACGCTGGTCTTCAAATAACCCAGATCAGTTAGTGCATTTTATTCCCTTGGGTCATAATGCAGTTCGTGTGTAGATTGATGTAGTCAAGGTGCCTGATGCGAAGGTTTGGAGGCCTAATTCTGCTATTGAGTGTATGGAGGATGCTATTGGTACCACTATAGCATGACCTGAAGAAAATGTTGTCATCATTTGATGTCGAGTAAGAACCGTATGATTTTCTACTTTCGTTGTTGTGACAAATGAGACTTGTGTTCTTTGTTTGGGATTTCTGGAATTGGATAGTATGCTCTTTGTGTATCATAACAATGTTTGATATTTTCTATTCTGGAATACAATTTCAGCTTTATGACAGGTTTCTATACTTTCAAATTGTAATTTCATTTGAATATGTTGTATAGGGAACGATTAATAGTAACAAGAAGACAAACCTAATTGATAGTTATAGCAGGCAGATGAAGTCATTGTACACTCACTTAGTAGCACATAATAAAAGCTACAAATCAAATACAAATAGCTCAACACTGATGCTAAGATAAATAATCAAATGGCATTAACATAGAGCTACTAAAAATTAAATCATAGCATGAAAAGATAGCTACAATTATCGCACATATAGCAGGCAAAAAGTATTATTATATATTTAAATATAGCACGATATATGTGTTATTAAACATTAGAATATAGCAATTAATATATGCTATTAAAGGATACCCTACGATAGCACCAGCCCAGAAACGCTATCGTATATAGCCCCTCTATTATAGCTTCTGTTTTAATATCATTCATGAAAACGCTATAATAACCATATCATAGCATTTATCGTTTGCTATCAATACCCATATTTGTTGTAGTGTTTCTTCTTTATATGCTCTAGAAGGGACGAGTAATCTGTAGCAGATAATCGTTTAGTCACTAGTGGTAGTCCCAAATACCTCACCGGTAGCTGGCCTACAACAAAACTAAAACTGTTTTGGATTACTTGACAATCCGAGTCCGAGAGTCTTCCCAAGTATAGAGTGGACTTCTCCATGCTTATTTTCAGACCTGATTTCTTAGCAAAGTTATCAAAAATCTCCACAATTCCTGCTATTGACCGCACATTACCATCAGAGAGGACCATAAGGTCATCAACAAAACTCAAGTGTGTAACCCCTAGTTCCTTACAATGCGGATGGTAACCAAACTGTTCACCCGCATCTTTGTCCAGCATCCGAGACAGAACATCCATCACTATGACAAAAAGGTAGGGTGATAGGGAACAACCCTGTCTTAAACCCCGTGTGCTCTGAAAATAACCTGCCAGCTCCCCGTTTACCTGAACCGAAAAGGAAGCCATTGTCACACATAGTATTAGCCAGTGTAGGAAAACGGGTGGAATATCCAGTGCTGATAGGACATTTTGAAGGAAAGACCATTGAACTGAGTCAAAAGCTTTCGAGATATCAATTGTAATGGCACACCGACTGGAAATTGTATCTTTTTGATAGTCCTTGACTAACTCTGTGGCAAGCAAAATGTTCTCAATCAGCAGGTGATCCTTAACAAATGCCGACTGGTTTCCTGCAATAAACTTTGGTAGGAGCAGCTTGAGTCTATTTGCTAATATTTTGGAGATCACCTTGTAAAGAAAGTTGCAACAGGAAATTGGCCGGTAATCTTTCATTTCTCTAGATTCCTCTTTTTTAAGAATTAAGGCTACAATGGTAGCATTAACACCTTTAGGGAGGAAACCTTTGACAAAGAAAGACTGAACTGCAACCACAAACTCCAGTCCAATAATATCCCAAGTTGCCTTGAAAAATTCTGTAATAAAACCATCTGGTCCTGGAGATTTGTCTGATGGCATAGAGAATAAGACTGTTCTTATCTCCTCTGCTAAAACTGGCCGAGTGAGAGCCTGCTTATCCGTCGGATTACATCGAAAATGCAGTAAGTCCTGCAACTCCTCAACTGTAGCACCCTCAAAATCAGGAGGAGCAAACTGAAGAAACTCACTAAAGTGGCAAACAGCTTCCTGCTTAATCTCTTCCTCATTAGTGACAATCCCACCATTAGGCTTCTGAATCTCCCTGATCATGTTAGTAGCCTTCCTCGTTTGAACAGCTCGATGGAATGTCTTGTTGTTTCGATCTCCAACTTTTAACCAATGGAGTTTTGATGTTTGTTTCAAAAACTTCTCCTCCAAACCAGCGAGAAAACTCCAGCGATCGTAAGCCTCTTTTTCTGCTCCCATTGCAACTGCTGACAAGTTTAGTAAGTTATCCTCCTGCTTCTCACAAAGGATTTTATAAGCCTCTTTTGTTTTTACCACCAAGTGACCGATCTTATCCCTAGCCAGTGAACTAAGCTTCTGTTTAAGGGCCTTTAGTTTCTTAGAGAACCGAAAAAGAGAGGAGGTTGACATGTGAATAGACTCTGTTTCCTCCCAGAACTCTGTCACTAGCGGTTTAAAATCAGGCATATCCGCTATGGCGTTCACAAACTTAAAAGGCTTACGACGTTGCCTAGTATCAACCTGACTTATAATGTTGATCTGACACCGCGAATGATCAGAACATCCCCCGGCTTCGAAAACACTATAAGAGAGGGGATATGTTGTGAGCCAAACCTCATTAACTAAAACACGATCCAACTTTTTGGAGATGAGATCATTCTCCCTTTTATTACACCATGTATACAAAGGACCATGAGCAGCCAAATCAGCAACAAAACAATAGTTCACCACCGACTGAAAATCAATCATACCCTCTGTAACTCCAAGGCCGTCAGCACCACGAGAGTGTTCCTGAACAGCCAAAGTTTCATTAAAATCACCAAATATAATCCAAGGCTTATCCCTCATACTTGGAGAGTCCTTATGACTCTGTAAGTCCTCCCACAAGCCTTTCTGTTCCTCCATCAAATTCGAAGCATAGATAAAAGAGCAATAAAACCCCTCCACTGGTCCCTTTAATTTTACCAAGCAAGTTATAAGCTGATTACTCTTAAAAACTGGAGTAACCCTCACATTTGAACGCCAAACCACCCAAAGACGCCCTCGAGCAGCATGCTCATAATTCGTTAAGATAGACCAATCTCTAAACAACTTCACACCCAACCATTTTGCCTTACGCTCCTTCACCCTAGTCTCAATGAGGCAACCAAACTGCAAATTCTGATCATTCACCCACTTCTGTATAATGGAATGTTTTGACGTTCGATTTAAACCGCGAACATTCCAAAAGGAACCAGACATTATTGACGTTTGGAGGGGACCCTTTTACTCTGATCCCGAGAGGGTTGAGTAGAGGGGTTCAAAATGATTTTTTGAGCTGTTTTAGACCCACGAGGCAACGAAGGATGTAGTGGTGGGATAAGAGATACTGTCAATTGTTTATTCTGTTTATCTTGTTGCAGGTTCCGTGCTCCGGCGAGGTCATCTGAATGAGATTCACTTCCTTCCCCCGTACCTGATTCTAATTCATCACTGGAACAGTCCTCCACCACATCTCCCGGATCACTTAGGGTAGAGAATGCGTTTGAAAGAATAGAAACACCTTCCTTAAGAGTCGTTGCATCATGCATTTTACTAGGGCTTCGAACAGATTTCGGAGTTTTCCACTCCCCCTCGTCTTCACCAGTAACCTTTGATTGTTCCATCACAACAATGCTTAGACCCGAAGAATCCACAATAATAGGCTCTCTACGATCCTCAGATGAATTACCATCAACAGCAACAGGGGATGTCTGCTCAGTGTGGTGAACTACAACAGAAGGAACAGGGTTGTGGTTGGGCTCTGGTGTCGTCAGTGGCTTAGCAAGACAAGTCGCCTTTAGATGACCCCTCTTACCACATGATTCACACTTTGGTGGCAACCAAGGGTAAGAATATTTGATGACAACATCAAGTTCTCCCTCTTCCTCCCCCATAAAAACAAAATCTCTTGGTAAAGTTTTCGTTAGGTCGGCTTCAACCAAAATCTGAGCAACATCAAAACTTGTGCAAGCATCGGTTTTCGGATGTAGTCGAATCGGCTTACCAACAACACTAGCTAGAAACTGCAATCCTTTAGTAGTGAACAGAGAGGGCGGCACATCTGAAAGCGTGACCCACAAAGGTATTGACTTCAAAGCAGGTTGTGTTTCCTCCTCAAAAGGAGACCATTTCGAAACGACCATTGGAATATCCATTATGTTCCACATACCCCTGTTTAGGACCCTACGGCGCATGGTATCACTTCTGATCCGAAATTTCATCATCGTGTCATTCACCTCATAGACATCAATCAATGTCGAGGTATCCCCTAAACGCCAGATTTTGTTAACAATCATGTGTATCTTTCCTACATGAGGAGCTTTCGTGCTTAAAAAGTTTCCGAGGAGAAAATCCTCCCAGAGAGGTTTAGATCCAAGGAGAACCTCCTTCGGGACAATCACTCGCTGCTGCCCGTCTACTTCCACTACGTCAAACTTTTGCTGAGTGAAAACGTTCTTACTAGCAACGTTTCCATAAGACCACTTACTGTTCAAATGCACCACCGCATCACTTTGACTAAGCCATGTACTCTGTTCAGAATTTATCTCCAAAGGCGTCTCAACAAGAGCCTTCTTCAGATCCGAGACACCAGCCTCAGTAGGATCAACATCCACCGAGGAGACCTTCTCATCCACCCCCAGATTTACCACTCCAGGAACCGAAGAAGCTGCCGGCGGCATCAATCTTGTGTAAAAATTTTGAAACCCTAGATCGCTTTTTGATCGCCTCCACGTCAGCAACCGATCACGTCACCTAGATCATTGTCTATTTTTGTTATTATGACCAAAATTCATACTTCTAGGTGCACACCTTAACAAGCTTATAGCTCCTACTTTTATTTAGTATAGACTAGGTTTTGAACCCACGCTACGCATGGGTTTATTTGATATATTTTGATAAAAATTATATATGATTGATGACGGTAATGAAATATTATCTTATATAAAACTTTAAATTTCTATTAAGGAATAAATTAAATTTCAGATACAGAATTTTTATAAATATAAAAATCAGTTGTGTTTTAAAATCATGAATTTAACTCGACGTCCAGGCGAAGGGGATCAAACTGGTGACCTCACATATCCTAAACCATTTCTTTGACCACCAGAAAACGGAACAATTTTATAATCATGAATTTATCTTGTTTTTCATATTTAATTGATCGTTATCACCTATGTTTACGTGTTTTTTATTCAATGTTTTCTTATTCTTCATATTTTTTCTTGTCAATTTAACTGTCAAATTTTATGGTAATTTCCATCATTACTTTTACCGTCTGGTTATTCGTTATACTCTTCTTCTTGTTCTTCCTCGTCAACTTCTTCACATTCTTCCACTGAAGAACCTTTTCTTAAGACAACCACAGAACTTGTGAACCCATCCAACTCCAAGACCAAAATCATTTTTTTTCTCATAAAAATTGTGCAATTCATGAAGACTAGCATAGTCAATACATACACCAAATTATTGATAATTTCATCCATATACTTATTCGGTTTTAGATCCACACGGTTTGAAACTTCTCAAATCAAAATCATTACTTGCAGAGAAAGTAATATGAACAAATAGATAGTTAAAACAGTATCTATGTTTTTCGTCGATCCTTCTTCTTTAAACTCAAATAACATCAATTCACTTGCGACGTCAATCCTTATTTCTAAGACTTGAAAATAAAATTTTTACTGCAAAAGTATCAAATTATTTGTAAAGTCATACGCAAAAACATGTTTTACAGGTCATAAGATATATAAAGCACAAACGGAGATAAATAAGATATTTTCAAGATATTAAAAATTTTATTTATAATATTTAGTAATTCTTAAACTTTTAAATTTTTAATAGAGATTAAATTTTTAAAATATTTCAAACTTTAGATGTAGTTTAAATATTTGTAACATTTTATTTTTTTAGAGTTAAATAATAATGACACTTTAACTTCTTATAGAGCTTAAATAGTTATAATTTTTAACATTTTTATGGAGGTATTTATAATATTTCTAAATATTCTATAATAAATATTTAAACATTTATATATTTTAATTTGCTAAAATAAATTAAATAAAACTTTTAAATTTGGAAACCTGATAAATAAGCATAAATCAAGAAAACCTGATAAATTTATAGTTAAAAACATATTATTTTTTTTTATAATGGTTATCAGCCATTGTCTAAAATTTTATAGCCGATGTTGTAAATATTTCTTTTATTTTTATAGATTTTACTTTTTTTCTAAAAAAAATCTTAATATATAGATTACTACTATATTTTCAAAAATGTTATTAGTGAAATATCTAATTCTTATTGTTTTTTTTAATCCTATATGGACACCTTTAGGAGTTTTTTTTATTAGTATAGATATAATGTTTTCAAATTTCTATGGAGGTTAAGTAATTGTTATGTTTTAAAACATTCTATGAAGTTTAAATATTTTTAATATTTGAACCTTTTAAAATTTTGATCAGATTTATAATATTAAACTGTTAAAATTTAAAAATTATAATATTTAAAAACTTTTTAAAAGCTAAGAACTTTTAAAAGTTTCAAGAATTATAATATTTAAACTTTTAAAATTTTTAAATATTATAATATTTTTTGAAACTTTTTAAAGTTTTGATCAGATAAAAAACTGGATCAAACCGAATAAAACTTTTAAACTTTGACGCCTGATAAATCAAGCTTTACTGCTCATTCATTGTTGGAAGCATATTAAACTTATTTATAATGGTTCTGAACCATTGTCTAAAAATATTCTAGTCGATGTGGGATATTGTACATAGTTTTTTATTTCTATAAATTAAAATTTTCCTTTTTCTAAAAAATTCTGTAAATTTTAAAATTGTTAATGAATGAATGTCATGTCAAATCCTAATTGGTCTTTTAAAAAGTATCTTAATATTGAAACTTTTGGAAATTTTAAAAATGTTAATTAGTGACATGTCGAATTCCGATATTTGATGTTTAAAATCTTATGTGGACAGCCTTAGGAGGTTATAACTTCTACTTTTTATTAGTAAGTATAGATTCATATATATCTTATTATATAAAGTTGGGTTTTGAAAGTTAGTCATTACCATGATTTTGACACGTGTCAAGTTATTAATCTGAGATTTTGACATGTATAAAAGTTAAGATTTAATAGGGAATTATATATATATAGTATTCATAAAATTTGAAATTATAACATTATTTACTGTTGACAAAAAAAACATTTTTTACTTATTTTAATTTTAAGTTATTAATTCTACAAAAAAAAATAGAAAAGGGATTAAGGAAAATATACAATAAATTATAATTCTAAAATAAATAAATATAGATCTTCTCAAATTTTTCATCTAACAAAATAATTTGTTTGAAAATATTACTTTCAACTTTGTTCTATTGCTGAAAGTTTTTAATGGGAAGACAAATTTTCCTAATTTTTTAAACCGAAATATACTCCTACTTTCTCCTTTTTCAGTTTGGAATAGGTAAGATTAATATGTTGACCCAAAACAAATGGAAGATTGATATTTGCATTTTCTTTTTATAATTTTACTGTATTTTAAAATTTATTGTAGTAGTTTTAGATTGTTTTATTTAATTTACATTTTCATCTTTGAATTATTTGAGATTCATATATTACCGTACTTATACTTTCTATTATTTTTTAATTATGTCAAATTAATTTTCTTCTAATTTCTCAACCTTGATTGGTTGATCATAGACCTTTTTTTTGTGCAAACATAATTGTTACCATTCGTTCAATCCCAAAAGGAGACAAAGAGAAGAAAATCATCAACCTAATGGTTGGGTAAAATAGGCTAATAAAACACAAGCTTACAACAAACATAGATACATTGTTGATAGATCCATAGGAGCTCGGAGACAGAGACTACACCATGGTGTGTCAAATAAACTTCCACGAATACATTGGGAAATTTAATATTAGTTACTATCAAAAGATTTTGTGACTTTGGAAAATGGTCTTTAGTTTCATTGGTTGTTGGAGGAAGCCACTTTAAGATAGCTAAAAAACGTAAACATGTTCTCTCTACACAGGAAGAGGGCAGATGCAGAGACGCAGGGCAAAGTGCAGAGAGCATGCGCAGGGCGTCGTACATGGAGCTTGAAGCTGGGCGCAGAACCGTGATAAAAGAGCAGAAGCTTGGCTGGGGTCGAAAGGCTGAGAGCCAGACATAACCTAGTTTAGGTTTAAGGTGTCTTTAGGACACTCTTATGAGAGACGAAGGTGGAGCTGCTTCTTTGGGTTCTGGAGGTGTTTCAGGGTTATACATGGAGGGGAGAGCTAAACCAAAAACAGAGAGAGGGGAAGAAGAAAAGCTAGATCTATGATGTATTTTCTTCTTCAGGTCTTTTTGTAGTTGCTCTCTAAGCTTGTATATGAAACACTTTGTAAAACCTTGGTTGATTGATAGTGGATGTTTGTGGGAGAAGGTTTCCACACGAGATGTACCCTCTGCATGAGGGGAACTCGTTAAATCTTTGTGTTATGTTTATGTTATGCATATTGATCTGTGAAGTAGACGAGGAGTAGGGGTAGAGTCGCGGTAGGCGGTTCACGACATAGGTGAATAAGGGTCTGCGATTCTCAACAACATGATTAATAGCAAGAGGTAAAAACTGCTTGATCAGAAAGACTATACTTGAGAGAACAGGACAAGCGAGCCTTGACTTGTCGTAGCAGTTACCTTTTCTAGCAATGTAATCTGGAAATTTTGTGCATTTTCTTAAGGTTACATTAGGTAGAAAGAAGCAAGCGGCAAGGAAAGGAACTGAAACCTTGGAGGAAACCTCACAGATGAATGGAGAATCTAAAGAAGTCAACAAACCTTCTATTTGTGTTGTTGCTTCAGGGGAGAGTCTTGTATAGACCAAACTTCCATAGTATTCATCTCCCTAAGAGCTGTACAAAGAAATTGGCATAACAAGTCTAAGCTCGGCTTTTTGAAAATATCTGCAGCTTAATTCACACGGAGAGTCTTGTAATTTTGGAATTGATCTTTGATAATTAACAAAAGTGAGATTGTTTTGTTGTGTATAAACACTTCCTCAGTTTCCAGATTGATCAATACAAAAAAAATTTTAAGCTAACGGAATCCTGGTTGGATGATGAAACGTTCATTGAAATGAGTGTTACTTGTACTTAAAGCATCAAGTAACTTGAACAGGTAAAAATGATTTGAGGATCGATTACCGAGATGTTTTAACGGAACCTATTAAGGCCTTGTTCCTTTATTCATTTGGATGGACTATCTGAATGAACCATTCAAATGTTGTTCTTTTTTGTCAAAAAATGAGCATCATCTAGAATCATTCACATGGATCATCTGAATGAGTTTTAAAATTTTAGGCAAAAATTTGAAACTCATTTAAATGATTCTAGTTGGACCATTTGGATGAAGATCGTTCATCCAAAAATAACAAGAAAATCATTGATGGACCATCCAAATAAACTATTTTTTTTTATTTTGTTTATTGGATCATTTGACATTGAGATAAATCATTTAGATGTATCAATTAAATAGATTATTTAGATGGAAATGCTAGATGATTGAACGAACATGGCCTAAATAAACTAGGTGAATACCCGCCAATAAAGATTTCCAACACTATGTAATCATATTATAGTTATTATTCAAATCATAATTATGTAAAGAAAGATAAGTGATCAAACGATTTAAAATAGTGTTGAAGCCATGCATGCAGTAAATGGACTTCCCGTAGACCTGATCAGTTTTAGCCTTTTAGGCATCAATATCTAGCTCTCTGTCCTGAATCTTTTTAGGGCCAGGCTAAGCTTCAGTTTGTTTTTAACCATTAAATCTACCATCAAATGATTTATCTATGCCACTTATGTTGTACTTCTCGTACACATTTATCCAATTTTCCCACCACCAAACTTTTGCTTGTTGCGCCACTCTTCGGCTACAAATAAACACTCATTGTTAGATTGACTGATATGAAACTCCTATGTGTACGTAAGAATATATATATATTTCACATTACCTGAACTCCAAACGTTTGAGAACTACGATTCTGCCACTGAGGATGCCAAGTGTTATATACACGCCTTCTTCACACTCGATCTTTTTCCCCTCCACTTGAGAAGCACTCACTATAGATGTTGGCCCCTGAAAATCAAATGAGAAGTCCCTACTGGTTAGAATCCAGTGATGCACAATTTTTTCTCTTCGGAGGTTTGCGTCCAGTTTTTTTTGAGACTGGGGATTTGAACATTTTCCATCCGTTATACCTGCAGGCATAAGTGTTTGAGGGACTTATATCAGCAAGAATTGTAACTCCAGATTACAATACCTCCACGCAAGTTTTAAATATATATCACTTCCCTTACCATTTGGCAAATGCGCACCGTAATTTTTGAAAAGCATCTCACTCACAGGTTCATTTCTCATATTGCTTGCTTCCATGTTTCTTTGAAGCTCGGAATTTGAACTTTTCCATACCTTAAATCTGCAGGCATATAATGATAGAAGTAAGGGTGAAAAAATAGTTTTCCACATGCAACACACGCTAAAATATTGGTATCGAATGCCAAAAGTTATATACACACCTGGTTCACAGTACTCGGTCTTGTCCTCCTCCACTTGAAAAGCTTTCATTATGGATGTTGAGCTTTGTAAATCTTTTGAGAATTCATTACTGGCTTGCGTCCATGTTTCTTTGAAATTGGGAATTCGAAGATTCCCCATACATTAAACCTGCATACATAGCTAATGTGAAAAAGAGAGTTATTCATTGCGTGTGATGTGTGATATATATAGTTTAGTATACATTTGGGTTTGCATCCAAATAAATCATCTAGATGCAAATACAAAATTAGAAAAACTAACAACATAGGGTGTACGTGTATTCATATCCAAATAAAATAGAGAAATGAACGGGCCAGTACAAAAGACTTATAATCAATGATTCTAATTCCAATGTTAATACTATCTCCGAGCAATTTTTTTGTATTATCAATTTCGTCACGCAATACCTTGATCTTTCCCGTTGGGGTCTAACCCAACGTAGCAGACTTTATGTCTTTCCTCAAAATTACCACCACCACCAGTTGATCTATCCATGCCACATATAATATTATACTTCTTGCACACTCTTGCACAATTCTCCGACCACCATGCTTCTACTTGTTGGGCCACTCTACGACTGCAACCAATAACTTCTTGTTAGATTGATTGATATGTATCCTATACTAGATTACTAGCTAAGTTAAGATTCTAAAGACTACGTAATATGAAAAAAAAAAGACGTGACATTGTGTAAGATCCCACATTACTTGTAGCTCAAATGTTTGAGATCTCTCGTTCCGTCACTGCGGATGTTAAGTAACATAGACACGCCTAGTGCTAAGTGGATCCACTCTGCTTTCACTTGTAAAACACTTGAGCTTGCGTCCATGTATCTTTGAGGCTGGGAATTTGAACCTGCATGCATGCATATTTATGTGTGTTAAGTTGAGGGAATTATCAGCAATAATTGTAATTCAAGTGTTAACAACACTATCTCCATGCAATTTTTTATATTGATTCCCTCACCATTAGTTAAACACGCAATGTAATCTTGATCTTTGCCATCTAACCCATCATATCTGATTTTTAGGTTACTCTCACTACGAAACTCCGATAGCATCTTCACCCACTCTTCCTTGTCCAATATCCTTCTAAAAGACAGGCCGAAGTGCTTGAGAGCTTTTGGACGATTACCCGCAAGCTTTGCCGCTTCAAGTGCGAGGTTGCTGAAACCATGATGCGGAGAGTTTTTCTCGAAATCATATCGACAAAACATTTGAAGAGCCAGTTCATCTGATGGGAATTCCACATCATAAACTTGTTGAATCTTGTGAGCCCTGAGAAGTTCCCTTTTTTGAGTAATCACAACGATTCTGCTCCCTGATCCAAACCACCTGATTCGTCCAACCAACGTTTTTAGTAGCTCTAGATCATCAACATCATCAACAACGATAAGAACTTTCTTGTTCTTTAGTCGTTGTTCCACCGTGAAAGTAAGAACACTTTAACAAGATTGAAGCTTTTAATTTCTCATTGCTTAACCTTCAAGAGTATCTTTACAATCTTATTTATACTAAAGAACCATAAACCCCATAAATCCTAGATGCCTTATGGATTGCTCTAGAGTATTCTGCCAGATGTCACAATCCTCTTGAGCTTGATGGATCGAGGGTGGTGAAGCGGTTTGACAGCTTGATCTCCGTATAGTCTTCAATGACTGGTTGTTTGCCTCGTTTTTTTGTCTTCTAGCGATAGTACCGTTGGAGGAGATGAATGAGTCTTGGTGGGCTTCATCAGATTGGTCTGGCCCATTACTTCCTTTTCCCAAGCGACACCATTTTGAGCAGGAACCAAAAACTCTTGTTTTGTTGTTGTTATGTTATCATCCCCCCCTCCCGCAAACTTTGTGTAGGTGGTAAACCAACACCAAGTTTGAATCTCAAACGAGCAAAAGCATCGTAAGGAAGCGATTTAGTGAAGATATCCGCTGTTTTCAAGTGACCTGGAATGTGTCTCACGGTTAGTGTCTTCAAAGCCACACGTTCTCGAACATAGTGATGATCAACATCAAAATGCTTTGTACGAGCATGAAAAGCTGGATTCGCTGTTAAGTACACTGCCGAGAAGTTGTCACAGTAAAGCTCAGGAGTCGTGTGCAAAGGAACATTGAGATCCCGTAAGACAGAGCTCATCCATTTGATTTCTGAGGCCGTTTCAGACATGCTCCTATATTCTGCTTCAGTAGAACTTTTCGAAACAATAGGCTGCTTCATATAAACTGTTTCTTCAAGATCTCCATGGAGAAAAGCATTATGAACATCCATTTGCTTCAACTCCCAGTTATTACTGACTGCAACATGGAAAACATTCGCATTGTAGGAGTTTGAACTACGGGACTAAAGGTTTCCAAGTAGTCTATTCCTTCCTCTTGATCATATCCTTGTGCGACTAAACGTGCTTTAAGCTTGTTCAAAGTACCATCAGCATTTAACTTGGTACGAAAAACCCACTTGCTTCCTAATATATGCATATCCGGTTTTGGAGGCACAAGAGACCAGGTGTTTACCTCTTTGCAGGTGTACATTTCTTCCCCCATTGCTCCAGTCCATCATGCGTCTTTCAATGCTGCGGTGACAGTTTTCGGCTCCGGGTAAGAGACCTTGTGATACATTAATGCATATCTTGGATTTGGTTTGCGGATACCATCTTTGCCTCTAGTAACCATTGGATGTGCATTAGTAATGGGAGCGGTCTCTTCTTCATCATCACTCTCAGTAAACTCAGTTAGTGGCACTGTTTGAGTACTCGCTTGCGATTGAAGAATGTTGTCGCCTATAGATTCAGAATCAAGGCCTGTCGTACGCTCAGGACATTCCTCATTCACAAGTGTACTTAAAACTTCTTGAACTGGAGAATTGCCTGATGACAGTGAGATATTTGGAACCGGTGGAGCAGAGTGTTGTTCTGTACCTGCACTAGCCGGTATGAAGCTTTTGTGCCAAGCGGACATCAATGGTGTGACTGTTTCCGGTTGAAGATCTCTGTAGACTGTTGAGAAGGGATAAGTGGCTTCATCAAAAATAACATGTCTACTAATATAAACCCTTCCAGTAGGAGGATACAAGCATCTATACCCTTAGTATTTCTCGTTATAGCCAAGAAACACACACTGCAGAGATTTTGGATCCATCTTTGTAGAAGCATAATCACGTAATGTTGTAAAACACGCACAACCAAATGACCTTAAAGCCGTATAGATAGGTTTCTTGTTAATCAATTTCTCGTAGGGTGAGATTGAATCTTCCAGAGATGATGTTGGTAAGAGATTGATCAGGAAATTGGCTGTGTAAAAAGCTTCCACCCAATACTTTAGAGGAGTCTTACTCTGAAACAACATTGGCATACCTAATTCAGTGACATGCCTATGCTTGCGTTCAGCTAAACCATTTTGCTGAGGTGTGTGAGGACAAGAGATGAATTGTTGTATTCCATTTTCTTGTAAATGTTTCAGAAATTGAGTACTAATGAACTCTCCTCCTCCATCACATTGAAACCCTTTGATTCTGCATTTCAAACTGATTCTCCACCATCTTTTGAAACAAGACAAATATTTGAAATAAATCAGATTTCATCTTGAGAGGATCACTACAAGAAAACAGGACATTTACGACTACGATTGGCGACTAAACCCGTAGTCGCCAAATTTAGTGACTATATAATGACTGCTTAATCACTATTTTACAACTGCTGACTATTAGTCGTAAATTAGTCGGTTTTTACCGACTGAAATGAGTAGCTGGTTCAACAGTCATTAATTAGCAACAACTTTACGACTGAAAGAGAAGAAAGTAAATTCGTCAGCTAATAGTAGCTAATTTGGCGACTACATGGGGACTACTGCGGCCAGTCGTTAATTTGCCTACTAACATACGACTACAACTGTTAGTCGGCCATTTGGTGACTACTAACCGACTAATGAGGTGAGTCGTAAACATTTCGGCCAAAAATAAACACGTTTTATTCGTTTGTGAGGTTGGTAAGCTTTGTTTTTTTGCGACTGTTAGTTTGAGTCACTTTACAGTCTTTTAATAGTCGGTAAGTAGTCGCCAAAACACTCTATATATACCAGACCTTCGTTTCTTATTTCATTCACACCACAAGCAAGAGCATCAATAAGAAAGAAATCGAGAGTGAGAAAAATAAAATCTAGAGTGAGAAAAAAAAATCGAGAGAGAAAAAAAAAACGAGAGTGAGAGATCTTTAATAATGGCGGGAAGTTCTAATTATAGTCATTTTCGGGAGTGGATGTATAAGAGGCTTGATGAAGTGACGGGAAATTTCACGGAAGAGTTCAGCACCGGGGTAGAAGAGTTCATGGCTTTTGCAAATAGTCAGCGTTTAGCACAAAATAATGGTGGTAAGTTTCACTGCCCTTGTGATAAGTGCAAAAACGGTAGGCGTCTTCCAGGGGGTACAATTTGGAATCATATTTTTTGCTATGGGTTTATGCCAGATTATTATGTTTGGTATAAACATGGGGAAGAAATTAATATGGGCATAGGAACGAGTTATGTAGATCCGACGTTTGTAAGTGGGAATGAAGAAGTGGGTAATGTGGTAGGAGATAGATATGTGGATATGGTGAATGATGCATTTCGTTATAACATAAGTTTAGATGATAATTATCATCAAGATAANTTGGAATCATCTTTTTTTCTATGGGTTTATGGCAGATTATTATGTTTGGTATAAACATGAGAAAAAAATTAATATGGGCATAGGAACGAGTTATGTAGATCTGACGTTTATAAGTGGGAATGAAGAAGTGGGTAACGTGGTAGGAGATAGATATGTGGATATGGTGAATGATGCATTTCGTTATAACATAAGTTTAGATGATAATTATCATCAAGATGGTAGTTATCAGAATGTCGAGGAACCGGTACTTAACCATTCCAAGAAATTCTACGACTTGTTAGAAGCTAGATTCATGCAAAAAATCCATTATATGATGGTTGTCATGAAGGTCACTCACAATTATCCCTAGCTGCTAGATTCATGCAAAATAAGGCAGATTATAATATGAGTGAAAAGTTAGTGGATTCGGTTTGTGAAATTTTGACTGATTATTTACCAGAAGGAAACCAAGCTAATGGTTCACATTATGAGACAGAAAAATTGATGCGCAATTTAGGCCTCCCATATCATACAATTGATGTTTGTATTAACAATTGTATGATATATTGGAAAGATGACGAAAAGGAAGATAAATGTCTGTTTTGTGGTGCACAAAGATGGAAGCCTCGAGAGGGCCGACGTAGAACCAAAGTACCATATAGTCGCATGTGGTATATGCCTATTGCTGATAGATTGAAGATAATTTATCAAAGCCACAATACTGCAGCAGCAATGAGATGGCATGCCGAGCACCGAACAAAAGAGGGAGAAATGAATCATCCTTCTGATGCAGCGGAGTGGAGGTATTTTCAACAACAAAATCCTCGTTTTGCCGAATAACCCCGCAACGTGTATCTTGGATTATGTACCTATGGGTTCAATCCATTTGGGATGTCTCGAAATCATTCTTTATGGCCTGTGATCTTGACGCCATATAATCTACCCCCTGGTATGTGCATGAATACCGAGTATTTGTTTCTTACAATTCTGAATTCTGGGCCAAATCATCCGCGAGCTAGTCTCGATATATTTCTCCAACCTCTTATTGAGGAGTTAAAAGAGTTGTGGTCTACTGGAGTTGATGCGTACGATGTATCCTTGAGTCAAAATTTTAATCTAAAAGCAGCGCTATTGTGGACGATCAGCGATCTCCCGGCGTATGGCATGTTATCTGGATGGACAACACATGGTAAATTGTCTTGTCCAGTTTGCATAAACGATACAAAGTCTTTTTATCTACCTAATGGAAGGAAGACATGTTGGTTTGACTGTCACCGGAGATTTCTTCCTCATGGTCATCCTCTTAGGCGGAATAAAAAAGACTTCTTAAAAGGTAAATACGCTATGAGAGAGTATCCACGTGAGTCTTTGACCGGTGAGCAAATTTACTCTGAGCGATTGAGTGGTGTGAATCCACCAAAAACGAAGGACGTTGGTGGAAATGGTCATGAAAAGAAGATGCCGGGATATGGGAAGCAACACAACTGGAACAAAGAAAGCATATTGTGGCAGCTGCCATACTGGAGGGACCTCAATCTACGACATAATATTGATGTGATGCATACAGAGAAGAATTTTTTGGACAACATCATGTATACTCTTATGCGTGTGAAGGGTAAATCAAAAGACACCATCATGTCAAGATTGGATTTAGTGAAGTTCTGTTCTCGGCCATACATCTTGATAGTAGGGGTAAAGCACCTTTTCCGGCATATACATTGACAGACGAAGCCAGAACAAGCTTATTGGAATGTGTGAAACACTTAGTTAAATTCCCAGATGGTTATTCGTCAGACTTACCTAGTTGTGTTGATATGGAAAATGGAAAGTTTTCAGGTATGAAGAGCCATGATTGCCATGTTTTTATGGAGCGGTTACTTCTATTTATCTTTGCAGAACTGCTACACAGGAATGTCCACCTTGCGTTATGAGGTACTCGTTAATTAATAAATCAAAATTCTATTTATTTATGAAGTACTTATATAATTCTTAATGTGATATTGAAGTTTGAATATATCTTTTAGGGGTTGGAACATTTTTCCGGGACTTATGTTCTAGGACTTTGCATACAAGTCGCCTTAAAATTCTAAAACAAAATATAGTTCTAATCCTATGCAACTTGGAAAAGATCTTTCCACCATCATTTTTTGATGTGATGGAGCACCTGCCTATACATCTCCCTTACGAAGCTGAATTAGGAGGTCCTGTCCAATATAGGTGGATGTATCCTTTTGTAAGATTTTTTAAAAAATTGAAAGGAAAAGCAAAGAACAAAAGATATGCAGCAGGATCAATTGTTGAATCATATATCAATGACGAGATTGCATACTTCTCATAGCACTACTTTGCCGCGAATATACAAACAAAATCAAGGTAAATGCTATCAAGATTTGATTATATTGTGTGAATATATATATATATTTAATTTTCAATCATTTGGTCAGGTTAACAAGATTTGATGAAGGTGAATACCCTGTATATCATGTGCCTGGAGTGCCTTCTATATTTACTCACGTTGGCCGTCCAAGTGGGGAAATGCATGAAACATGGCTCTCAAGCCGAGACTATCAATGCGCACACGCATATGTTTTAAGAAATTGTGACTATTTCAAGCCAATTGAGAGGTATATAATTAAGTAGGGATTGCTCAAATTATATATAATCTGCTATGATTTCTCATATATTTGTGTTTGTCTTGTATATAAGTATGTTCGAGGATTTTCTTTCAGCAAAATATCCAAGACTTCCCAAGAAGGAACTCTCCGCCAAAAGAGCAGACGAATATTATTTATGGGTTAAAGAATATGTGTGTGACAACAATACTCATGCTATATATAAATACTTATTAAAATTAATGAAAATAACTTTATACATATATATATGCAGGTTACTTACTGGAACGCCACAAATCCATTTCCTACTTGGGTTCAAGAGATAGTCATGGAACTTTGAACAAGGTTAAAACATGGCTAATGTATTTTACAAGAGGCTATTTGTTTCATACAGAGAATCACGGCGCTGGACGAAACACATCTAATTATGGGGTATGTGTTAAGGGTGAAAATTACGCGGATGAATCTGATGCAGCGGATTTCTACGGAACCATAACTGATATCATAGAGCTTCAATATGAGGGGATGATTAATTTTAGAATCACACTTTTTAAGTGCAAGTGGTATGACCCTGTTATCGGTAGAGACACTCGGATCAGAAATGGTGGTGTCATAGACGTACTTTCAACAAGAAAGTACAATAAATACGAACCATTTATTCTAGGTAAGTATATATATATATATATATTATTATATGTGTATATATTTCTATAAATAAAACATTATTGTTGATATGCAAATGTAACTTTCATAATATGCAAATGCAGCCTCTCAAGCAGAACAAGTGTGTTATAATCCGTATCCATACATAAAAAAACCGAAGCAAATATGGTTCAATGTTCTAAAGGTGAATCCGAGGGGAAACATTTCTGGAGAATATGTCAACAGTTCAGAGACGACTCTTTTGCAAACCGAAAACTGTGATGCTGTATTGATGACTACAATTGAAGATATTGTGCTTGACAATTTGGAAAAGGGAGTAGACCCAATAAATCTCGATTACGGCGTTGACGATGTGGAACCTGAACATGAATTCTTGTGTAATTTATCATCTTCGGATGATGAAGAACCAGATGACGAAGAATCCTCCTAATTATGTTTATGTCAAATTTGTGCAATAAATAATATGTAATATATACTGAATTGTGCTCTAAATAATATGTAATATATATTAAATGTTATGTTTTAAAATATATAATTTCATGGTTTTATATGTAATATATATTAAATGTTATGTTTAAAAATATATAAACTAGATTATATGGATTTAAAAGGATTAAATTAAGCCACTGATTAGAGACAAATAAGTGACTAAGTTCAAAATATTTGGGTTTAATTACCACAATTACGCGGTGGACCAGATTATGGACTCCTTAAACAAGCCCAGCCTTTTTAAATAAAATTGTCTGTGTATATACCAACAACTTAGGGACTGATCAGCGACTATATTGAAAATGTTTGGGCTAAATAAACACGAAATCCATTTACTTGGTCCATTAACGGCCCATCACGCACGACCTAACCCTATTCGTCAACCTAATCTCTAATCATTCCACCTTTCTTGTTCTTCATCTTCCTCGCCGATTTCTCTCTAAACACGAAACCCTAATCTCCTAAATCAATCTCCCATATCTCTCAAAAGAGCAGACGATGCCTCTTGTCAAGAAGCATGGCCGCAAGAAAAATGTTGCCCCCAACGCTTCTCTCAGACCCGGTGGCTCTAATATACAGTCTAAGGTGAGAAGAATCAACCCTCTACCGCCTCAATACAACTTCACGCCGGCGGCTGAAAACCCTACGCCTCAGACGCCTCAAGAACAAGTCCGCGTTTCTCCCCAACTATTGGCATCTGCGGCACCGCAGGTCAGAAACTATCCACCACCGTAGGTCCTATTTCAGAACTCCGTGAATCGAGTAGGTGTAGATCCTCCATCTCGGTCATCAACCGAAGCTATGAACAATCCACCGGTTCAATCGAATCCATTGGAAGATTCTGCGAGATCTCCAAACGCAGCCTCTCACACTCAAATTCATCCTTCTTCTCAAGGTAACAACTTCGCAGAGTCAGATCCAGTGTTGCCGGAACTCCCGGAGGACACTTTGAGGGCTCTAAACGCGATACTTATGGTGCTGGACCGTCATAAGTTCACCACCATCCTTTCTCCGGAACCGAAGCCTGAAACGACTTGGTATGTCTACTTTTTCATAATTTTACAACCGTGTTCTAGTTAGTTGGTTGATTTTTGTTGTCTCATTGTAGTAAACACTCTTAGGGTTTCATGTCTGTTATTGGTTTGCATCAGATTGTAGTAAGCGACTTAGTGTTTCATGTCTGTTATTGGTCGAAAGACTTACAACCATGTTCTAGTTAGTTGGTTGTCAAACTGACTTGATTCTTATTCTTATGTTATATGAGGTTTACTCGTGATGCTAAATCAGCACTAATTCGGAAGATTACGAAAGTTTTTACAAACAAATTTGATGGTCCATACTACAATTGGTCATATGTCCTCCGGAGAGACGAGAAAGATACTTCAATTAATTTGCGGTATAGTTTTATGTTTTGAGGTTTCCTTCATAGATAGGTTTTAATTAAGTTGTTTTTCACTAACTTAATTCTATTTTCCTTTTTTCCTAGAAAACACACAATTGGGATCCTTTGATAACAGGGACAGTGCAAGAGTATTTCTATGAGATATGCCAACGACGGATGAAAAACATGGTTAGCGACGCTAGGACTAGTCGAGTGCAACCTAAATGGATCGAGGGTGACCTGTGGAAAATAATGGTTGCTCAGTGGGATACTGAAGAAGCACAGGAAAGGAGTCGAATCTATACCAATGCTCGCATATCAGACCGTAATGGTCTCGGTCCTCACATGCACTTATCTGGGCCAACATCGTATCAACAAGTCAAACAAGGCTTGGTGAGTAACTTATGTTTTCTTCTTACACCTTTGCAACTTAAACTTATGTCTTAACCCTTTTCTTTGTTTTTGTAACATTCCAGGAAGAAAAACTTGGGAGACTAGTGAGTCTTGGTGAGGTTTTCAAAGAGACTCATACAAAGCCAGATGGTACGTATGTCGATCGCAAGGCTGAGAAGATCTTTACAACTTATGAGAAAAACTTACAAGCTAAGCTATCTGAGATCGAGTCAGATCTTTCACGAGTTCAGGAGCTCACAGCAGAAGATCATACCGCCATCTTTCTTCAGGTAAAGTTACATTTCTCACAATCTATATTTAAAGAGTCTTTAACTTTCATATTCTCTATTTACAGTTTCACCTTTTCTTTTCTCAGTCCACTGAGAAGGATTCACGAGGTAATATTTTTGGGCTCGGAAGCCTTAAGGATCAACTTTAGGATCTTCTCAATGGCAAGAGCTATCAACAAGGACAGTCGTCATCGTTTGTAGCATTGCAAGAGCAAATGAAGGAAGCTCATCGTATCATTGAAGAACAAGTTGCCTATAATACAAAACGTGATGCTGAGATTGCTGCTCGTGAAGCAGAACATTCCAAAGTTGTGGCTGAGCAACAGAAGAAGATAGAGCGCTTGGAAAACTTCATGAGCAAACTTGATCCGGCCTTTGTCGAAGTCCATGAGTCTGAATCAATTGATGCATCCATCGACCCTCCTACATAAAGAGCATCTCCTCCTTAGGTTAATTCTTAGGCTACTTATCTCTCTCTATTTCTTACTCTAATGAACTTGACACTTTGGGATGATGTGTTGTTCCTTGTCACTTAAGAGAATCATAGTTTTAGGATTTATCATTTTGGTTCTCTCTTTTGGTTGTTATAAATATGGTTCTCTCTTTTTGTTATTGCTAATGTGGTGTACTAATTACAATTATGGTTAACTTTTGGTTATTAAAAATGCAAATTTTAGGGCTTTCTTTGATTATAAATTCGAATTATAAACAAAACAAAAATAAAAAGATTCTGGCTTTTAACCCCTATAGTCTTCAAATAGTCATTAAATCTGGCTTTACATAGTCGCAACACAGTCGTCAAATAGTCGCAACACAATCATCAAATAGTCGTCACGTAGTAGCCACGAAGTCGCTACATTTAACGACTATATCACAACTATTCTCAAACTAATCTCTTTCACATTGCAGTAATCGTTAAATTGTCATCAAATAGTCGTAAATTTTTACTGACTAATTTACGACTACATGTACACTACGACTGCTCACACTTTTATTAATCGTAACATGGTCACCAAACAGTCGTAAGATGTTACGACTACATTACGACTAATTTTACTACTACGTGTATTAGTCGTAAAGGAGTCGCTATTTACCGACTAATTTACGACTGAATTTCTTACCGACTAACGTTTTACGACAACAGTGATTAGTCGTAACGTAGTCGTAATTTTTGATTTAGCGACTACTAAGCGACTATAAGTGCAGTCATAAATTGCCTGTTTTCTTGTAGTGGATAAAGCCAACTGAACCTCGAAAAATTGTCAACAAACACTACATAGAACCGAAATCCTTGAACAAACATTATTGGAGAGGGTCCCCACAGATCACAGTGAACCCTCTCAAGAGTTTTAGATGCAGAAAAAGAAGAAACAGAAAATGGAAGTCTTGAGCTCTTGCCAAGTTGACAAGCCTCACACACTGTCTTGGTGATTCTACTGATTGAGATGGAACCGCATTTCTCAAGCTGCTGGAGGACTTGCATATTCGGATGACCAAGCCTTCTATGCCATACTTCATCACTATTCGAGTGTTTCTGTGTGGAGAAGAAGACTTGATGCGTTGGATCCTCCAGGCGGTATTGATCATTATGCAGACTTCCCATTACCAGAAGCTTCTTTGTGGCCTTATCATTAATACATACACCATCACCATCAAAGTTAACAGAACAAGGATAATCCGTTGTAAGTTTTGAAACCGAAAGTAATGATTTAGCAATATCAGGACAAACTAGTACATCTTTAAGAGGTATTTTACCTGAGGTAGAAGCTATACTGGTTGAACCTGTGTGAGTGATGGAAAGGAAAGAACCATCACCCACCATTAGTGAATCATTACCATGGTATGGTTGAGACTGCTGCAAGTTTTGAACAGTATTGGTGACATGTGCGGAGGAGCCAGAGTCTGGGAGCCAATTTGTGCCTTGTTGATCAGTAACTTTTGTAATCCTCATCGCAGCTAGAGCTCTTGGAACATCTTCGTACTGATACCCATTATCAAACCGATGCCAACATTTGAGAGCTTGATGTCCTGTTTTACCGCAAATCTGACAGACCAATGCACTTCGAGTCATTTGAGAACCATTAGACAAGATTTGTTGATGAAACCCTCTGCCTCTTGTAGAGAATGAACCTCTGCCACGATCGGATCTGTTACCATTTCCTCTTCCTCTGAAGCTATTTTGGTGATAGTACTCGTTTGAGGGTTGAGAGACGTGAAAAGCAACATGTGGTGTTACAGCCACAGCAGTTTCAGCTAGGTATCCTTGTAATCGATCGTCATAACCAGTCAGCTTCGGTATGATATCATCCAAAGTCAAAACAGGGGAACCATCAACAAGTGTTTCAATGGTGGTCTTGATTGGTTCATATTCTCTGCCTAAACCTTTCAATGCAGCAAAAATCTTCATCTTTTCTTGAACAGGACTATCAATGGAGGCTAACTGATCACAGATTCCCTTAAGATCTCTAAGATATGATTTCATAGACCTATCTTTCTTATCTAGGGTTTGTAAACGCCTATGAAGCTCAAACAACCTAGATGAGAATGCTCTATTAAAGTGGTTGGCAAGCGACATCCATACCTGGTTTGAAGTAGAGCAACTAGCCACGACACTTGGTATGTCGTCTGAGAAAGACCCTAAAAGCCATGACTTGACAACCTGATATGTACGGTACCAAGTCGAGAACTATGGGTTTGTTGACTCTGTTCTGGTGCCGTCTAGACTCGTTTCAACAGCCGTAGTACTTGGAGCAGGGATAGAACCATTGACGAATCCCAGTAATCCTTGACCAGCTAAGAACGACTCGAACTGGATCTTCCAGAGGATGTTGTAGTTCTTCTGAGTGAGAGTAACCGTAACACAGTTTGAGATATTGAGAGAAGGAACCGAATATGAGGCCATGGATACGATTTCCATGTGCTCTGATACCATGAAAGCAATCTACAACAAGATAGATAATGCTCTTAAAGAGCTCTGATACCATGAAAGCAATCTAAAACAAGATAGATAATGCTCTTAAAGAGCTTATTGAAAGAGAAATCTAAAACTGAAAATGAGATAGCTCATAGAGCTTTATTCAAATGCATAGAGAAAAGAGAAGATGAATAAACTAGATTTTCACCAAGAGATTAGGATTTGATTGAACTTCATACAATGATTAAAGAGGAGAGTTACCACAAAAGGCAACTCTCAAAGATACCACTCTTCTCCACATTACACAAGTTTATATATGATTCTATCTTGATGGAAACCCTAAACACATGGGCTAATGGACTGCTTCTTATGACACTAATTGGGCCTTCAATGTGTGCTTTAATACTCCCCCACAAACTTGGTGTGGGGTGAAAGCAACACACCAAGTTTGAAACCTTAAATGCAGATGACTTTGACATGAGAATGCATTGTCCAAGTAAGATCGTTGTGATGTAGGTAGATGGCTCTAACTATCCACCGAGAAAAAACATAAGTGTGCGATCAGTTCAGGTCTATACTTGGAGAGTATGCATGGCTCACTCAGAGGTACTTCTTGACTTGGAGAGCTTAGTCGATCTCGCTCAGAGGTATTTGCGACCTCTCTGTCTCACTAAGAGCTCAGGTTTCCTTTACCCGTTTAACTCTTCTCATCTGTCATGACAAATAAAAATTATGTTTCCACAACTACTTCAATCTTCCTTGTTATTTGCTTCTCATCTATTAGCCAACTACACTTTGCATAAAACCAATCTGTTTCTCTCTTTGACAGTGTAACAAACACCTTGTGTGCGCTCAGCAAAACCAGAAAAAGTTGTAGCCAAAAACCCATCTTTATGAGATCCAAACAATCTGATTGCATTTTAGCTTCATGAGTTCAATCCTATAATCTAAACTAGCCAGCAAAAATCACCAAATAAACAACAAACCAGCATAATTCCAGACCTAGAATCTATAACCAGCCACCATGACACATGTTCTGTCTCCAAAAGGAATATAGAAACATTACCGTGATGTTCAAAACCCAAAACTGTTCTCTTCTTCTCAGCTCGTAACCTTGATATATCTCTAGCAGTCAACAAAGCAGAACATGGTCTAGGGAGGTGACGATAGAGCTGACTTTGGAACTCGCAGATCTAGTGTCGGTTCAGTTTTGATTTCGCCGACGAGACACTTGGTGAAAGCTATGGACTTGTGAAGGTAAAAACCCATGAACCGTTTGGCTCTGATACCATGAAAGTAAGAACACTTTAACAAGATTGAAGCTTTTAATTTCTCATTGCTTAGCCTTCAAGAGTATCTTTACAATCTTATTTATACTAAAGAACCATAAACCCCATAAACCCTAGATGCCTTATGGATTGCTCTAGAGTATTCTGCCAGATGTCACAATCCTCTTGAGCTTGATGGATCGAGGGTGGTGAAGCGGTTTGACAGCTTGATCTCCGTACAGTCTTCAATGACTGGTTGTTTGCCTCGTCTTTTGTCTTCTTGCAATATTACCGTTGGAGGAGATGAATGAGTCTTGGTGAGCTTCATCAGATTGGTCTGGCCCATTACTTCCTTTTCCCAAGCGACACCGTTTTGAGCAGGAACCAAAAACTCTTGTTTTGGTGTTGTTTTGTTATCACACCTCACCACATTGCTCTATCTTTTTTTTTGATAACTCAGGAGTGATCTTAAAGGCTTCCTAGGCCCAAAAACTAATCTCCTGGGGCCGGGGAAAACCATGTTAAATTTTGAACCCCTGTGGCCAATGCTACTCGAACCTAGGTGGCGGGACTTTTCTCCCTCTATCTTTATATCCTTTTGAGAAAGAATTTCTGATAAGAATTGTTTTCCCCAACACAACTTCTGGTCATAGTCGCTCCGCATTGTTCTGTTATATGCTACGAAAGCCCGATGGTGGAGGAACTCGCTAATGAGTCTGACGTATAGAGCTCTTCCTATAGTAGTATTACCACTTTCGGGAGGTCCACAAATCCCTATCATTCTCGCTTCCTTGGAGTCGAACCGCAACATTGATATCAATGTCTCTATATGAGCTTCAATCCCAACGAAGTCTCTAAAATTATCTGATGGGGTAATAAGTTTGTTTGAAACATCGTTGGCAATGTTTTCAACCATTTCTGCTTCGCTACGCCTATATAACAAATAACAATAGCAATTCAAGGTCTAAGAAACATCCCTATAAGCATAACCGGAGTCTATAACTAATTCTAATATAAACTAAAATAAAAACAACATATGTATACCAGTTCCGAAGATCTTCTCCGGCAAGATTTGCTACCTCTGCTAGAGCTCGCATCCATTTTCGTATCTCATTCTCTGTTCTGCCGATGCATGTCTCTCCAAAGACCTTGCCGAACTGTCCCGTCTGTTTTCTAACATGAGAAGGATCTACTTTGTAGAAAATAGGAATCACCATTTGATCAAACTCCTCATGGCACTCTCGGATCTTCACCTATTCATCTAAGCACCACTTGGAAGAAGCATAGTTCTTAGAGAATACGACGATCGCGATCCTCGATTCTGCTATCGCCTTTAAAAGCTCCGGGTTGATATCGCGGCTTCTTTCGATCCTGTTGTCGTTGAATGTCCTGATTAATTTGCGATCGAGTTCTTTACGAAGATGGCTGACTAATGACTGGCGGACATCTTCCCCTCTGAAGTTGGGGAAAACATCGTAACTCCGGCAACGGGAAGAAGCAGAAGAAGATTTCATGGTAAACTATAAAAAGAAGAGAAAACAAAACATTTTCCAAAAAAGAAAGCATTCTGAAGTTTATACACAGATATGGTTGAGAGATGAAGATGACGTCTACGTTGAATCTACTCAAAAGCCAAGTTGAGCAAAGATTTCTCATCCTATAGCAATTAGAATTAGGGCCACATCCTATAGCCAATAAGGCCACATCCTATTCCTCATCTATACGTCAACGGCTCATCAACACCACCCAAAAACAAATCAAACCATTTCGAGAAGATTAGCTTTAATTTGCAGTACGTGGTGTATGTGATTTTTTTACAGAATTGACCTCTGTTCTTGAACTGATTTATATTTTTATTTTTGAAGTTAGAAAACAAAATTTTGGTTAAATTTCTAAACTAACTATAATTTTCATTTATTTAGGTAAATAACCAATTTGTAAAATCTAATATAAGTAAAATTCAAATTTTGGTTGATGTTGTTATACCACAAAATATACCTTGCACTACCCATAATCATGACAATTACTTGAGATGGTTTTGTGTTTACTTTCAATTTTTTTTTTTTTTTTTTTTTTTTTTTTNGTTGTGGCACTTTTTATAAATCTTGTTCAGTTATCACTATTGATGACATTTCACCCATGGATTATGATTATAACCTATACGGATTGCAAGCATTTTATACACCTGGGGTTTTGCACAAAAAAGAAATAAAAATAAAAATACACCATGGGTTTATAATTAACAAAAAACATGTGAATTAATGCTTTATTGTGATTCAAACATTGTCACCATTCAGAGCCTAAGAAACATTGTTAGTTACACTAAAACGTAAATTCAGTACGTAATAGAGTTCCTTCCTACAACTTCTCAAGTTTACAATACTCATTTTGGGTTAAACTAGTTTACTCCATTATAAAGTTAGTAAGATAGCCATTCTCATTCCAATGTAGCTATTGAGCTTTAATTTCGGGGGAAATAAACGAGGCCTTGGGGTAGTTAAATACACACTGCATTTTCAATGGTTCGTTGTTCTATGTGCACCAATGATCGTTGATTTCTGATGTGTTAAACGCTAAAAATCATGCCTAGCTCATTTTCTATGGTTTATAGAGAATTAAGTGCATAGGAATCTTTGCACATTACATAAGTTCTTATAAAATGATTGTATTAAATCCATGCACAATAATCATCATATTGCATGTTCTTTAAACATATGCAACAAATTCAATGACTAACATATATATACGCAATTACTTTAGAAATCTGAGGCGTTTATGAATATGTATATTTACGCAACAGATAATTTACGTTTTAAATAATAAATTACTTAACTTGACTTGGAAAAATAAAATGCATATGTATATGTATAAACTTTTCTACAGAACTTTTTAAACGTATGGTTTAGTTTCTATTATTACTAAATACACATTGGAAAATGGTATGGGCAATTGAAAAAGACAGTCATGTGAATATCACTTTCTTTCTAGCTGTCCTCTAGGGTCGATCGGGGCATATCTATTATCTATATTCCCTACCTACCATTTATTCACTATATACCCACCATCTTTCACATTCTTCCATTCTCAAATACAAGTAATACAACATATTTGATATTTTCTCATTTTTCATGAAAATTAAATCTTATTCATGTATTCTATACATGGTCCTCTATTAATGAATATATATATAAAAAAAATATAATTTATAGAGAATTCCAATGACAGCTTGCAGTTTTAGCTTTTTCCTTGGTTTGTCTCTTTTAATTTTTAGGAAGCACATTTGTTTATTATTATTTTTATCGGAATAATAACATTTCTGAATGGTAAGGATAGTGTGTGTTTTGGTTCTCTCTGTTCTTGCGATTATTATACATCGATATCATCAACTAACAACGTAGTAACGTACGATAGGTAGTAATGATCATGTTGTGTTGTTCTTTTTGTAATCATATTTTTGTCCTATGATTATGACTATATAATGTTCCGTGACAATATAGATAAAAGATATGAATTTACATCACATACAAAGTCTCTCTTCAACAAGAGTTGACGATAAACTTATTAAGCAAATAATGCAAACAAATGTCTGAATCGTACATACCAAACACAAACTCAAATATGATAAAATGACCACCACTAATAATCGTGAAAAAAATATGAAAGTAAATTACAAGAAAAGGCTGACCAATTCAAGAACCATCTCAAACGAGGATAAAGTGTGCTGCAACAACTCCAACGACGTACGAAAGTATTACGACGTTGTTTCTAACATTGGAAGCTCCGGAATCAGGCGAGGCCATGGCCGGCGACATGGGTCCTGGAGAAGGTGCGGATTCCATTCCGGATGGCATCGGCGGGGAAGCCATACCGGGAACTGTTACTGGGCTTGGGCTTGCTGCCATTGGGCTGGTAGATGGAGTCATTGGCATCATTGGTGGTGAAGCCATAGGCATAGGTGGTGGAGCCATAGCCATGGGTGGTGGAGTCATTATAGGCATGGGTGGTGGAGTCATAGGCATAGGTGGTGGAGTCATCATAGGCATGGGTGGTGGAGTCATCATCATTGGCATCGGAGACATCGCCGGAGGAGGGACCATGCTTCCACTGCCGCCGCTAGACATAGGCGGCATGGACATTGAGCCAGAAGGAGCCATCATGGGAGCTTGAGCTAAAGAGAAAGGAATTAAAACCATAGACAATGCAAGCAAGAGTAAGGTTTGTGAACAAGAAGAAGAGGCCATGGTTATGTGCGTTTGTGTGTTGAATAGTGGTTTAAGTAAAGTGATATATATAGAGAGAGAGATATGTGAAAGTAGTAGTAAAATGAAGAGTTGAATGAAAGAGAAAAGTGAAGGTTCTTTGTGTTATAAGGATATATATTAGAGATTATTTGTTTTGATTTTTAGATCGTTGGATACATTATATTGTGTGACACGTATCAGTCGATGGATAGGTATCATGAGATGCTGATTTAGTTTCCTCCACATATTGGAAAGAAAAAAAAGATGAAAATTTCAAAATTAAACTTCTTTGTAGGTGCAGATAGAATAGTCAATAATGATATATGCAAAATAGGGATATTATGATTACAATGCCTTATATTTTCAAAACTTCTTTATAAATTTATATTATACACTTATATTGGAACGATTATTCGGATTCACGGGTTGGTTTTTGAAGGGGTCATATATATTTATTAGAACAGGTCATTAATGATATTAGCCATTGATATGCTAGAACGATGTTGTTTTCTTGAAACTTTAACAGAAAATTATAACCATATCAAGATATTCCACAATATTATCAGAAAGATAGACAAAATTTTCATAGGAAAAGATAAGAGAGCATAATGCTATGTAACAAAACAAAAGACAAAAAACAAAAAACAAAAAGGGACCCTTGGTGTTGTATTTGGTCACACAGCCTAATAAAGCTCCACGGCCAATATTATGTCCGCACCCATTAACCGACATTTTGGTTAACCCCATACAATTTCCTTTGTCTCTCACGAGCACTCGGTGTCCCTCATTTACTATTTATCCAATCTTTACAATATACCATCACAAACGCACATGTTCTATCCATCCCCACGTACATAAATATACATATATCATGTTCGTATCTTACATGCATGCATAAAGTAGGATTGATTTGAATGTCAAATCGACGAGGATTGTTGTCTTATATTACCACAAACTCCAGCTTTCTCATTGTATATTGTTTGTAAACTGAATTGGTTTTAATTATTCGACTTGCAACAAGGTTGATCCTCTTGAATTTGCAATGCTCTAAAATATATCTACAAGACTACGATCAATTCACAATAGTCTAGTGGTTGAAAGGTTTAATTATGTTAGTTTGAGAAGTAAGGTTTGAGCTTTTTTTTTCCACTATAACTTCAATGGTTGGCCACTATAAAAGCATTAAACAACAAGATTACCATTTTTTTAATCTTGTAATTACTTTATGTTTTAGTCTGAAATTTTCCGAATATAAGGTGAATTGAGATCTAGACCTAGCCGTCTAAGCACACACTAGGCGGCACCCGAACGCCATTGATCAACTAACTACACATAGTCCAGAAAAATCACAGGAAAATAACTTGAATTCTCTAACTACGTGTAGTTCAAGACTTCAAGTTCATAAAAAAATACACATTAATCAACTAACTACTACACATAGCCGTGACATTAAGTTCATAAAAAAATATTCCAACAATTACGTTTACAGATGCGCACATAAAACAACCGTGAGCTAACTAAATAAAAATTAAATGAGCGATGGAAAAGGCGATTTGGTTTTCTTGGTGGTTACAACTTGTCTCTCCGGAGACGGTTATTGACAGTTTCGTTGGCGTCGTGGGGATATTCCCTCTCTGCAATCGTGCGACAGTTATCTCTATGGAGTGGTTATCTCCACTTCGTGATGCTCTCTTGGCGGTTTTCTGGACGAATCTGTTCTATAAATACCGATCTCCATTCTGGAAATTTTCTCATCTCTCTAACCCATTTCTCTTTGCGATTCTACCCCTCTTTAACATCCCTCTACTAAGAATGGCAGACAATTTACGACGAGCAGTTCAAGACATCAATCTGGATGCGGATGATGTTCCGTTAGCGATTTCGGAGGTTGTGGTGGCCAATGCAGCGGCGGAGAACCGATTTATTTTTATTGGTCGTCCAGTGATGCCTCGCCGTCAGAATGTGCGATCAATCATTGCCTCTATGCCCCGAATATGGGGTCAGGCCGATATCGTCCATGGTCGTTTGGT
>NC_025694.1:12402371-12452262 GCF_000633955.1 Camelina sativa
CCAATTCATTTTCCCTTCTGAAGGCGAAATGGAATTAGTCCTACGTTGTGGACCTTGGGCGTTTAACGATCGTATGCTAATCCTTCAACGATGGTATCCAAATGACAATCCTCCTCTTATTGATTTTATTCCATTCTGGATTCAAATTCGGGGAATCCCTTTCCAATTCCTCAACCACGAAGTTATCGCTTACATTGGCCGTGCAATTGGAACCCTCCTTGATGTTGACTACGATGCGGAGGCTGCCGCAAGAGTTGAATTTGTCCGTGTTCAAATTCATTGGGACATCCTTCGCCCACTCCGATTCCAGAGGCAAATCCAGTTTCAACAAGGATTCAACACGCTGCTAAGATTCCGGTTTGAACGTCTTCAGGGTTTTTGTGAGGTTTGCGGTATGCTTACTCATGATACGGGTGCTTGCATCCTGCAAAATGGAGGTGAAGAGCAGTTTGATGGGCCTGATGAGGATGAAGACCCTGGTCATCCTGATGACATTGTCAATCATGGTGTCATCATCCGTGAAATTTCAGATGAAGATCCAATTCCTGCTGATGCTCAAGACATACCTGTTCCGGATAACCATTTTCCAATGGAACCACTTGAAGATAATCAGGATAATCAGCTTGTTCTCTCTGATGATGTGTCACCCATGGGGGCTCAAGATGTTCGTGAAACAATGGGTGTGGACATGGACTCTGCCATGAATGCTAGGGGTAAGCGCAAGAGGTAAGAGCCAACAGATCCTACTGCAGAAACTGAGACTTCTAATACTCAGACTCGTGAATTTGGTGAAGGAAGCAACTCCATGGAAAACTGTATTCCCCATGATCTTGACAGAGGCGCGGTGGGCCCTATACCATCACCATCACCATGAGGACAGTCGCTTGGAACTGTAGAGGATTAGGCAATGACCTTGCAGTTCGACGTCTAAAGGAGATTAAGAAGACTTTCTCTCCATACATCATTTGCCTCTTTGAACAAAACAAGAAGATGATATTGTAAGAGATGTAGGAGATGAACTAGGATATGATCATGTTGTAACAGTACCTCCTGTTGGATTAAGTGGTGGAGTAGCTTTATTTTGGAATAGCAATATCTCTGTTTCAGTTCTATTTCAGTCCCCAAACCTTGTAGATACCCATGTTCAAATTAATGGATTTGGTTTTTACTTGTCTTGTGTTTACGGTAATCCAATTCCATTATTAAGACACTTGGTTTGGGAAAGACTCGAACGAACTGCAACAAGTAGAAATGGTCCTTGGATGGCTATTGGAGACTTTAATGAAATCAAGAACAACTCTGAGAAAAGGGGAGGTCCACCAAGGCCTGAAAGCACTTTTTCTGACTTCAGGAAAATGTTACAAGTTTGTGATTTTCACGATTTAAAGCATACATGGGATCCTTTCTCCTGGGTTGGTAAGAGGTATAGCCATGATGTTGCTTGCTGCTTAGATTGCACTCTGGTGAATTCTGAATGGCTCGCTCTTTATCCAGCTTCACAAACAGAGTTTTTAGAACTGACCACATACCGGTTGTCACTACAATATCGAATGATTTCTCACTTCGCAGGGGTCATTTCTTTTTTGATTCAAGATTAGTAAACAGAGAAGGATTCAGTAATGCAGTCAATAAAGGATGGACAACTAGACGAGCTGGTCAAGCTATGTGCCTAAGTAATCGTTTGAGTGAATGCAGAAGGTCCATCTCCATTTGGAAAAAAGCTAATAGATCTAATGCTCAGGAAGAAATAGGAATATTGAAGAAGCTAATTGATCAAGCACATTCGAATGGTTCAAGTACACATCAAATAAGAGATCTCCGTCAGAAATTGAGCAATGCTTATCATAGTGAAGAGGAGTTTTGGAGAATTAAAAGCCGCAAGACCTGGTTGTCAAGTGGTGACTATAACACAAAGTATTTCTTTGCTATTGCAAAATCTCATACAGCTCGGAATAAATTATATTCTATATTGGATGATGTGAGACGGGAGCATTATGGTGACAATCAGATAGGCAAAGTTGCAGAGTTTTAATTCACTGATTTATTCAAAAGTGAGTTGTCAAACCAAAACAACCACTATCATGTGTTCCGAGGCTTCCAGCAACGGGTCACTACAGAGATGAATGATGATTTGATCAAGCATGTTACTGAAGATAAAATTAAAACTGCAGTTTTTGGGATTAGAGCAACAAAAGCCCCCGGTCCAGATGGTTTCACAGGAGCTTTTTATCAAAACTACTGGGATACGATAAAAGAGGCAGTACTACAGGAAGTTAGAAACTTCTTTGATCATGGTGTTTTCGACAAAGAGTTAAATCACACGGACATATGCCTCATACCTAAGACAACTGCAGCGAGGCATATGAGTGAGTTCCGTCCAATAGCATTATGCAATGTCAGTTACAAGATAATTTCCAAAGTGTTGGTAGGAAGACTAAAACTTCATCTGCATAACATCATTTCTGAAGAGCAAGCTGCATTCATTCCTAGGACAAATATAACAGACAATGTACTTATAGCTCATGAACTCATCCATGCGCTAAAAGTCAAGAGACGATGTGAAAATTCTTACATGGCGATAAAGACCGATATGGCTAAGGCCTACGACCGTTTGGAGTGGGATTTTCTACAGGAAACAATGCTGAAATTCGGATTTGATGTCAAATGGGTACGATGGATCATGACATGTGTTCGAACTCCAACATTCTCAGTTAACATCAATGGAAATCCTCAGGGTTTCATACAGCCGGAACGGGGCATACGGCAAGGTGATCCACTCTCTCCCTATTTATTTATCCTCTGTGCTGAAGTTTTGAGTCACATGATGAAGCGTGCAGAAGTAGAAGGCTCTATCAAAGGAATTAAAATCAGTAATGCTAGTCCTGCTGTGAGTCATTTACTCTTTGCAGACGATTCGTTATTTTTCTGCCAAGCAAACATCAGATCCTGCTCAACAATTAAAGATATTCTCACACAGTGTGAAAGAGCTTCGGGACAACAAATAAATACAAGAAAGTCGGCTCTGAACTTCGGTAAGAGAGTACCTGCTACACTCAAAACACAGATACGTCGGTGTTTGCAGATTCACAATGATGGTGGTTGTGGTAAGTATCTGGGGCTCCCTGAACAGTTTGGAAGGAAAAAGATAGAAATGTTTCAGTATATCTTTGAGAAAATTCAGACCAGAATAAAAAGTTGGAACAATAAATTTTTATCTCAAGGTGGGAAGGAGATTTTGTTGAAAGCAATAGCTTTAGCAATGCTTGTGTATACAATGAATTGTTTCAAGATACCAAAAGGGATCTGCGAAGAGATAGAAAGGGTTCTTGCAAACTTCTGGTGGAATACTCAGCAAACTGGTAATGCAGTCCATTGGGTAGCTTGGGATCGGCTTAAGTATATGAAGAAAGAAGGTGGTATTGGTTTTAGGGATATAGAACAATTCAATAATGCCCTACTTGCCAAAAAAACATGGAGAATCCTTCAACACCCAACCAGTCTCCTAGCGCGAATACTCAAAAGTAAATATTTCTCTGACTCAAATATCCTTAAAGCTTCACGAGGAACAAGGCCTTCTTTTGGTTGACAGTCATTGCTAGTTGGTCGTGATCTCTTGATTAAAGGTATGCGATTCACAGTAGGCAATGGACATTGCATTAAAACCTAGACAGATCCTTGGCTTCCAGTGCATCCACCTCGACCCCCTCGGCAAATAGATGAAAAACAGCTTGATACTCCTTTTGTCAATAGTCTCCTTTTACCTAATAGAAGTGGTTGGAATGAAAGCCTAATACGGGAAAGAGTTCATCCGGATGATATCAACCATATTTTGCGCATCAAAACCAGCCATTGGCAACACAAAGACTACCTAGGTTGGCATTACACTGAGAATGGTATATATACAGTAAAATCTGGATACTGGCTTGCAACTCATCTCCCTGATCAAGAATTTCAAGCTCAACCACCACATGGAAATCTGCAGACAAAAACAGAGATATGGAAAACAAAACTCCCTCCGAAATTTAAGCATTTTATGTGGTGTTTATCATCAAAAGCTTTGGCCACAGGGGCTAATTACAGCGACGACATATTTCTAACAATTCAAGCTGCAAAAGATGCATTTCTGAAGAGGAGACGTCTGAACATCTATTCTTCACTTGTCCTCACTCTATGCAGATTTGGCATGCATCACATATACCAATCAGAGGCCTCCTAAATCCAAATGAACCCATTAATACCAAACTCAAAGCTATTATGGAGTTTCACAAAACGCGGAATAGTTCTGATCGGTTGTCCATTCTACCATTCTGGATCCTATGGAAAATATGGACCTCCCGCAACAAGCTCACTTTCCAAAAGCTCAACCATACCTGGCAAAGAGTCCTAAGCGAAGCTAAGCAAGAGGCGGATGAATGGTTAACAATCACAGCGACAAATTCAGAGCACAATCAGCATAATTCATTCATCAATCGTATCAATAGAGGGAACAACTCTACCTGGACAAAACCGCCTACTGGTTGGGTTAAATGCAACTATGATGGAAGCTTCATCAATGAAAATAGTCACTCTACATCGGCATGGTTGATTCGTGATGATCAAGGTCTTTTTAGAGAAGCAGGACAAACCACTGGATTTATAGTTCAAACTGCTATTGAAGCTGAATGCCAAAGTCTAATCTATACTATGCAACAATCATGGAGAAGCGGATACAAAAATATAATTTTTGAAGGGGACTGTCAAGTGTTAATCAATGCAATCAATAGGCGTGAACTACGGTTTGATATCTACAATTGGCTACAAAAAGTACAAGGGTGGACATCAAGATTTGATAGTATTATCTTCAAGTGGACTTCTCGGCGCTCGAATTTTCTTGCAGATAAACTAGCTATGGATCAAAGAAACAGAAATTCAGAATTTCTAATTAATTACTTTGTACCTCCATGTATTTTTTCTGATCTAAACGTTGTATCTATTTCCAGTTAATATTAATGTAGTTAAAGGGTTAAAAAAAAAAAAAAAAAAAACAACCGTGAGCTCATTGTAAATGGGCCTATAGACGCATAAGGCCCATATAAACGAGCGGGAACATTTATGTGCGAAAAACTCGAAATAAGCATCACACGTACCGCACGTGCCATTCTCCCGCTCCTTCTCCATTTGCGCCCCCAAATCTTAAATTATCAAATCCCTAGCTTCTCTTTGTCTCTCTCTACCATCAGATTCACAGCATTTGCAATGACGGAAGACTCGGAGCCGCGTCAACTCGAGAGTTCAACAGCCGTAAGAGAGCTTCTAGCTCTAGGTCTCTCCGAGTCAGACGGCAACGACGAGCTTCGGTATTATCGGCAAGCCTCTGAGCTCTGTAGTCTCTTACTCTCTAGTGGCAAACCAGAATCCGTTATAGATCTTTCTTCAAAGTGTTCATACTTCCAAGGTTCTCCTAATCTCGTCAAATTTCTCTGCTCGATCCCTAATTCTCCTATTTCCCTTGCTGGAGATGGCTTCACTGTGACTCTCTCGTGTGAGTTTCTCTCCGCTCCGGCTAGTTTCGCCTTTACTTTGGGTCTTCCGGAAAATGTTCTGTTTGAACAATTAAGGCGTTTTATGGATCCGAGATCTCCGAGGCCAAAGCGAAATATTGTTGGGCATATGAGAGGTACTGAGTTTATTCAGTTTAGTCGTTTTGGTATCTGCTATTGTGGATTTAGTAGTCATACCTTACATAGAGATTATATTCTCAATTTTTGGGTTTGTCTATGGAAATATTTCAGAAAATGAGGAACAAGAAGAGCTACAGTTAATGCCATTGCTTAAAAGAAGGCGAAAGGATGAAGATGATGTAAGTAAAATCTCTTAATATATATGAAGTTTCTCACGGTTTAGTTTAGTTTCAAACATTTAGGGAATGAGTTATTCTGGTTTTCTTTTCTTTAGGTGAATTACTCTGTAATTGATAGCAGAACTGTTGCTGGTGGATCTATGCTTGGGACTATTATAGCTTTAGAATCCCAAGCTTCGTTGAAGTTAAATGCACATAACCGAGAAATAATGGCTTTTGATCTTAACGCTCAGCCTGGTCCGCAGACTGAAATTTTTGGTAGCGAGATTGTTGCCAATGCTTCAGTGGATGTCAATCCTACGCGTCCCTTGGAGCAAAGCAAGGACGATTTGACATATCCTCAGGAGGGTGGAAATTGCGAGCAACTTGAAACTGAAGATTTTCAAATTGCTTACAACGAAGTATCATTCCAAGACGGTGATGATAAAAACAGGAAAGATCTCTTCCCTAAGGAGGAGATACAAACTACCTGTGTGCAGATTGTGGAGGACACTGAAGATCGCACTGTGGAAATCTGTAGCACCCCTCTCAGAGATCTGCCGTTGAAGCCTTCTGCTACAGAAGCTAATCAAGATAAATCTTTGGTACAGAAAACTGAGGATCAATGCAAATCGCCGGGAAACAGCAAAACGCACAGCTCTTCCCCTGAGAAAAAACACACCAGAAAAAGTAAAGCTATCCAGAAGTTGAAGCAGAATGTTAACTCTGTTCAACCTAAAGATCAGAAGGTAGACATGTCTGTTTCCTCTAGAGTGAGCCCCTTGCAATTTCACTCTACGTTAACACTTTTGCACTGACTTTTAGCATTCATGCACACTATATTAAAAGTTCTCATATTTGTGGTTTCGGATCAGTCAAGACATAACACAATTCCAGATTTTGATTCTTACACTATTGTAGAGGAAGAAGGCTCAGGTATTTCTTTCCATACTCTTTCATCTACATTCCCGGTTTGTTGAAACAACTTAAATGGCTATCGACTAATCATTGGTGAAATCCAAATGTAGGTGGTTACGGTATTGTTTATAAGGCGAAGAGGAAAACTGATGGAACAGAGTTTGCCATTAAATGTACGGGAAAGGAAATGATATCTAGCTAGATTTTTTTCACTGCATCAGTGTTTTTTGTTGGAAGACTTGCCTCATGTGTTTTCCTTGCAGGCCCTCATGCTGGCGCTCAGAAGCGCTATGTAAATAATGAAATCAGAATGCTGGAGCGTTTTGGGTAAGTAACAAAGTATGATTAGGCATGAACCTTCCACATTTTACAACATAAAGATCTGAATATGCTGAAAATGTTGTCTCATTTAGGGGGAAAAACTGTATAATAAAGCATGAAGGCTGTCTCAAGAATGGAGATTCTGATTGCATCATCCTTGAGCACCTTGAACATGACAGATCTGATTCATTGAAGAGAGAAATAGACGTGTATCAGCTACAGTGGTACGGCTACTGCATGTTCAAAGCTTTGTCGAGTCTGCATAAGCAGGTAATGCAGATTTTGGACTGAATTATTTTTAGCATTCATATATCAATCACGCAACTAACCAGTTCTATTGTTTTGTTTTTCTGCAATCTTGAAGGGTGTTGTTCATAGGGATGTTAAGCCAGGAAACTTCCTCTTCTCTAGGAAGACCAACAAAGGCTACCTCATTGATTTTAACCTTGCCATGGTTAGCATTTTTTTAGCACCCCTTCTCTTATCAAAATTTTACTAGCAACGGCTTTTGGTTAGTGTTTCTTACAATAGAATTTGAGGTAACGAAAAAACCTGCTTCTTCATTCCAAGGTCAGTGTCTAACAGAGGCACTGAAAAACTTGAGGGAGCACAAACGTTTATGTTGATATTTACTGTTACGTTCCTTTCCCCACCCACCGATGTTAATCTCTTTTCTTTTTCCTGTATGGCTTAATTAGGATTTGCACCAGAAGTACAGGATATCAGGTAAACTTCTCCCCTCATGCATATCTCTCTTTATAAATATGGAAACTAAAGCTATCTCTCTTTATGTTTTCTAGATAAATCAAAAGAAGCTTCAGGTCTTCCAACTGCCAGCAAGAAACATCATACATTGGTTAAATCACTTGATGCGACAAACCGAGGGACCAACAAATCTTCTCAGAAAACTTTAGCGCCCAATAGTCTCAAGAAAGCGGCGGGAAAGATAAGAGCTCGGAATAACATAGGCAGATGGGAGATACTCAATAGCCAAGGGGCAGAAGGGTCTGGCTTAACTTCAGCTAAAGATGTGACCAGCACAAGGAACAACCCTTCAGGTGAAAAGAGGAGAGAGCCTTTGCCATGTCATGGAAGAAAAGCGCTTTTAGATTTTCTGCAGGAGACAATGTCGGTTCCAATTCCAAACCATGAAGTATCATCCAAAGCTCCTACGTCTATGAGAAAACGGGTAGCTGCTCTTCCTAGGAAAGCTGAGAAGGAACTTCTTTATCTGACCCCAATGCCATTGCGCTCTAACGGTCGGCATGAAGCAGGTGAGTTCTGGTGTAATCATTGACTCAGAGTTTAATTTAAACCGTATGTATATTTATATTTTCTGTCCTTACTAGGGGCCGTAATTCAGAAGAAAGACGGCCCTTGCTCAGGAACCAAAGGCTTCCGAGCTCCAGAGGTACGTAACTATCGCTCACTTCCCTTATTACTAGTTAAATCCACATGGAAATCTTGTGTTCCTTGAGACTAAAGTTGTAGGCCTGAGCTACTCATTAGCACATCTAGGATGGGAAAGCTAATTCTCTGGGGCTGTCCTTCGCTGATTTGGTTTGTGCAGGTTTGCTTTAGATCTTTGCACCAAGGACCTAAGATAGACGTGTGGTCTGCGGGAGTTACTTTCTTATACCTCATAATGGGAAGGACACCTTTCACAGGTGACCCTGAACAGTTAAGATCTGACTTGACTGGATACACCATCACCTCGATTCCCCTCTTTTTTCTTTCTTGCCGTCTTACAACAACCTTGTGATTCCCAGGAATGTAAAGGACATTGCACAACTACGAGGCAGTGAAGAATTATGGGAAGTAGCCAAGCTGCACAACCGTGAATCCTCTTTCCCTGAGGTAACATTTCATCTTGCCACCCTTCTAAACTCTCCATTCATTGATTGCTGCATTAATGTGACAAAGTTTACATGCTCTGTTCTACTTTACCGCCAGCATTTGGATTCACATATCACAAAAAAGGGTTTTCATTGTTAGCGTTCTGTGTTGCTTCTACTGCACCCCCAGAGCATGATATATCTTAAAAAATGTAAATTACAAACTAGATAGATGAATTTAGGTAGAGTTTTGTGTTGTTGTTTCAGGAATTGTACGAGTCAAGGTACTTGAAAGGGATGGATTTGAGAAAATGGTGCGAACTCAACACAAAACGCAGAGAGTTTCTAGAAGCAATTCCACAGTCGCTCCTTGACCTCGTTGATAGATGTTTGACAGTTAACCCGAGGCGACGAATCAGCGCAGAGGATGCTCTCAAGCACGAATTCTTCCAACCAGTACATGAAAGCCTTAGAAACCAAAGGCTCCTAAAACAGCAGCAAATGCAATTGCAGCCTTCAGTGGTTGCTGACGCAGTAGCCAGTAGGCCAAACTCTACATTAACATTACAATTGTAGAAGTAAATAACAAAAACGTTATATGAAAATCCTCACTCCACAGTTAACTCCACAGACTACACCACACAACTCTAGAAAACTGAAAGAGTTATTTTAGCAAAGTAGATAGTTTTTGTATGTTAGTGTTTTTAAAGTATTATTATTTGAATTAAAATCCTCACAATCAAATATACTCGTTTCTCATAATTTTATATGCATGTATACAGTATAGGGAAACAAGACCAATGTATTGCTCATCTTTATCTCTCTCACTAAAAGGGACTTGTACAGGAAGGCTAAGTTTCTCCTCTTATCTCGCTCTCTCTCACTCACTAATCACTCTGTATTGCTGATTTACTTCTCTTAAAATAAAAACTTTCGACTCTTCCCTCTTTGGTCTCCCATGGCTGCTTCTTCTTCTTCTGGCAGCCGGAGATACGACGTTTTCCCAAGCTTCAGTGGGGAAGATGTTCGCAAGACGTTAAAAACCCATCTATGATTCCCATAAGTTTTGTATGTTAGTGTTTTCAAGTTGTTCTAATTTATGCTGCTCTCGTATGTTAAAATTGTGGTGTTTGGGACCAGGAAATGTTCGGCTTAAAGCCATAATCGTGAACAAAATAAATAGTTCACTTGTTGATGTAATGCCTAATATCACGAGGCACGTCCGAGGTGTGTCTGTTCATTGAACTTACTTATATAGATTTGTCTCTTATTCGACAACTAAACAAAACAAATCATGTTTAGTTGACACAAACCTTTTGTTTTAAGCCGAACCTAAAATTCTTTAATTCAGTAATCTAATATTCAATATCCAACGGTATACAAAACCTAAAAGATTTCATATATAAATTTTTTTTTTTTGTGGTTGTGTTTTTGTTTCTTTTTTGTATATATTTATTATTATTTCAAAGATAATTTTACTTTTATTTGTAACCTAAACTTTCAAATTATTTTACTAATTTCAAAGCATTCCATAATATATAATTATAAATTGAAATTTAATTTTGAAATTTTAATATTTTTAGATTATTTTATTCCATAATATATACAAAACAAACAAAACCGTTCTTGAAGAAATCGGTTTCACTCCACTTCACTCCAAGCCAAATGGTGGTACTCAAGGGCGGAACCTTATTCAATCCACATAAAAAACCAAAAAAAAATACATATTTGGTGACCTTTATCTTTAGTGGCCCATTAATATTCTCCTTAACAAAACACTTAAACAATTCTAACTAAATAACACAAAACTCTTAACCTAATAACACAAAGATTACGTGAGAAGATTTATTCTTCTTTTGCCTTCAACTTCTCTTCCTCATCGTCGTCGTCATCTTAATCCAACTATTCAAGTCAAATTTTCAGATCGAATTTTTGTTTCTTTGATATTGTTCTAAAAATATATTTCATATATATAATTACATATTTCTTATATATCTATGTTGAAAACTGAATAAAATTTATTAAAAAATACTAATTTTCCTAATCAGAATTCCTGAATTAGTATCTAATATTTGCCATTGCTATGAAATACATGGTTTTTACAAACAACATGAACTGTTAATTATTATTTATGTAGATTTCAATCTTTTTTGTTGTTCTAAGGCAAATTCCAGTACTTCTAAGAAGGCCATTGTTTTTGATAGCTTATTAGCAAGTGGATTGAAGATCAATTTTTGAATCATTGTTTAATTTGTTTCATTGAAAAAATGTATTTTTATCTATTTCAAATGAAATTGTGACGAAGAGATTTCAAGATATGAAAATTCATAAATTGGGTTTTGTAAAATGTTTTTATATTTATGTTTTTTTTTTTAAAATTAGTTATGTTTTGACCCTAGTAAAAATAATTCATAGATCCACCACTGGGGGTACTCGCTCAAAACTCTCACAGATCATCCATGTTCAATCTTCCTAGCATGGTTTTGGAAGGTAACACTAATGTTACACGTGAAGATATCATGCAGAAGGCCCTTAAGAACATAGATGCACGTCTCACTGAATTTGATGGGAGGTTTTTGAAGAAGAATCACGGGTAGCTTCACTACTTCTTTATCGTTCCATGCTTTTCCTTTAGCAATTCTATGATAGAATTATTTGAATATATATATCAGAAACCAGTCTGTCAATGTTATTTTTGCTTTGGATGCTAATAATTTTGAATGACATGCTATAATCGAATCCTATCCTTAAAATTCTAAAATGATTTAGGTTAAGTCATTAATTTTTGCCCAAAAAATGTTTACAAATTATCCTATTAAGATTTTACTAGTAAGATACTTTGCCTACCGTCACTAGCTAATTAATGACCCTAATCCTAGTAACATATCTCGTATTTAATCGATTATCAATATTACTCTCCACATAACTCTACACTAAAGGTTTTTTTTGAATCATGCATCCTAATTGGCCCGTTTGCTATTTGAATTATATTACAAAATTTGATGTTAACGGTCAGTTACCTATAAATCTTCCCTTCATTACGAAGTCACTTTTTCTATATATAAATTCAAAGATAAATATATTACATATCCAATTCTCCATAGATACATTCATTTTCTATGAATCAAGTACATAATTTTCTAACCCAACATTACTAGTGGGATTCACACCGATCTCACATTCTCACCCGGAAAATTAAGAATTAGAAACAAAATTATTTTAAAAAAAAACCGATTTTCATTCTTAATCACAAACAAAACTTATGGGAATCATAGATGGGTTTTTAAAGAATTTTGGAAACAATTAGTAAATGAACAATTCTTGGGTTCACTTCACACCCTTAAACGTGAATCTCTCTTATTCACTCCATTAATTTTAAATACCCAATCAAAATTTACCATGTAATTAATCCAAGCTAGCTAAAATAATTAATTTTATCTAAATAAGATAATTAAAATAAATCAACATAATTTAATAAGATAAATAATCTTACGTTTGATTTTATAATAATTAACCTTAACATTGTTTATAGTTTTTAGTTATAAAATCTAAACTTTAACCATTCTTTTATAAACTCTAACCGACATATAATTTCATCTAATTGTAAAATCTAAACTCTAACCACACTTTTAGAAAACTAAACCAAAATATAATTTCATCTATCTTAACATTTTTGAAGTACATTTTTGTGTCATTCTCTCTTATCTTTGTATCCAAACAACTCTCAACTAAATTCTTTACAATCCTTACAACCAAACACAATCATTTTCTTATTTGATAATATTAATTTCCTAAAAACTATCTACCTAATTTAAATCAATGTTAGACTAAAATATAATTCTCCTTGCACTTTTATTTGATCTTATATTTAATTATTTTAATTACTATTTAATACATAAAGTGAATAAATTTTAGATTTTTTTCAGCATATGATGTGATTTGAATTTTTATAAACGGATATAAATTTTAAAATTTTTCTTAGGATATTTATAACCAAACAAGTATATCCACATTTAGAGCTCGAAATACATTTTTAAAGTACAATAGGGTGTCATCACTTTTTGGCTTTTTGCCATCTTCGGGTCAGATTTTTAACTAAAATTATAACCGATTCAATTATGCGGATCCTCCTTAAGATTATCAAATATTTTAGGTCGGTTTTTAATCCATAGCGTACTTATTTACATCCAATTAATGTCAATTAATGCCCATTGTATCTTAGGAAAGATCTAATTTACATGCCGAATTTTTAGGGCTGAGTTTGACAAAAAGAATTGATAACACAAATTCTGTAATCGCATCCATATAATATAACAACTAATTCAAGATGAATACATCTTAGGAAATATCTAATTTGCGTTTAATAAACGATTACATACTTGCTAAGTTCTTATTAGCTTTAAATGTACACTATTAATCCAATAATATCAATTGAGAATCAAAATAAGAATATGTCATATCATTCATTCCTAAATTATAACTAACCAAATCATAAAATGTATATTCTCAACTAGCGAATCAAGAGTTTATACAAAACCTATCTACAACCGTTAACAGTATATATATAGATGCAATTCACCATCGACTACAAGCACCACTAAACCATTACAGTATCATATATACAAAATAATAGACTCTTGGTGTACCACGGGGTAAAACCTAGTTTAATTGTAAAATCTTAACCTTAATCCTCTTTTATAAACTCTAACTAACATATAATTTCGTCTAATTGTAAAATCTAAACCCTAACCACACTTTTATAGAACCAAACCAAAATATAATTTCGTTTAATTGTAAAATCTTAACTTTAATCCTCTTTTATAAACTCAAACCGACATATAATTTCATATAATCTTAACATTAATCCTCTTTTCCATCCTACTTTTCAAAAATACTCCTCCATGTTGATCATCTTCAAAACTACCAATCCCTACGTTCAAAATGATCAAATTACACTTTCTTTAAGTGACAGCAACAATGTACAGTCACCAAAATCGAAACATTTTCCAGCCAAACTCAAATAATTTCCCGTCGAAAATAAAAAAAATCCCACCAAAATTATAAAATTGGATTTTCTCGCCAAAAATTATGAAATTTATACCTTATAAAACCCATCTTTACAAGATATTTATAAGTTTTTTTATAAGATTTTAATAAGGTAATTATAAGGCTTTTTTATAATGTTTTTATAAGTCATTTACAAAGTTTTTCTAAGACTTTTAGAAGGTTTAATAAGGTTTTTAATAAGATTTTTTTCTAAGGTTGCTAAAAATATTTTTCATTTGGTTGTCTAAAATATTTTTCAAAAATTTTGTATTTTCAATTTGGTTGACTAAAATATTTTTCAAGTAGGAGTAAAATGGTCATTAAAAATAAAGGAGGGCAAAACTGAAAATTGCCAAAACGAGAGTATTTTTGAAAAGAGGTCTACCAAAAAAAGTATTTCTAACAACTTCCCTAAATTATACACCTAAACCCTAACCATTTTAATTATAAACCCAAATCGACATATAATTTTGTTTAAACATATATCCTAATTCTCCTTTATAAATCCAAACCGACATATAATTTTGTTTAATTGGAAGATATAAGCTCTAATATCTATTTTATAAATCCAAACCGACATATAATTTTTTAATACTTATAATTTCCTTAATAAAAAATCAACATGTTTCCTTAATTTGTTTTGTTTTTCTGATTTTAACTTTGATTTATTTTTTAAATATAATATGACATGATATGTTCTTTTATTTTGATTGACTAATTAAGAGAGGTGAATAAGACCCAATAATTTTTCATTAAGAATGAATCAAGCGTGAAATCCCATTAAAAAACTTAGAAGAATCGTAACAAACTTTTACGAATTGCCAAGTATGAATGATAAAATGAGCTTGAGCTTCCTCTTTTTCCTTAAGGTAGGCCAAGAAGAATTCTTCTTGGTTAAAAATAATTGTTGTTTTTCCAATATCTGCTGGTTCATTAATTATTTCTCAAGTTAAAGCTCGCTAGGTTTCCTTAGGCCCACTGTCAGCCATATGATTCTAGAGAACGTTATCCGATGAATGTTGCAATACAAGTTCTTGTCCTACACCGAGGTGTTTGGTGGCTGCCCCCAAACCTTGCCTTGCCTTGGAAGGTTTTATGACGCTGTTGCTCCCCGGGTTTACTCTGAAGCGTTTATGCTCCTTGTTTTTGAACTTATTTGAAGAAGGGTTAGCTGGTGGCTTGACTGGTCGATGCATCTGTAAACACCACGTAAGGCTTATCCTAGGGTAGCTGGTTCTTTGGTGCATGCTCGAGTGGTCTAGGATGCTTGCTTCGGTTGTAATAGTTTGGAGCTATCCGCATAGGAACACTGCACCGACTACAGCTCGAATGTGCTACCAATTCGCTGCAACTACACCATCATCCTGCTATAGGATGGGAGCTCCTCAGTTGGCCAAAGCTCTTGGCTCCATACCAGCCATACGAAACATCCACTAGAGCTTGCAATGGCACAACTTCTGTCAACCGCTCCAACAGTGATGTTAGCAAGTCCGCACCTGAGGTAACACCAACATTGATACCGAGTTCACCAGCCTTGTCAATACCACCACCAGCCAAGTCTCCAAGTCCCCCTAATGAACTGGTCACTCAGCAACCTTCTCACATGTGATACTTAGGGCTACACTATCACTGGCCTGGGTAATCCCCTGGCCACGACCACGACCATGAGCGTCTTTACTACCAAGACTAGTAGCTCCAGCTCCTCTAACCATCTACACTTACGAGAACAAAGGCTAAGAAACCACACGATCGATACACACAATCGATACATACAGAGGCTACCAAGACTAGTAGCTCCAGCTCCCATTTTTATCATGATTCTTGTTTCATTCATGATCATATTCAAGAGTGGATGATTGGTAAAGGGGATCAGTCTAGTGATCTTTATCTCTTACTTCATCAACACCCCCCTGAAACATCTCATCATGTTGCATTTGTTGCTGTTTCTCTTGAGCTTTGGCATCAGCGTCTTGGTCACCCTTCTATTTCAAGGGTTCAGTTTATGTCTTCAAATTTAAATCTTCCTCAGAAACTTTCAGATTTTCATTGTAAAGTTTGTCATTTGTCAAAACAAAAACATTTGTCTTTTCCTTCAAATAATAATAAAATTTCTAAGGAACCTTTTTATTTAATTCATATAGATGTTTGGGGTCCTTTTCATATTACATCTATTAAGGGTTTTCGTTATTTCCTTACCATTGTTGATGATTGCACTCGATTTACCTAGATTTATTTCCTGCATTTGAAAAGTGATGTCTCAAGAGTATTTCCTTATTTTCTAAATCTTTTTCAACACCAATATGGTTTCAAAGAAAAAGCATAAGATCTGATAATGCACCAGAACTCCAATTTAAAGAATTACTTGCAAAATATGGCATTTTTCATTATCATTTGTGTGCATACACCCCTCAACATGACTCTGTTGTGGAAAGAAAACACCAAGATCTTTTAAATGTAGCAAGATCGTTATACTTTCAATCAAATGTTCCTCTAGCTTACTCGCCAGAGTGTGTTTCTACTGCTGCATTCTTGATTAATCGCACTCCAACACCAGTTTTAAAAGATAAAACTCCTTTTGAGATTTTAAACTCAAAACTTCCTGATTACACTTTCTTAAGAGTTTTTGGCTGCCTTTGTTATGCATCTACACATTCACATGGTAGGCATAAGTTTACAAAAAGAGCTAGAGCATGTGCATTTCTTGGTTATGAACCTATTTTTAGAGGTTACAAGGTTTTGGATCTTGAATCAAATACTTTGTCTATCACTCGTAATGTTGTGTTTCATGAGAAATGTTTTCCGTTCATTGATAATTCAATTCCACCAAGCATTACTTTCTTTGATGATTTAGTGAACTCTAATACTGAAATACAAAATAACAATAGTTCTTATATATATGATGATTTCATTGTTTCTTTGCCTGAAGTTAGACCTGTCACTAAGTCACAAATTGTTATAGTGCACACACCATCACAACCCTCTACCTCAGAAAACACTTTAAACACTAGAAATGATCAAACTCGGGATGATATGGCTAACACACTCAGGCCACACAGAGAGACACGTGATCATTGTTATCTTTCACAGTACCATTGCTCTAATGTTACAACAAAGCCTTCCTTCCTGCTTCTTCTTCTTTTCATGGTACTGCACATCCACTCTCTGCTTATTTTTCCTACGATAAACTCTCTCATGAGTATCGTCTGTTCTGCTTTGCCATTACTGCTGCAAAAGAACCAACCTCTTTTAAAGAGGCAGTGTTGTTGCAACATTGGCTTGATGCGATGAACATGGAATTGGATGCTCTTGTGAGCACATCGACTTGGGAAATTTATTCTCTACTTGATGGCAAACACGCCATTGGTTGTAAATGGGTGTATAAAATCAAGTACAAGTCAGATGGCTCTATTGAACGCTATAAAGCTCGTTTAGTAGCTAAAGACTACACACAACAAGAAAGAGTCGATTATCTTGATACTTTCAGCCCTGTGGCTAAACTTACAATAGTTTGTTTAATATTGGCTTTGACTGCTATCCACAATTGGTTCATCAATAAGATGGATGTTACAAATGCCTTCCTACATGGAGATTTGGAGGAAGATATTTATATGACATTACCAGAGGGATATGTTCCAAGACAGGGGGAGTTCTTACCTGCGAAACCTGTTTGCAGGCTTATCAAGTCTTTATACGGTCTCAAGCAGGCTTCCAGACAATGGTTTCACAAGTTTTCGAGTGTTCTTCTCGATCATGGTTTCATTCAGTCACTCTTTGATCCTGCGTTCTTTGTGAAATCAGATTCAGGAGCCTTTCTAGCATTGTTGGTTTATGTGGATGAAATTTCATTAGTGAGCAACAAGGATTATGCAGTCTTGGATGTCAAATCATTTCTTGCTCGAGAATTCAAGCTCAAGGAATTAAGCCAAATGCGATATTTTTTTTGGATTGGAGATAGCGAGAGCTGAAGAAGGTATCTCTATTCTCAGCGCAAATATACACTTGAGCTACTTGAAGAATTTGGTTTTTTTGGTTGCAAACCTCATCCAACCCCTATGGAACTGAATCTGAAATTAAGTGATGAAGTAGGAGAAGTCTTATCTGATGCTTCCTATTACAGACGATTGATTGGTAAACTGGTCTACCTAACAGTTACTAGACCAGATATATGTTTTGCTGTCAACAAACTCAGTCAATATCTTCAAACACCAAGGAAGCCTCATCTGGATGTTGTTCATCGCATTCTTGCTTATTTGAAGAATGATCCAGATCAAGGCTTACTTTACTCGGCCAAATCTATCCTCTCTCTTCGTGCTTTTGCAAACGCAGATTGGGGAATTGTCCTGAGACAAGCAGATCCATCTCTGGTTTCTGCGTTTTTCTAGGTGATTCCTTGATATCTTGGAAGTCAAAGAAGCAGGACGTTATTAGTTGTAGCTCTGCAAAAGCAGAGTATCGCAGCATGGCCAACACTACTTGTGAATTGCTATGGATTAACTCTCTTCTTGAAGATCTACAAGTTCCTCTTGTTGATCCCATTGTGATGTATTGTGATAATGAAGCTGCTTTACATATCGCCAAGAACTCTGTTTTCCATGAACGCACGAAGCACATCGATCATGACTGTCATGTGGTTCGTGAACGTGTCGCTTTTGGCTTCATGAAGGTTATCCACATTGGCACACAACATCAACTCGCAGACCTGCTCACAAAGCCGCTAACTGAGAAGCAATTCCTTTATCTATTGTCCAAGATGGGATTACATCACTTGTACTCGCCATCTTGAGGGGGAGTATCAGATTATATATATATCGGTTTAATCACTTGGTTTAATCCTTCTACTTGTTTATGGTTAGACCTTGGTTATCTTAGATTGTATTTAAGGAACAATCTTGTATCATTGGAAACTTAATGAAGCATTCTATAATAGAAGAAAAGTTTGTTAGATCTGAAAATTTGGCTTCTCTAGATTTTGATGTGCTCAATATTCCAATCACCACAGTAGCAGCAGAGTCATCATTTAGCATTGGAGGTCGGGTATTGAATCCTTACAGGAACCGTCTCCTTCCAAAAAATGTTCAAGCATTGTTATGTACTAAAAACTGATTACGTGGTTATGCTGAGTTAGAAGGTATGAATCCATAATTTTTTTTTATAATTAACTTTCCTTGCTTTGTTGATTTATATTTTCTAATTAGAGGTGACATTGAAGACAACTTTGATGATGGAGTTGAAGGTATTACATTCATGGCTAGTAGCTCAGGAGTATGAGACCAAGGTAAAAAAAAATTGAGATTGTTACTTAAGAATAGACGTTATGACAGAAATACCATTGTTTTGTTGTTGTTTTTATGACTTTGTTTTTGGTTTTGATACTTCTATATGCTTTTGTCTATTCTTGACTATGCTATTGGTTTTATCTATGTTAACACGTACATAATAAATTTGGTTTTATCTATGATAACACAATTCTTAAATATATTTGGTATACTTTATCTATATGATATAAGATTATAAATTTTTGAAAATTTTCACAGATATAATAAAATACACAAAATAAATAAAAATCACATTTGTTTTTGGTACCAAAAATCTAAAGACACAAAAATACACAATTTAAAATGTAAAATAAATCACATAAGACAAAAAAAATTTTGGGTATCTATGGATTTACCCACAAAACTAAAATTCCGTTCGGGTTTACCCACAAGACTTAAAACCCGTTCGAATTTTTTAAATTGGAGCTTTTTGTGAGCGAGCTTTTTCGGCTTTGGGCCGGGACGGGTTTTTTACCCACCACGAGTTGTGAGTGAAGCATTTGTCATAAAACCGTTGACAAGTTTAATAAGAAGTTCACAATCTATTTAAAAAACTATTGATGTGTAATCTCGGATCCAAGTATAGTGTAGTATCGATAGTAGCTCATTTGCTTCCGCCTTCTAAGCTGATTCAGAATGATTTAAGTTTGTTGCACCCCAAACAATAGGGACTCCTCGATGACTACGAATGATCCACCCTCCGTTCAATTGTCGATTATGGTTGTTTAAAATTGTACTGATAAGATTATTATTATGTCAAATATATTCGAACTTTAATAAACTACACTAAATTTTGAAACCAAACCAAAAACTAAACTAAATACTGAATTCACATTACGAAATCTAGTATACTCGTTAGGGCCATCATTTTTTACTTCACAGAACTTACCCCATTCGATCTTTTTCTTTTTCTTTACAACTGACGACCAGATATTTCGGTCTATATGCCTCTAAAGAAAAGTTTTCGTTGACGACCAAAAAAAGAAAAGTCATTCGTCAACGTCTTCGGAAGAAAGGAATCCAAAGTTTCTCTTTCTCTCTCTCTCACTATGTATTTTTGATTTACTTCAGCTTTGTTTTCCACTGAGTCTTTCTTTTCTTTATCGGCTCCTGTGGCGGCTTCTTCTTCTTCTTCTGAATGATCCACTTCAGTCGTCGACCAAGCTCTGATACCATGTTGAAGTTTTGCTCTTGTATTATACCAGAAGCCATTGATTTAAATACAGAGCATGGTAGAGAAAAAACAGAGAATGAAAAAGTGGAAACCTATTATTCTAGACAATTTTGCCGTATGACATTACACACAATTATATAGAGTGCTACGGTCGTACCCGTTCGTTTAATAACAAAAACAACGCAACTATCTAACATATACCTATTAACATACACCCATTAATACACATACACATATCTAAGTATATATTAAACATGTAGCATACGACCGAACTCAATTATCACTAACACTCCCCCTTAATTTAGTTTCGGTCTAACTCTAATTGTCTGTCAACAGTCTTGGAGTCTCCATGAATTTCATCACGTGTACTCCGTGATCTTCTGTCACTTCTACTCCAAATGTTCTGGCAACCTTCTTCCACTCACTTTTTCTTCGTTTATCCCAGCTTTCAACTTCATAGTCAATATTCTTCTTCCTTGAGGATCATTTATGGAACAGCGATTGAAACACCTCTTTGATGATCTTCTCTCCTTGGCTTGTCATCACTTGGATATTCCCTGCAACTGCCTACTTCTCCCTTTTATCTCTTGGGTAAACAGTTCCTTTCTTGCTTGGTGTCTTCCTTTGAACACCATCAGATTCACGTCTCGTGCGTGAAACGTTTTCACGTCTTCATCGGTTATCTTATCAACCGATTTATGCTCCGTTTTTTCTATGAGGTAAGCATCCTCCTTTAGTGCTTGGTGTTCAATTTGATCACCATAAAGTGCTCCATTTTTTCTTTGAGGTAAGCATCCTCCTTTATTGGTTGGTGTCACTCTTTGATCACCATCACGCCTCTGTGACGTCTCTTCTTCGGTTATCTGTATAACCTCACAATTTGTGCAGTGCGTGAATCTTCTCCACGTCTTCCTCGAACAAGCTTCAGAATTCTCCTTCCACAACTCAAAGGAGAATAAAAGAAAATAAAGTTCTTGTCATTCTTGATGATGTGGATAATCTAAAGTTACTTGAGACCTTGGTGGGAAAAACTGAATGGTTTGGATCAGGAAGCAGAATTATTGTGATCACCCAAGATAGGCAACTTCTCGAGGCTCATAAGATTGATCTTATATATGAAGTGGAGTTCCCATCTAAAGCTCTTGCTCTTAAGATGTTATGCCGTTCTGCTTTTGAGCAAGACTCCCCACCCCGTGGTTTTATGGAAGTCACAGTTAAAGTGGCCGAGCTCGCAGGTTATCTTCCTTTGGGTCTGAGTATGTTGGGTTCGTCTTTAAGAGGAAGGGGAAAAAAAGAGTGGGGGGAGATGCTGTCTGAGCTCCAAAATGGTTTGCACGAAGATATTGAGAAAATATTAAGAGCTAGGTACGATAAGTTAGATCAAAATTGCCAAGAGTTATTTGTTTACATCGCATTTGCATGTTTATTCAATTGTGCCCAAGTTAGTTACATCAAAGACTTTCTCGAAGATAGGCTTAGCGATAGGCGTAAAGTGTTGGCTGAGAAGTCCTTCATTCGCATAACATCACGATATGAAACTATAGAGATGCACAGATTCATTCATATAACATCACGATATGAAACTATAGAGATGCACAGTTTGCTACAGAAGTTGGGCAGAAAAATCGTTCACGCAGAGTCCATTAATAATCCTGGAAAACGTCGATTTCTGGTGGATGCTGACGATATATTTACCCATAATACTTTAAGTTATTTTGCGTATTCTCATAATGTGTCGTTACTTTTATACCAGTAGTAATTAATATGTCATTTGGTCGACATTGATCAACTTGGACGCATTGTCTCCACTTCCACATGCTTAATAATGGTTTTCTTGGGATTTTTTACAGGGCACGGAAACTCTGGTAGGAATATATTTCAACACATCAGATATCAGTGAGCCATTTTTGATACAGGAAAAGTCGTTCGAAGGCATGTGTAATCTCCAGTTTCTAATAGTTTGCGATTATGGCTGGGGGCGAAAGAACGAAGCCAGCAGATTGTATCTACCTCAGGGACTCGTTTATTTGCCCCGTAAACTCAGATTGCTAATCTGGAATAACTTTCCACTAAAGAGTTTTCCATCTAATTTTAAGGCCGAGTTTCTCGTTGAACTAGAAATGGAGGATAGTAAGCTTGAGAAGCTGTGGGAAGGAACTCAGGTACTAAATTCCAAATTTTATTTCAAAGTTTCAAATGGTGTTTGCTTAGTTGTTAATGTTTTCATACTTTTTTGTTAGAAAGCCCTAATGAATCTGTCTGTTTGTTTTCAGGCACTTGGAAGCCTCAAGAAGATAAATATGCGTAATTCGAGATATTTGAAAGAAATTCCAGATCTATCTTTAGCCATAAACCTTGAGAAATTATATCTTTTTGGATGCAAGTCCTTGTTGACACTTCATTCCTCGATTCAGTATGTCATTAAACTTAGGAGGTTAAATATGGGGAATTGCACAAAGCTAGAGAGTGTTCCAACTCATGTCAACTTGAAATGCTGGAAGTCTCTAGAGTACCTCAATCTCAGAGGATGTATCCGGTTGAGAAATTTCCCTCAGATTTCGTTGTACAATTCAACCGGTTTCTTTTGGTCGGAATTAATATTAACCCTCAGTTATCTTGAGCAGTAAGTCTCTCTCTCTCTCTCTCTCTCTATGTTTTTACTGATTGACATCAGAGTGCTTTCTCTTATGAATCTTCATTACTTCTCTCTACCGTCTCCCAGGGCGTCTTCTTCTTCTCGCAGCAGATACGATGTTTTCTCAAGCTTCAGTGGGGACGATGTTTTCTCAAGCCATTTTAAGAAGGAGCTCCACCACAAATCAATCAGTACATTCATGGACCACGGGATCGTGAGAAGTCGCTCAATCGGCACTTCGCTTTTATCGGCGATTAGAGAATCGAGGATCTCAATCGTCATCTTCTCTAAGAACTACGCTTCTTCCACCTGGTGCTTAAATGAATTGGTGGAGATCCATGATCAGTCTTGTAAGACATTGTTAGGGAGAAGATCAGTCATTCCGATTTTCTACGACGTTGATCCTTCGGAAGTTAGAAAACAGACCGGTGAATTTGGCGAGGCCTTCAAATTGACATGCGAGCGCAGACCAGAGGACAAACAAAGATGGATACAAGCTCTCAGGGATGTAGCTAGTTTGGCTGGAGAGGATTATCGAAACTGGTATATTGTTTTCTCTGTTCCATTATTGGTGTGTGTATTTTAATTTTAATTAGTATATCTTTGCATAAACTTCCGCTGTGCTTTTAGGGTGCCTCTCTAATGACGCGTTCAACTATTGTTATTAGGCCTGACGAAGCAACCATGATTGCAAAGATATCCGAAGATGTTTCAAATAACATTATTACACAATGGATTTTTTTTGACGAATCAGTCGGACTTGAAGCTCATATAGGTAACGAGTTCAATATCAGGAAGAGAAGATGGTAGGAATTGCTGGACCTTCAGGGCAATTCGAGATGACTATGTCATGAACACTGGGAAGAACAGTTTATGTAAGAAATTCTTGAACAAAATGGATATAAAGATAGAGCAATTAGTGTGGTGGAGTGGAGCAATGGCTTAAAGCACAAGAAAGTTCTTATATATCGTTCTTGATGCTTGATGATCTAGGTCTGTTAAAGACCTTCGTGGGAGAAACTGGATAGTTTAATTGTGCTTCCTAGCAAAACTATCGTGTGTTGATGACTAAAAGATATGGAAGAAATGTTGATATTTTTAATTTTGTAAATTTATCTTTAAATTAGTCGACATCAAAGATAAGTTAATAAACAAAATACGGCAAAAGAATATGTTAGTTAACATTTGTTTTTTTTTTTTTTTTTTAACTTTAAAGAAAAAAAACACTTGTATTTTTAAAAAAATCTCACCAGTCCCATACGAAAGGCAAAACAAAGCACAGTCATTTTAGTAAAATTACAGACGAAATTATATTAAAAAAAAAAAAAAAGTCTTCGCGCAAGTCTTCTTCTCCGAGTCACACTTTTACGAAGTTTCTCTCTTTATCTCCTTCTCCATATTACTGCTTTACCTCAAATGTTGAGAACGATATCTCTTCTCTATGGCTTCATCTTGCAGTCGGAGATACGACGTTTTCCCAAGCTTCAGCGGCGAAGATGTCCGTAAATCATTCCTCAGCCATCTTCTCAAGGAGCTTAACCGCAAATCAATCAATACATTCATCGACCACGGGATCGAGAGAAGCCGCCCAATCGCCCCTGAGCTTTTATCGGCGATTAGAGGATCGAGGATCTCAATCGTCGTCTTCTCTAAGAAATATGCTGCTTCCACCTGGTGCTTGAATGAATTGGTTGAGATCCACCACTGTTCCAAGGAATTGGATCAAATGGTGATTCCAATTTTCTACAACGTTGATCCTTCGGAAGTTAGAAAACAGAGCGGTGAATTCGGAAAGGTCTTTGAAGAGACATGCAAGGGAAAATCAGATGATGAGAAACAAAGATGGATAAGAGCTCTCGCAGATGTGGCTAATATGGCTGGAGAGGATTCTCGAAACTGGTATTGTTTCGAATATTTTGTTTGATTAGGCTTAAGACTGCGATTGTAGAGTGTTCCTTGTTGACTATTTGAGTATTGATTTTTTTAGGTGTGATGAAGCCAACATGATTGAAACAATTGCCAATGATGTTTCCAATAAGCTCATAACACCACCATCGAGTGATTTTGGTGATTTTGTTGGTGTTGAAGCTCATTTAGAGAGCTTGAATTTATTGTTGTGCTTGGAATCTGAAGAAGCTAGAATGGTAGGGATTGTAGGACCCTCGGGGATTGGTAAGACTACCATTGCAAGAGCTTTGTTTACTCAACTCTCTACTCAATTCCACCATTGCGCTTTCGTAGCTTATAAAAGAACCAACCGAAACGACTATTGCATGAAGCTGTGCTGGGAAGAACGTTTTTTATCAGAAATTTTATGTCAAAAGGACATCAAGATTTTGCATTTAGGTGCGGTAGAACAAAGGCTAAAGAACAAGAAAGTTCTTATTATACTTGACGATGTGGATGATCTTGAGATGCTAAAGACCTTGGTGGGACAAACTGGATGGTTTGGATTAGGGAGCAGAATCATTGTGATCACTCAAGATAAGCGGCTTCTCAAGGCTCATAGTATTGACCTTATTTATGAGGTGGAGTTCCCATCTAAAGATCTGGCTCTGCAAATGTTTTGTCGATCTGCTTTTGGGGAAAACTCTCCTCCTAGTGATTTCATGAAGCTAGCTGGTGAAGTTGCAGTTCTTGCCGGAAATCTTCCTTTAGGTCTGACGGTCTTAGGTTCTTCTTTAAGAGGGAAGGATAAGGAGGAGTGGATGGAGATGCTGCCTAGGCTCCAAAATGGTCTAGATGGTAAAATAGAGAAAACATTAAGAATTAGCTATGATGAGTTAGATGGCAAAGATCAAGACTTATTCCTTTACATTGCGTGTTTATTCAATGGTCACAAAGTCAATTATATCAAAAACTTGCTTGGAGATAGTGTTAACACTGGGATTAAAATGCTGGCTGACAAGTCCCTAATACGTATAACACCACCCAATAAAACAGTTCAGATGCACAACTTGCTACAGAAGTTGGGTAAAGAAATTGTTCGTTCAGAGTCTATTCACAATCCTGGAAAACGTCGATTCTTGGTGGATGCTAAGGATATTATTGATGTATTTACGGAAAACACTGTGAGTTCTTCTGCATATGATTGACGTGTCTAACTCTATATAAAAAAGTTCATTGAATGTTTCTCAAGATATTGTCTTTCTTTTGTGGGGATTTTTTTCAGGGTACAGAAAATGTGTTAGGCATATATTTTAACACATCAGGAATCAATGAGCCATTGGTTATAAGTGAACATTCTTTCAAAGGAATGCGCAATCTCCAATTTATAAAAATTTACAAGGAGTGGTCGGGGGAGACTAGTGAAGGCATATTGGATTTACCTCGAGGCCTTGTTTATTTTCCCCGTAAACTCAGATTGCTACATTGGGACGAATATCCATTGAAGTGTATACCTTCTAACTTTAGGACAGAGTTTTTGGTTAAACTAACAATGGAGAATAGCAAGCTTGAGAAGCTGTGGGAAGGAATCCAGGTATTTTCATGTTTTGTTCTCACCCTCAACCAATAATTCTTAGCTTTACATTGTAGAACGTTACCCTCACCCAATTTTACTGAGCTTTACATTGCAGAACTTTATTTTAATGTTCTACATTTAGTTTTATAGTTTTGCTAATTAATATCGAGGAAGTTTTATAGTTTTGCCGTATTTTGTTTACAGCCACTTCGAAATCTCAAGAAGCTAAGATTGGACGGGTCTAGGAAGTTGAAAGATATTCCAAATCTTTCAAAGGCCATAAATCTCGAGAAACTGAATCTTTGGGGATGTGCATCTTTGGTTACACTTCCTTCCTCCTCTATTCGAAACCTCATTAAACTTAGGAAAGTGACCATGGAGGGATGCATAAAACTCGAGACTCTTCCAAATGACGTCATCTTGGGATCTTTTGATTACCTCAATCTCAGTGGATGCTTAAGGTTGAGAAGTTTTCCTGGGATTTCAAGAAACATCTCGGGGCTCATTCTTGATGGAACTGCAATAGAAGAAGAAGATTCTGTCAGCATTGAGAATATCTCTGGGATCACTAACCTTGATTGGAGTGGTTGTCCCATGAGATGTATGCCTTCTAACTTTCATCTAGAATATCTCGTTGAACTCACAATGAGAGATAGCAAACTTGAGAGGCTATGGGAAGGAGTCCAGGTATTTTTCTCTAAAGTTTCATAATTAGGTTTTGTTTTCAAGTTTGTCACTTTTCTTCACCTCAAATTTCAGTTAATGCATTGTTTTCTCATTTCTGCTTTCAGTCGCTTAGAAACCTCGTGTATATGGATTTGTCAGGAAGTGAAAACCTGAAAGAAGTTCCAGATCTTTCAGAGGCCATTAATCTCGAGAGATTGGAACTCAACGACTGCAAAAGTTTGGTTTTTTTCCGTTCCTCCATTGGGAATCTCAATAAACTCAAGGTGTTGCGCATGAGTGGATGTACAAGACTCGAGTCTCTTCCTACTGATGTCAACTTGGTATCTCTCGATTATCTTAACCTCAGTGGCAGCAAAAGGTTGAGAAGTTTTCCTCGGATTTCAAGGAACATATCAAGGCTCTTTCTAGATGGAACTGCCATAGAAGAGGACCAAGACTGTTTCTTTATTGGTGAAATATGTGGGCTCACTGAACTTTTTTGGAGTGACTGTCCAATGAAATATATGCCTTCTACTTTTCACCCAGAATATCTCGTTGAACTCACAATGCCAGGTAGCAAGCTTGTGGAGTTGTGGGAAGGAGTTCAGGTAAAGTTTCTCGTCAAATCTTTGTTAATATTATTTTGCTATATGATTTGCTTGATCAGTAGACTTAGTTAAGAGTATATTTTTTTAGTAAAGCCTTATACTATGGCAAGTCCAATAACCTTAACATAATTGCCTTACAAAATCAGTTAACACCAAAATTGGCTAATTGATAACAGTATGTTTTATTTCTGTTTCAGTCGCTTAGAAATCTCAGGAAGATGGATTTGTCAAGAAGTGAAAACCTGAAAGAAATCCCAAATCTTTCTAAGGCCACCAATCTCGAGTATTTGGATCTAACCGCATGCAAAAGTTTGGTGATTCTTCCTTCGTCAATTAGGAATCTCAACAGACTGAAGAAGCTGAGCATGAAAGGATGCACTAGGCTCGAGGTTCTTCCAAATGATGTTAACTTGGAATCTCTCAATCACCTCGATCTCAGTGGATGCTCACAGCTGAGAAGTTTTCCTCAGATTTCGACAAGCATTTCACTGCTCTATCTAGACTACACTTCCATTGAAGAAGTTCCTTCTTGGATTGAAAATTTCTATGGGCTCACTACTCTAATGATGCGTGGTTGCCAAAGGTTAAAAAACGTTTCTCCAAACGTTTTTAAATTGGGAAGTCTTACGGTGGTAAACTTTTCAGACTGTGGAGGAGTCACAGCATTAGGTAGTGCAAGTATGGTTGCAACAGTACAACTAAATCCTCGAATAATATATTTGTGTGGCGAACGTTTTTACTCGCCGTATTCAATCTTAACAGTGTGTGCAAAGAATTGTGAATCGCTCCAGATTGTATCTCACTCCTTCCTCAATCCAATGAGTGGTCTTGAACTCCATAATTGCTTCAGTTTGGATCAAGATACGCGGGAACTCATCGTACAATCGGCTTTCAACTATGTCATCTTACCTGGTAGAGAAGTGCCGACATATTTCACGCATCAAGCTGGTGGCAGTTCCCTAGATATCTCTTTACCTCAGAGCTCTCTCTCTCAACAAAATTTGGGATTCAAGGCTTGCATCATGCTTGAACCTCCTACTGACCCCAATGATCGTTCTGGAAACATCGGAGTGGGGTGGTACTTCAGAGGCAAAAGCAGTGTACATCATTTTTACGTTGACGTGGACTCATGTAAGGTGGATCATCTGGTTATGTTCCAGTTTGGGTTCCTGGTAGGAGATATCAACGATCCTCCATCTGAGCTAGACTACAACCGTGTGGAATTTGAGTTCTTCCACCATTACAATGCTTGTTCTTGCATCAGATGTGGGGCTAACCGCTGCACACAAACGTGTCCCTTGTCGCTCGAGAGGATAAAAGGATGCGGTGTACGACTGTTTAATGTTTCTCCATCTCCAGGTGGTGCTGCTAGAATCTCTGAAACAGAGTACAACCAACAGTCCGGAGAAAAATGTAATATTGTAGAGACTGGGAGAAGTAAGAAGCGGAAGCTGGTACGCCTTTTGGATCAAAATTATGCCAAAATCAATACCATAGGGTGAATTATTTAATAGAATAGATTGTTTGATTGATAAATGCAGATTACATCAGGAACATCTGAAGAATGTTTGAACTTACCAGACCAAATAGTAGCAGACGACACAGGATTGACGGCTCCAAATCTGGAGCTTTCGTTATGGCAGGGAGAAGCTTCTGCCCGGGTTTCTTCTAGAAGGAAGATAATGTCGTCAGCAGTTTCTTCTAGCAACTTTCATGATGATGGAGCATCGTTGTCTCTTTCCCTTTCTCCTTCGTATCCATATATGGAGGAAGAAGTCTTGTGTATTGATCCCATGATAACTGAATGTTATGAGCCAAAGCCTTAGCCTTAGCTCTAGTTGTCACACCCGTTATCTAAACTAAAGAACAAGGAGATTGAAAACTAACTTCCCTTTAACCCAAGTCTCTCTTTGAGAATTAGGTTAATTGTTGGAAGCTTGGAATTCTCATTAGCATAAGAGGGTTCTTATATAGAACCTTACAAATCGATCTATCTCTCCTATTAAAAGAAAACTATATAAAACTTTAAATCTAACTTAAAAGGAATAAAACCATAATTATATATCCTAATAATATATCAAAAGCCAATGATCTTATCATTACTCCCCTCTTCCACTTGAAGCTTGAGGTCTTCCACTTGAAGCTTGTCCTCAAGGTTCAGCTCATGGCATGTCCTCCTCTTCAATTGGTTCGTCGTCCTGATTAGCTCCATCATTGACTACCGTGATTTAAAAAAGGACTGGTTTGCAAACATGCCTTCGGGTGAAGAATTCATCACAGTTGAAGCAGAGATTTTTTGCTCGTCGCTCTTCCATTTCTGCGGTGGTCAATTTCTTCAAAAACAGTTGTTGAGGAGCCGGTTTCTCTTCTGTTTGTTGGGGCAACTGAGCTTCCTCGTCTTTTCCACCCTTGGAGCTATCACGATTTCCTGTTCTAGGGAACAAGACCGAGTGTTGAGCTATTGGTGCCAAATGTCCTCCAAACGTTCATGTCCGCTTGTCATTATCGATCTTGTATTCATTATCTCGAGCATATTCCATAGCTTTAAAAATTGTCTCAGGACGGAGATACTCGACTTCCTTCCTTAAACTATCTGTAAGTCCAACGCAAAACTGCCACAGTTGCTGGTCTCCAGTTAGTCTCGTTTGCCTTCCCAAACATTCCTCAAATTGGTTACAATACTCATCAACTGTTTTCCTATGTCGTAGATTACATAACTCTCCAATTGGACTCACAACATCGGCTTTTCCAAAACGACTTTTACAAATCCTTTTAAATTCAGCCCAGCCTAGCCTATGCGTGACTAACCTTCTCAAATTGTTGTGCCAGTGATAAACTTTACCAGTCAGGACAAAGGTTGCTTGGCGAACTCGTGCATCATCATTGAAGATGCCTTGATCTTCGAAATAATCTTCGCACTTTTGCAGCCACTCGACAGCGTTAGCCGTTCCGTCGTAAGGTGGAAACTCCATTTTGGCTGGTGTTACGGTGTATTCAACCAAACCACCACCGCCTTCGTTTCTAAGCTTATCCTCTTTCCCTCCTCTCAATCATGTCTGCACACGGAAATCACCTTGTGAGAAGTCAAAATTAGTTTTCTCCCCAATCTGTCTCACATGCCAATCTCCACCTCCATCTGTTCGCCGGTGACCTCGCTCCTTCTCCTCCGAGCAAAACAGCCATGGTCCACAAGAGTAAGCGTTTTTTTGTTCCTATCTCATTTGATTGGCTTTTGTCATCACAGATGCTTGCTCACCAAACGCTTGATTCAGTTGTGTTGCAGCAGATTTTGAAGTCTCGTTCAAGGTTGTGGCTTTTGCTGTTACCAAACTTTTCTGCATCTCCGTCTGCTCTTGTGGTAACTCTTCTACAAGAGCTTTTGTCTTATCACGTTGTTCTTCATGCAAGGCTGCGACCATCTCTAGTGTCGTTGAAGTTGTGTCCAACGCGGCTTGTTGCGTCTCTGTAGTTGTTTTGAGGTTTTCCACCGTTGAACATAAGGGATTCAATATTCCCTTGATTTCGCAGATTTTCCTCTTCATGTCTTCCATCTTTGTGTCCAAACTCTCTATCTTTGCAAACAACTTTGCGAGTTCTGCCGCAACAAAATCGTTCTCACCCATTGAATCGGTTGACTCTGATACCAAGTTGTTATGAGCCAAAGCCTTAGCCTTAGCTCTAGTTGTCACACCCGTTATTTAAACTAAAGAACAAGGAGATTGAAAACTAACTTCCCTTTAACCCAAGTCTCTATTTGAGAATTAGGTTAATTGTTGGAAGCTTGGAATTCTCATTAGCATAAGAGGGTTCTTATATAGAACCTTACAAACAGATCTATCTATCCTATTAAAAAGAAACTATATAAAACCTTAAATCTAACTTAAAAGGAATAAAACCATAATTATATATCCTAATAATATATCAAAAGCCAATGATTGTATCAGTGAACTACAAGATACAGAAACACACATCGGGGACCCCTCATCATCTCCGCAGCTTCTCAACTTCTTCAGGTAACTGGAACAACTCACAGTTCTGTTTTGTTTTGTTTTGGGGTTTACCAGGACTTTAGTGTTGATGACAATAAGATTATATAATTATTCACACAATCTATTTTGTACTGCAGGTGATGGAGATATTTTTTGGAAAACCAGAACCGTTTATGGTTCCAACTCCCAAATGTTTGTAATTAGTACTTTTGCTGAAGGCAGAAGTACTCTGTTCTTACTTCTTACATCTCTGTGTTTCCCTCATTGAGAATTTCGCTTTTCCTGAAAGAATAGCTTTTGCTAATTCTGTGGGACAGTTCTTGGCTGAATTGGCTAGTGCAGGTTTGCTTCAGATCTTTGCACCAAGGACCCATTCGATCTTTTATACTTTATTTTATTTTACAATTGACAACCAGAAATTTCTGTCTATGCCTTTGAAGATAAGTCTTCGTCAACGTCAACGTCAACGGAAGAAAGGAATCTAAAGTTTCTCCTTTCTCTCTCACTATGTATTTCTGATTTACTTCACTTTACTTTCCCATTGAGTCTTTCTTTTCTCTATCGTCTCCCATGGCGGCTTCTTCTTCTTCTGGTAGCCGGAGATACGACGTTTTCCCAAGCTTTCGTGGAGAAGATGTCCGTGACTCATTCCTCAGCCATCTCCTCAAGGAGCTCAAACGCAAAACAATCACATTCATAGATGATGAGATCGAGAGAAGCCGCCCAATCGGCTCTGAGCTTTTATCGGCAATAAAACAATCTAGGATCGCTATCGTCGTCTTCTCTGAGAACTATGCTTCGTCCACCTGGTGCCTGAATGAATTGGTTGAGATTCACAAGTGTTACTTGGAGTTGGATCTAATGGTGATTCCGATCTTCTTCCACGTTGATCCTTCCGAAGTTAGAAAACAGACCGGTGAATTCGGCAAAGCCTTTCATAAAACCTGCGAGGGCAAATCAGATGATGAGATACAAAGTTGGAAGCTAGCTCTAGCTGATGTTGCAAGTATGGCTGGAGAGGATCTTCGGAACTGGTATATTCCAATTTTTAATAATATCTCAGATGTGCCTTTTTTGTAGCGTTGCTTTGGTTAATGAAACAATTGACAATTGTTATTAGGCCTAATGAAGCAGCCATGATTGAAAAGGTAACACACGATGTTTTGAAAAAGAGTATGACACCATCTGATGATTTTGGCGAATTCGTGGGGATTGAAGCTCATTTAGAGGAATTGAATTCAATGTTGTGCTTGGAATCTGAGGAAGCTAGAGTGGTTGGGATTTTAGGAACTTCAGGGATTGGTAAGACTACTATTGCAAGAGCTCTATACAATCAACTCTCTAGCCACTTCCATCTTCGGGCTTTTGAAGCTTGTAGGAGAACCATCGGAGATGACTATAGCCAGAAGTTGTATTGGGAAGAACAACTTCTGTCAAAGATATTAGGTGAAAAGGACTTGAAGATAGAGAAGGTAGGTGTGGTGAAAGAAAGGTTAAAGGAGAAGAAAGTTCTTATAGTTCTTGATGATGTTGATGATCTAGAGCTACTAAAAACATTGGTTGGACAAACTGGATGGTTCGGATCCGGGAGCAGAGTTATTGTTATTACTCAAGATAGGCGAATTCTTGAGGCTCATAATATTGAACTTATACATGAGGTGGAGTTCCCATCTGAACTTCTTGCTCTTGAGATATTTTGCCGGTCTGCTTTTGCGCAAGACTCTCCACCCGATGGTTTTGTGGAACTCGCAGTTGAAGTGGCGGAGCTTGCCGGTAATCTTCCTTTAGGTCTCAGTGTCCTTGGTTCGTCTTTAAAAGGAAGGGACAAAGATGAGTGGATGATGATGCTTCCTCTGCTTCGAAATGGTTTGGATGGGAAAATTGAGAAAACGTTAAGAGTCAGCTACGATAGGTTGGATAGAAAAGAGCGAGACTTGTTTCTTCACATTGCATGTTTATTCAATGGAGACGAAGTCCGTTTAATCAGTGACTTGCTCAGAGATAATGCTGACATTAGGCTTACAATGTTGGCTAAAAAGTCCCTCATACGTATAACAACACAGCCAGAAACTGTAGTGATGCATAATTTGCTACAGAAGTTGGGTAGAGAAATTGTCCGTGCGGAGTCTGACAGTCCTGAGAGACGTCGATTTCTGGTTGATATTGAAGATATCCGAGATGTACTAGTCGATAACGATGATGATACGGTAAGACTTTTAAGCATTTCATGACTTTACATTAATTTTGGCACACACACAGGAAAAAGAAGAAACTTACGATGTTCATGTAAATCTTTTTTGGCAGGGGATGCAAACTGTGCTTGGGATATATCTCGACGCATCATATACACCAGAATCATTTTCAATAAATGATCAATCGTTCGAATGTGTGCGCAGTCTCCAGTTTCTAATAGTTTCTGATCATCGCCTGTGGGCAGAAAAAAGAGAAGGCAAATGGCTAATACCTATGGATATGCGTGTATATGAAGATGGACGAATTTGTTATACCGGTGATCACGATCTCAAATGGCTACAGTTGGGGACTAGGGGCAGATTGGATCTACCTACAAGACTCGATTATTTGCCCCCTAAACTCAAATTGCTAAGGTGGAATAACTGTCCACTGAATTGTTTGCCTAATAGTTTTAAGGCTGCGTATCTGGTTGAACTCACATTGGAGAACAGTAACCTTGAGAAGCTGTGGGAAGAAACTCCGGTACGAATATCCATATCTTCTTTTAAAGATGTTTCATAATTTTTTGAATGTTGCGTATTATAAATCCTTTCTCTGCTTTTTTCGTCAGCAACTTGGAAGGCTCAAGAGGATGAATCTGCATGGTTCTAAAAATTTGAAAGAAATTCCAGATCTTTCTAATGCCATAAATCTCGAGAAACTAATTCTTATTGAATGCTCTTCGTTGGTGACACTTCCTTCTTCGATTCAGAATGTAACTAAACTAAGTCACTTATATATGATGGGTTGCACAAAGCTTGAGAAGCTATGGGAAGGCGTCCTGGTACGTTACATTGTTAATGTTATATAGCATTTGCTGATTACTAATTAAGTATAACTTTCAATATATGGATCGTGATCCACGGTTTATTGACTTATTCGTACATACATAGATACATATATACATATTTCATTGACAATGATTAAAGCATAACAAAGTTTTTTTTGTTCTTTAAAATAAAAATCTCAGTCGCTTAGAAATCTTCAGCGGATGGATATGTCAGGATGTGAAAACCTGACAGAGATTCCAGATCTTTCAGAGGTCACCAATCTGGAGAGTTTGAAACTCAACAATTGCAAAAGTTTGGTGACGTTACCTTCTACTATTGGGAATCTCCAAAAATTGATGGAGTTATACATGAAAGGATGCACAAGGCTGGAGCTTCTTCCAACCGATGTCAAATTGTCATCTCTTAAAATCCTCGATCTCAGTGGTTGCTCAAGTTTGACAATTTTTCCTCAGATTTCACTTGGTATCGAATGTCTCTATCTAGAAAACACTGCCATTGAAGAAGTTCCCCCCTGGATTGAGCATTTCTCGAGGCTCATTGTACTAATGATGTATTGTTGCAAGAAGTTGAAATACATCTCCCCAAACGTTTTCAGCATGACAGGTCTACAGTTCGTCGACTTTACAGATTGTAGAGGGGCCATCCTTGCGTTTGGTGATGCCAGTGAGGAAGATTACCCTTCTGGTATATCACAATATGAAAACTTTGAGTATACACCACGACGTAAGCTTTTCCGGCATGAGATGGGTACAAATTGCTACTGTTTACCCTCACGTGGTGAATATATTAGCCTGCAGAACTGCTTCAAATTGGAAAGAGATGTGCGAGAAGCCATCATACGAATATGCACCAAGCCTGTGGCCTTACCAGGTGAAGAAGTGCCCACGTATTTCCAACATCGAGCTTATGGAGATTCCCTAACTGTCACGTTACCTCAGAGCACTCTTTCTCGAGAATTATTGGGAGTTAAGGCTTGCGTCGTGGTTGACTTTCCAACCGAGGAAAAGGACTCGTCTTCATATTTGGAGGTAAAAATTGGCTTCAATGGCAGAACGTATAGGGAATCGTTTTTTGAAGATGGAGCAGAACTGCAGTTGTGTAAGACGGATCATCTGTTTTCTTGTTCCTTCATGTTCCGGCCTAAAAATGTTCCATCTAAATCGGCTTTCGACAACGTGGAGTTCCAGTTTTCTTGCTTCAGTAGGATAAAAGAATGCGGTGTCCGACTCTTGAATGTGTCTCCATAGCCAGATGATAGTGATGGAAGAGACTGTGAGAAGCAAGAAGCGGATGCTGGATTCAGGTAAGCCTTATGTCATAATAATTTATAAATAATAAGCAATGAAAGTTATAAAGTTATCACTTGACTTTCGATTTCTTTCTACAGCATCCAAATAACATAGTGACAAATATTTAACAGAATCGTTTGTAGCCGACACAGGATTGGCAGGGAGAAGCATCATCAGTTTCTTCTTATCCATGTCTGGAGGGGGAAAGCTTTGTGTGTTGATTACATGATAACTGAGCAACAAGATGCAGTTTATGCCCATCTTGACTATCTTGGATCCTAATCTTGGTAACTGAAGCATCTTATTATTCTGTTTTGTTCTGTTTTAGAATAACTTGGGATCAACCATGACTAGTCTCTAATTGACAAGACGGTTTCATAGGTTTTGAGACAAGCCACTTTTTTCTGCAGATGGTAGCGGAGCTTGGAGATTTCGGAGAACCACAATCCGTTTAACTCTCCAACTTTGGAGCCTGAAAGTGTTTGTAGTTTTTTCTTTCTCTGAATGCAGAAACACTCTGTGTTTGCTTTGAAAATCTCGCTATTACTGAAAGAATAAATGTTTCAATAAGCCACACTTTAGCATATATTCTGGAAAAAATATTGCTGGCTTCTTTTTTGTATTTTAATCCAAAAAGACGTTGAATCTGTGAGCTTAGGGTTTACATACTTGAACGTCAAGTACTACACAAAATAGTCTTGCCTTTTTAAAAAACATACATCTCCCAACCTGTATGTTAGCAAAGGTAGTTTTTCTCTTTATTAACAGATAAACTAGAATTCGGGTAAAGGAATTGTACTTAGCAAATTCACCAGAGAAATGACAAAAACAAATTATTGTGTTGGAATGGAACTAATTTAAAAAGCCTTTGTAGTTCTTACAACGACTCCTAGGAACCACTAAAAAAAAAGCCTTTGTAGTCGTTGTGTGGGAATTTAATTTTTGAACCACTAAAAAAAAAAAATTATGTACAGTAAGTCTTCTATGCAAGTCTTCGAGGAAAGTAAGACGAAGTTTCTCCTCTCCCTCTCTCTCTCTCTCTCTCTCTCAATCTAGGTATTGCTAATTTACACATCTTCGTCTCTTTTCCCTATCATCTCCATGGCGGCTTCTTCTTCTTCTGGCAGCCGGAGATACGACGTTTTCCCAAGCTTCAGTGGGGAAGATGTCCGCAAGACGTTCCTCAGCCATCTTCGTAAGGAACTCGACCGCAAATCAATCATCACATTCATGGATCATGGGATCGAGAGAAGCTGCCAAATCGCCCCTGAGCTTTTAAAGGCGATTAGAGAAGCGAGGATCTCAATGGTCATCTTCTCTAAGAACTATTCTTCTTCCACGTGGTGCTTGAATGAATTGGTTGAGATCCACAAGTGTTACAAGGAGTTGGATCAAATGGTTATACCCGTTTTCTACGACGTCGATCCTTCTGATGTTAGAAAACAGACGGGTGAATTTAGTAAAGTCTTTGAAGAGACATGCAAAGACAAAACAGAAGATGTGAAACAAGAATGGAAAAGAGTTCTATCAGAGATAGCAAGTATAGCCGGAGAGCATCTTCAGAACGGGTAGTTTTGATTTTTTTTTTAACACCTTTTCTTATTTTGACTGATTCTGATTGTTGACGGTTTGAGTATCCCCTAATTTTAGGAGTGACGAAGCAAGTGTTGGTGCGGGATTTAGCACCCCCGACATACCGAACTAAACCAGAAAGACAATTTGGTTATTTAACTGGGAATCCGGTTAAGAACTCAGTTAGGTCATTTAAGCCCACTTCGGGTAGAAGAAGCCCAACCTCGAGGGTGAAGAACCGACTTCCACTTCGTCTAGCGGCCGATCTAAGAGATAGAGTAACTTTCCTTATTTCAGTTCGTCTCATAAGTAAAGTTAATATCTATGAATATGTATAAAGGGGGAAAGACTTCTCCATTGTAAATCATCCTTTATTGAATACAATTATTCAGTTCTCTTCTTGTTCTTAGCAATAGAAACCCTAGTTCTTCAAAGATCAATTCCCTTTCTTCTAATATCAAAGCTTAGATTGATTTTCTAGAGAGTTTACTTTACTGAATTTGTTTTTCCCCGTAAACAAATTCATTGTGGAAATCCAGTTTCTACAGCAAGCATGATTGAAAAAATCGCCAATGATGTATCTAATAAACTGGTTACAAGATCTAATGATTTTGGCGACTTCGTTGGGATTGAAGCTCATTTAGAGGCATTGAATTCAATGTTGTGCTTGGAATCCAAGGAAGCTAGAATGGTTGGGATTGTCGGAACTTCAGGGATTGGTAAGAGTACCATTGGAAGATTTCTATACAGTCAACTATCTAGCCAATTCTCCCATTACGCTTTCGGAACTTATAAAAGCACCGAGCAGGACTTAATGGGCATGAAGTTGAGTTGGGAAAAAGAATTTCTCTCCGAAATCTTAGGTCAAAAGGACATAGAGATAAAGAAGTTAGGTGAGGTGAAGCAAAGGTTAAAGCACAAGAAAGTTCTTATCGTTCTTGATGATGTGGATGATCTAGAGTTACTTAAGACCTTGGTGGGTGAAACTGAATGGTTTGGACCTGGAAGCAGAATTATTGTGATCACTCAAGATAGGCAACTTCTCAAGGCTCATAAGATTGACCTTGTATATGAGGTGGAGTTGCCATCAGAAGGTCTTGCTCTTAAGATGTTATGCCGATTTGCTTTTGGACAAAACTCTCCACCTGATGAATTCAAGAAACTAGCATTTGAAGTTGCCGAGCTTGCCGGAAACCTTCCTTTGGGTCTCAGTGTCTTGGGTTCGTCTTTAAAAGAAAGGGGAAAAGATGAGTGGATGGAGATAATGCCTAGGCTCCGAAATGACTCAGATGATAAAATTGAGAAAACACTAAGAGTCGGCTATGATAGGTTAAATAAAAAAGATCAAGAGTTGTTTCTGTCCATTGCATGTTTTTTCAATGGTTTTAGAGTCAGTAACGTTGAAGATTTACTTGAAGATAGTGTTGGGCTTAAAAGGTTGACTTAGAAGTCCCTCATACGTATTACACCGCAAGGATATACAGAGATGCACAATTTGCTAGAGAAATTGGGTAGAGAAATTGATCGTGCAAAGTCTAAGGGTAATCCTGGAAAATGTCGATTTCTCAGCAATGCCGAGGAAATTCTAGACGTATTTACCGATAAAACTGTAAGTTTTCCGCAGCTGCTTTTTAATTCATTACTACTTTATACTCTCTATGTTCCTAATTGATCCAATTTTTAGACTTTTCACACATCAAGAAAACATATTAAAACCTGATTGTAAATGTTTTTTTTTTGTAATTTGCAATTTTCTGTAACTCTAAACCTATAATATTCAATTATTTTTCTTGAAGTTTTATTATTTTAATAATTATAACTAATTAATATTGCATAGAAAACTAAAAAAAAATGGATCTTTTTAAAACATTTTTGTCTAGAAAATGGATTAATAAGGAATGGAGGGAGTATTAATTTTAATGTAAAAAAAAAAACTGACATGTTGCTATCATTATGATAATAGTTCACACTTCGGTATATTTTTTTACAGGGCACGGAAACTGTGTTAGGGATATTTTTCAAACCGTTACAACTCAGAAAGCCATTTGTTTCACTAGATGAAAACTCGTTCAAAGGCATGCTTAATCTCCAATTTCTAAAAATTCAAGATCATTCCTGGTGGCAACCGAATGGAACCAAATTAGATCTACCTAACGGTCTCGTTTACTTGCCTCGAAAACTCAAATGGCTAGAATGGAATACTCGTCCATTGAAGTGTTTGCCTTCTAATTTTAAGGCGGAGTATCTGGTTGAACTCACAATGAAGTGTAGTAAGCTTGAGAAGTCGTGGGAAGGTGCTCAGGTATTAATTCTTAGTCATTGTTTTAGTTATTAACACACACATATATATATATATATATATGATAGAAAAGCTAAAAAAATGAATCTGTTTAAAAATTTTATGAACGTGTGTATTCTCTTTTCCCCCTAATATGTTTTCAGCCACTTGGGAATCTCAAGAGGATGATTATGGATGGTTCCAAATATTTGAAAGAAATTCCAGATCTTTCTTATGCCAGAAACCTCGAGGAATTATATCTTTTTGAATGCACTTCTTTGGTGACACTTACTTCCTCAATTCAGAATGCCATTAAACTGAGGAAGTTAGATATGAGGGGTTGCACAAAGCTAGAGAGTTTTCCAACTCATCTCAACTTGGAATCTCTCGAATACCTCGATCTCACTGGATGCCACAATTTGAGAAAATTCCCTCTAATTATAATGGAAAAGTCAGCCTCTTCGCCATATGGAATGAAGATTGAAGTTGAAGATTGTTTCTGGAACAAGAATCTCCCTCCACTGGATTATCTCGACTGCCTTATGAGATGTATGCCTTGTGAATTTCGCCCAGAATATCTCGTTCGTCTTATAGTGAGAGGCAACAAAATGCTGGAGAAGCTATGGGAAGGCGTCCAGGTATATACATTGTTAATGTTATAGCATTTGCTTATATAAGTTATATTCTTGTTTAACCTCTCCTATAATTAATCTATATAGAACAGCAAATCCATTTTAGGGGTCAGTTTTAATCTAACGGATGAGATTGTTTTTATTATCTCATATAACAGTTTAGATTTATTAATGATCTCAAAAGTTGCAAATTTTTCTCTTCCAATAATTGTGTTTCTTCGTCGTACCCCATGTTCACACATATTATTTTTCACACATTTTTGTTTCACACCTCTTCAGTTTATATATAAACTTTTATGGACCTTCAAAACAAGTTTTGAGTTTTTGTTTTTCTGAGTATTATTTCAAACTTTCGAACTTCAAAAAAATATCAAGAAATATTTATTTGACGTTGATTTATTAAAATTTGGAGTGTTTTATTCATCTTCATTAAAAATTGGAGTGTTTTATTTAACCTTTGTTTGGTATCATTTTCCAACCACATCAATCATTTCTTCAAATATTTTTGTGTTTTGTTTAATTGGGTTCTTTTTTAAGCAAACTGTGAGACCAATGCCTATGAATGTCAAAAGTATTTTTTAAATATATCTCCAAAATTTGGAGATAAATTTTGAGTTACTTTATACTATCTAATTAGGCTTGGTTGGTCGTATAAAAGTTGGTTGGGTTAGTGAAAATGATCAAATTAGTAGAGAAAAAAACAAAAATTTAGAATGAATTACAAATATTAACTCCACAGGTGGTTTTCCCTAGTTAGGTTTAATAAAAATTCTCAATATGGCTTGTGATCCACGGTTTAGTTATTCCTACATACATACTAATGTTTACCTATAGTTATTAAATTGAAACGTACGATTATATTTATCACTGATATTGATTGAAGCATACCAATGGTTTAAAAAAAAGAAACAAATTTTTTTCAGTCGCTTGGAAGTCTCGTGAAGATGGATCTGTCAGAATGTGAAAACCTAACAGAAGTTCCAGATCTTTCAAAGGCCACCAATCTGGAGAGTTTGAAACTCAATAATTGCAAAAGTTTGGTGATGTTACCTTCTACAATTGGGAATCTCCAAAATTTGGAGCATTTGGGTCTCAGTGGATGCAAAAGTTTGGTGATGTTACCGTGTACAATTGGGAAACTCCAAAAATTGTTGCAGTTGGGTCTCAGTGGATGCAAAAGTTTGGTGACGATTCCTTCCACCATTGGGAATCTCAAAAAATTATGGAGTTTGTATATGGATGGATGCACAGGGCTGGAGGTTCTGTTAACTTGTCATGTCTTGGAAGCCTCTGTCTCAATGGTTGCTCAAGTTTGACAAGTTTTCCTCTCATTTCAAGTAGTATCTACATGCTCCATCTAGAAAACACCGCCATTGAAGAAGTTCCCAACTGCATTGAAAATTTCTCGAGGCTCGTTGAACTAACGATGAGTGGTTGCAAGAGGTTGAAAAATGTCTCCCCAAACATTTTTGGACTGTCAAGTCTAAAGAAGCTCGACTTTACAGACTGTGGAGATTTCGTCACGGCACTGCGTGATGCCACTGTGATGGGAACATTGGAAGATCACTTTTCTTGTATACCAACTGATGGCAAATATTGTAAGTTCTTGAATTGCTTCAAACTGGATGTAGATGCGCGAGAACTCATCCTACGATCATACTTCAAGCCTACGGTCTTACTAGGTGGACAAGTACCTAAGCATTTCACGCATCGTGCTTATGGAAATTCCCTATCTGTCACTTTACCTCATAGCTCTCTCTCTCAAGATTTCTTGCGATTCAAGGCTTGCGTCGTGGTTGACTTTCGAACCGCGGTCGAGGATCGGGACTCATGTTTGCTGGTAAACGCTGTCTTCAACGGCAGAAAGTATTGGCAATCATTTTTCAAAGGGGCAGACCTGAACTGGGGTAACACGGATCATCTGTTAGTTTGTTCCTTCAAGTTCCATCCTATGGATCTTCCATCTAGCTTGGTTTTCAACGATGTGGAGTTTAAGTTTTCTTGCTCCTATAGAATAAAAGAGTGCGGTGTACGACTCTTGAATGTCTATCCATCTCCAGATGGTGCTGCTACAAGCTCTGAAACAAAGGAGTACAACCAACAGTCTAGAGGAAAAGGTGACGTTGTAGTAGAGACTAGGAGAAGCAAGAAGCGGCGGACGCGGGTAAGCCTTTTTGCCATAACTAGAACAGAGTATTTTAAATTCCAGGATCAAAATAACCATAGACTGCTTAACAGAATCGATCCTTTGAATTTATTATGCAGATGACATCTGAAGAATATATCAACTTACCCTGTGGCCAAATTGTAGCGGACACTGGATTGGACGCTCTAAATCTGGAGCTTTCGTTAGGGCAGGGAGACGCATCATCAGTTTCTCTGGAGGAGGAAGCTTTCTGTGTTGATTCCATGATAACTGAGAAACAAGATGCAGTTATTCCCATCTTGAATATCCCGGAACCTGATTCAGAATCAGATGCATGTTTCGAACTTGATATTTGACAGCTATGCATGTTTCAAACTTGATACTTGGCAGCTTTTTTCTATTTTAACCATGCATCTATCGATTTTTTTAGTTCAAAACATTGAATTTTTCTCTCTTTAAAGCAACGAATAAATCATAATTTTTGGGTAAACAAGAATGTATTTCACAATTTCACAAGAGAATTATCAACAACAAAAGAGTGTTAAGGAACTAAAAATCTTAAATAGCAAGACCTGCGTCATCAGCAACATTTGCATCGCTGATACCATTGCGATTCCTACACTCACAGTAAAAAACAGTGATTACAACATAACTCAACACCACCTCAGCCCCATACATACAAACCAGCTTCCACCCGTCCCACCCACCAGCCACAACCACCGACCTCCACCACGACCCTGAGCTCGAGTCCATATCTAGCTCCTTTGCCAACTTCTCCATCCCATGACCAATGTAACTCGATAGAAACACAAACACACCCGCCAAAGCTAATCCCGTTATCCTCCTCCCTTTCATCAGGGCAGTTCCTTCCTTAACCGCATCAAAACCATATCTTTCTTCCAATACAGAGACGACAAGGCCAAGCCCTGTTATAGCCATTATGTACACCTCAACACCGAGACAGAAGATCGTGATGAGATAACGCAATGTGGGTGTGTAACCGACGAGAGCTGATAAAAACATGGGAACTGGTGAGTAGAGGAAGAGCAGACCATAGACGATGATAGAAGTTGCTGTAACTCTCATCCAAGAGGACTTCACTGAAGCAAATGACGACTTCAGAGATGGGTTTAGGCCTTGGTGTGTTAAGGAAGTTGATGTGATGACAGTTATGGAAGCGATACAGGAGAGGATAAAGGATGGGATGAAATACCGAGACTTGAGATGTAAAAGCGAGACAGCGTCTTCTCTAGACTCTTGCCATATCTGTCTAGATTCAAACCGTGTGTGCACTACGTTAGCTAAGGCTTCAAGACGAAAGACATGGTTTTTAAGGCGAAAGGAGGTAAGAGTTAGGGAGAGGTGTAAAGCTGCTAGAGGGATCGCTAAGAGGGCAAAGATTGGTAACAAGATGTGTTTGTTTCTGAAGAGAATCATGAAAGAATCAACGAGTGTTGTGGTGATCCGTGTGGTGGAAGAACCAGGTCGCTTTACCTCAATCATGATTTCAAACAAAAGCACATAGGAACCCTGCTTAAGCTTTCAACAGCTGTTGGTCGATGCTATGCTTCTAGAGAATTAATGTCAGCTTGTATGAGACCTGCGTTAATAGTGAAAGCACAAAACTTTTTTAGCCGACTCAAGAGAATCCATAAACAGAACACAGAGAAGACAATGCGTATTTGTTGCAAAGCTTCAAACTTTATCACAAAATCAAACAATTCGAGAATCAACTAGACGCAATGAATCCAAAACTAGGTTCCATTACCTAAAACATCAATCTCTTAATAAAAAAACGTAAATTCCGGATTGCCGATCTACCGCTAAATCCCAACCCTAGACAATCAATTGTAATTACTTGACATCGATCTAGATTGAAATCGAGACAAACCTGAAAAATTCAAAAACACCGATCGGTGGTGTAAGAGCAAAATCGAAGAAGCTTGCTTGTGAGAGATACATTGACAAAGAAGAAGTCAAAATTGGGGTTTTTAAGCTTAGCCACTCTGTTTGTTATAAAACTCGCAACTCTTACCTTTTGATTTGTTTTCAGTTTTTTTTTTTTTTTTTTTTGGAACCCAATATTTTTTCTATTTTGCTATTTTTATGCTATTTTACTTCATAGTTTTTACTAATTAGGGTAGATTTTCTCAAGTCAACAATAGTAAAAATTTAAGCAAACTTTTCATATTTTTCAGTTTTTAATTTTTTTTTTTTTTTAAATTAGGCATACATTGAAAAATGTAAATCAGTTGAATACATCTTTTTGTTTGCTCCTAAATATTTTTAAAGTAAAAGAAGAACAAGTTACAATCTGATAAATCGGTATCATCTTCCTATTTGATTTAATTGTCTCTGGTGTTATTGTCATTGTTGTCAACATCCATACCGTCAGTGTTCTTGTTGCTTATGTCATTGGGATGATCCACACTTGTATTGTTGATGGTGTCTGAGCTATTACGGCAATTCTCGAGGATGGTACTGCAGTTGTTGATGGTGGCTGAGTCGACAAGTCCATGGTTCCATAGTTTGATCAAAAACAATCTCCAGCACCTAGAATTTATATTATTTTCAGAAACGAAGCAAAACTGATAGTGTATAATGTGGATGTATGTAGTTGGTGTATTTGTATATAATTTCTGGAGGTTACCAGAAGAGAGATGAGTAACTGTGCAACTCCTTCTCGTAAAATCTTGAAAATGCTTCACATGCCCATGAGATATGACCATCTGCTATGACCCTGCAACATTAATCATTATATGATTTTAGCATCGTAATGTTCCATAACCAAAATCATTACAAAGGTATATGTACTGTAACGCATAAGGTCTTTTCGTTTCGCTGTCATTAGCAACAGACAATAAACTTTGAGCCTCATGAGTGGTGTGTCTTCAAAGTGTCAGAAAATGTAGTTACCTTTGCTTTCTTACAAATGAGTTCCAAAGATGCATGAATTGCTTTTCATCTTTATTCACATCCACAAAATCATCAAGCATCTGCAGCTTTTTTAAGTTTCAAAAGCCATTAGCAAGTTTAATCGAAATATACCATTTTCCTGTTGTCTTTTTATTGAACGCAGAAAGAAATCATGGTATACCTGGCGATCTTCGAAATCTGCAACAACGTCATCGACTTCATCCTCGCTATCCCGATCAGACATTACTTGTTCAAGCCCCATTGGCTTTGTCACAGAAACATTCAGTTTTTGGTTAGTGGCAATAAAATAGAGACAACATAGACATAGAATTTTTCACGTCGGGACCAAGTATGCTTTGATAGGATATCATAGCGGGAAATATAACGAAAATGCTTAAGAAGTAGGTGCAAGAACTTGAATCACCTGCACTCTGTGAGAATGATAGAATTGGCGTTTCTGAAGAAGCAGGTGGCTGGAAGAAATTTTCTCGGTTAATATGGCAGTACAGTAAACACTTATCCGTTATAGGAAGAACAATTCATAACAACAGGAATGGCAATTTGGATGAGAACAAACCTTCTAGCCTCTGATCGCTCAGCAGATAATTTTTTTGTCCTAGTAGCAGAGACCACAGCTTCGCTTGTTAATACAACTTTTGCATCAGCGCCCAGAGAAGAATGAGCTATGGCAGGCGGAGTGTTTCTAGTCATCTCAAACAGTCCAGTTGCCTCGGGATATCCTAGACCACGGTTTCCTGTAGCATGCCATTCATTTTGTACATCAGTAATGGTAGAATTACCCTCGCAAGAAGAAGGACAAAAACTGACCAATCAAGCCATTGTATCTTCTCCTGTTAATATGAAATTTCAAAGCCACAAGGAATACCACAGAAGAAGATGTGATTTTACCATAATTCAGTAGGGCAAGTCCATCTTCTGTGCCATTAGCTAAACTGGGTGAATCCAGTGGTAAAAATTGAACTTTAAGTCGTCTTGTGTTATTTTTGCCACCTCTTTGTCTACGCTTACGAGGTTTCGAGCTGCAAAAACATTATGGTTGGATTTATAGAGAAGTACTGACAAGAAAAGCAAGGAGTTACTGCTATTAAGGTATTTTTATCAAGGGGTTCTGAGATTTACCAGAGAGAGAAGGGCTCAAATTTATCGTCATCGCTTCCTTCTTCCTGGTACAAAGAAGGATGGAATATATAAACTAAACTTTTCACCACCAAGAGGATTTCCCAAGTTATCAAGTTTAAAGTAACTGACCTCATCAAATATGAAGGAATCAAGTTTTACAGAAACATTAACTGTCTGGTATTCTTCAGAAAGCTACAACAGGAAAGACCGTTTTTAACATTTAAAAAAAAAAAAAAAAAAGACATAGCAAAACAAGATTCCATAAAACCACAGATACCTTGAACTCAAATTCAAATAAATCATGAGACGAATTCAAATGAAATTGAAGCCCCTGCATAGACACAAGACAATGGATTGTAAGCTCCATCTGGAACATGTTTTCTCAGACAAAGACACACTCAGCAGTTCAAGAGTGAGAAGAAAAACTAAAAACACAAAAATATGCAACCGCACACTGCAAGTATACATCATGAAACGGTAGTAGCATTTCACAATGTTAGATATAAAAGGCCTCGGAAGAAAAACCTCAGTTGTAATAGTTGCCCACCTTGAAGCTGCCACATAGCATAAAACAAAATGGACAAGAACAATCTTCCCTAACTGCATGACAATACAGAAAAAAAAAAAAATAGTTAATAAAGAATTCATCAAGAGAAACATAGAAATTGACATTGAATAGTGTCGAAGAGCAGAAAAAGACTAACCTTCAGTTTTCTGTAAAGTGTTATTACAATCCTTATAGTTGAAAACTACCATCCCATTAGATCTTGACCTAACCAAACACACAATTTTGAAAAAAAAATGTAAGTGTATAGCATGAACAAAGAGAATTAGAAAACCATTCATTATGTCCATATCTACTTAACAAATATAAATAAGCCATCAGCTTCCGTATCAGAAGTTAGATAAAGAACATATCACAGTATCAGCTACATTCAAGAAGAAACTCATACTTTCTTTTGCGCTTTGCTCCAATTTTGTAGTTCAAGCATCTTGGAAGAAACGATGGCTGCAACAACAAACAACAAGTTCAAATAACATTACGAGACAAAAGAAGCACACACTCGTCATGAGTCAGACCATAATCTACACAGGAGATTAAATGAATACAGTCGTTACGGAGCTAAAAAAAATGATGAGAGAGAGGAAGGCAAAGCATACGTTGCATAGAGAGCGAAGGTGAAAGATGTTGTATAGTCGAACAGGTTTACAATATATCAAGAGATTCTCATCAGTTGAAATCACTTCCTCAGGCGAGGACTTAGCGCGACAGTTTTGCCTACACATTCTTGTTCAATTACAATCAACAATGTCCAGAGCCGATTTATGAGGTTAGTGCAAACTCTGAGGCCTTCCCGGAATTAGAATTTTCTATGTCATAGCAATCAACTCGATGCAACAATTAGATCCTGCTCTTCTGTGTAAAGTTTCTGCAATATAACCAGAGAAATTAGGATTATCAATAATGATCTAAGAAGAATATCCAAAAAAGCAGATTTTATGCTTCTAGAGAATGTCCTGTATGAGGCATGTGTAGTAAAGAAAGGACAAGACTTTTTTAGTAACTGAGAGAGTCCATTCAAGACACATACAAGAGTAGGGGTATTAATAAAACCAAAAGCTTTATCCAATGCTACTTAGCAGAAGAATCATACTTATCTGGAAGGATCAGATTTCTCTCAGGACCAGATGTGAAAGAATGACACTTTAAGCAATGATTCTAAAAACAGAAACTTTGTTGAAACATCAAGTTCAGAGATCAAATTGTGTGATCTTTTTGGAGTAAATGTATATTGAAGAAATCTTAAAATCCAGAACAAAGCTCCGTTTCTTAAAACTATCAGTATGTATAGGAAAAAAAATAAGGTAAAATTTGGATTCCGGATCTACAGCAAAATATTTCAAACTCTATACAATATTAACGAAAACAATTTAGGTTTTATCAATTGTTATTACTCTGAATCCGATCTAAATTGAGATTTGAGACAAACCTGAAAGCTGCGAAAATTCCGATTGGTCGTGTAAGAAGAAGAGCAAGCAAAATTCGAAGAGAACATGTGAGAAGAGAGAGATAATTTCACTGTGAGAAGAGAACATGTAAAAATAATATTTCAGGTTTTTAAGTTTGTTTCTAATTGTGGGCCTATGGCCCATTTTTTAAACCGTAGTTGGACTAAATTAATCCACTAATATTTCTAAAATTGGTTTCTTTTTACCTTTTTTTACCAATGGCAGTACAGTGACTACAACAACATTAGAGGATTTTTAAAAAAACCATATTCAGGATCTCTTTAGGGTCAATTGCCACAACGTGTTTTTGATACAAAGTTATCGTAGCTGAAACTCACAGGAACATAAAAAGTTAGCTAAATTGAAATTGATCTTTGCTTTTGACCAATAGAATGATGATTAAATTGAGTTGTGTGATGTTGAAATCGTTATTACAAACTAAAAGTTGTACATTTTAAATAAAAAAAAGGACTATATGAGAAATATAAATATTAGTCATGTGTATAAAGAACAAAAAAAAATGCAAGAGTTACGTATGGTTTGCGGCACAAATTCACCGGCAGTAAAAAAAGTTGTTTCGTTTCCCAAAACTGAAATTGAGTTCCCATGGACAAGACAAGCATGTTGCTTCTTGAACTCAACTCCTTGAACCTGCTGACAATTTCCAAATCCATCACTGGATTAGGATTATTACGAACAAATTGAAACCATAATTGAACACAAGATTCTAACATTACAGAGAGACATCCCAAATATCCCATATGGGTCTTTCTGAAATTACTAATTAAGTTTCACAGATCAATTGTGGACTCATAGATATTGAATCAGTTCCTTGGTTTACCTGAATGAGAGGAGAGCCAGAGGATTACGACACAGAGAAGAAGAATGAGAGGAATGAGATGAATGACGTTTTCTGCAGATCTGAATCTTGAATTCTCTCTCTTCCCCGCTTCAGAATTCGGGTCGTACCTAGGCAAAAGCAGCTCCACGTCATCGTCCATAGCTGCAACACTCTGAGATCGAGGCGGAGACGGGGTCTTCGCCGCAAACTGATCCGAAACTCTAGAACCACTCGTCGATCTACGCATCTCTCTCTC
>NC_025694.1:12453738-12457365 GCF_000633955.1 Camelina sativa
CATGTTGCTTCTTGAACTCAACTCCTTGAACCTGCTCACAATTTCCAAATCCATCACTGGATTAGGATTATTACGAACAAATTGAAACCATAATTGAACACAAGATTCTAACATTACAGAGAGACATCCCAAATATCCCATATGGGTCTTTCTGAAATTACTAATTAAGTTTCACAGATCAATTGTGGACTCATAGATATTGAATCAGTTCCTTGGTTTACCTGAATGAGAGGAGAGCCAGAGGATTACGACACAGAGAAGAAGAATGAGAGGAATGAGATGAATGACGTTTTCTGCAGATCTGAATCTTGAATTCTCTCTCTTCCCCGCTTCAGAATTCGGGTCGTACCTAGGCAAAAGCAGCTCCACGTCATCGTCCATAGCTGCAACACTCTGAGATCGAGGCGGAGACGGGGTCTTCGCCGCAAACTGATCCGAAACTCTAGAACCACTCGTCGATCTACGCATCTCTCTCTCCTTCACGCAACTTGTCAAGTCAAAGGTCGAAACTTTTTTTCACACAATAACGCATTTAAATACAGTCAGGTTTGACCAACGGGGGGAGTCAAAGGTCTTCTCTTTTCACCAGTAATCGCCACAAGAGCAAGACCCATCTTTGAAATGGTGAAACCTTGTGGTGTCTCTCACCATAATCTCTCGTTTCTCTATTTCCGAGATAAATTTGATTGCTTTATGACAATCACCACAGATTCTCAAGTTCTTGAACACTTGTATCTGTGAACCTTGAGGGAGTTTTATGCAACCAAATGCAACAGCTAACTTCTCGCTATGCCATAACAATAGCTTCTCCTTTTGCTCTTCTTCTACATTGTGTAAAGCAAACTCTAGCTCCGGTTTGTATCCAGCTAGTTTCATCTTCTTCTCCAACTCCTTCAGTTTCTTGTGTATTAAGTCTAGTTCCGGGTGAATCCGATCACTTGATCTGAAATGGTGAACCTTGTTTTGAATCTCTATCCAACTGTATCCGGGTACCTGAAACAGTCAAATGAATACATCAGAGTCTTGTAACTCGAATAAAGAATCGAACTTTTGACTCGCTCCTACCTTCACAACATTGCTCTCTTTCATCCTCTTACGAACCCTTGCAACGTCTTCCCATCGATTCTTCGATGCGTAGATATTCGCGAGCTGCACATACCCGGCTGCATTTCTCGGGTCTAGCTCAAGCAGTTTCTCAGCTGCAAATTCAGCCAATTTCGAGTTCTTGTGCACTCTACAAGCCCCTAAGAGCGTCCCAAACACTGCAGCATGCGGTCTAAACAGCATTGATCTTATCAGTTTCATTGCCTCCTCCAGCTTCCCAGCCCGACCCAAAAGATCAACCATACACGTGTAGTGATCAGGCCGCGGTTCCAACCTGTAATCTCTCACCATCGAATCAAAATACGCCATCCCAATATCCACTAGTCCTGCATGGTTACAGGCCAGTAAAACCGCAACAAACGTTATCCAATCTGGCCTGATCTTGTTATCTCTCATCTCACGGAACAAACACAGAGCCTTTTCTGCATTACCATGCTGAGCGTACCCGGAAATCATCGCATTCCACGCCACAACATCTTTCTTCTTCATCGCCTCAAAGAGTTTCCAAGCATCACTAAGTTCTCCACATTTGCAGTACATACTAATCAGAGACGTCAATGCAGTTACGTCATTACACAATGTAGACTTACACACTATCTGATGCATTTGCCTCCCTAACTGTAACGCTGATAACTCACTGCATCCAAGCAATGCACTGCTTAGTCCAGACGAGTTAGGCTTAATTCCTTCCTCAAGCATAGCTCTGAAAAGCTTCAATCCATCTTCTGGCCGAGAATTTTCAACATAACCAGAGATCATAGCATTCCAAGTTACAAGATTTTTCTTCACTGTCATGTCTTTGAACACTGCCTCAGCTAATTCAACCTCCTTGGCTTTCATGTAACCTGTGATCATCGCCGTCCACGCCACAACGCCTCTAAATGGAGCCATTCTGAACAAATGTGATGCCTTTTCCAAATCCCCGCATTCTATGTATCCAGAGATCATTGCATTCCAAGAAACCTCATTCTTCTCCGTCATGGAGTAGAACAACTCCCACGCTTTCTCCATTTCACCTCTTCGTGCGTACCCTGTGATCATCGTGTTCCATGACGCCGCATCCTTGAATGGCATCCGATCGAAGAAGCTCTGGGCCTTCTCGAAGTCTCCATTACGAACGTGGCAAGACAACATGATGTTATAAGAGAAAGTATCTGGTTCAGGGATTTCGTCGAACAGTTGGTGTGCTTCTATCGTTCTGCTTGGATCTTTGGAAATCCCCACGAGCAGAGAATTCCAGGTAACGGTGTTCTTAGCTCTCATCCCGTGAAACACTTCGAGAGCTCCATCTATATCTCCTGAACGTACATATCTGCTTATAATCTTGTTCAACGGAAAAATCTGGTCTTCGTCAAAAGGTTTAGTCGTCGTTTGAAGCGTCAAGTTATCGGAGCGAACCAGAGATGAACAAGAGGAAGACAAACATGATGATGATCGCACCAAAGTGGCATCTGGGTTTCCAACGGAACGCGGAAAGAATCGAAATTTACAGCGTTTCAATGGCTGATGAGTGTTGAAGCGAGAAAGCATTTTTCATGGTTTATGACACAACACAAGAAAATGTTCAAATCCTACAAAACGTTTGGTATATGTAGTAGCAACGATTACGAGAACTCGAGTTTTCTCAAGCAACAGATGCGACAATCTTGTTATATACAACGTTGTATCTTATAACTACAATGTCAAAATGAACACGATCAGATATGAGAGGGAAGGTGCCAGAGTTAAAGACTCAAAACCTATAACATTTAAGTATGTCTTGTCTCAAAACATGTCTCGTAAGTAAGAAAAACAACTAAAAAGACTAAAATGGTAAAAACAAAAGAGTGTAGTTTTCAAAAGTAAACAAAAACCATCAGGCGTAAGTTTGCATAAAATCTAAAAACTGACGACACCTAAACATTTACACCTGACAACGAGAGACCCGGTAAACAGTAGACCCTCGCACAATATCCTTTAACGATGCTGCACGAGTTTCGACGTTTTCGTAGATAGATCTTACTTGCCCCCGAGAGATGGGAACTGAGCAGTATCTCCAATGGCTGGCGCAGCTTCATTACGGTAACCACCATGCTCTTCACTAGAAACACGACCACGACCACGACCACCACGTCCACGGCCACCACGACCTCCTCGGTAGTAGTTCTCACCCTCAGCTGGCTTCAGAAACTCATTGATGCTCACAGCCTGCAAATCAGAAAACACATCAATAAGCAAACTTATTGACTTCTACAAAATGGCAGATTAGACAATGATTTAAACCTTCTTAGCCTTCTCTTCTTTGTCATCTTTGCGTTTGTCCTTATCAGAACCCTGGGAAATAGATAAAAGGGAAGGTTCAGATTCTTTTTATGCAGCTTACTAGACGACAATAACGAAATTATAGAGGGTATGTCTTACCAACTTGATGAAGATTTCATCATTAGCCTTCTTGTTTGACAGTTGTTGCATTGATTCAAACACTTTGGTATCAACTTTCCTCTCAGAGGTGGTCAATGATTGAAGTGCCTTTTTCTTCTCCTC
>NC_025694.1:12463763-12525508 GCF_000633955.1 Camelina sativa
ATCAGAACCCTGGGAAATAGATAAAAGGGAAGGTTCAGATTCTTTTTATGCAGCTTACTAGACGACAATAACGAAATTATAGAGGGTATGTCTTACCAACTTGATGAAGATTTCATCATTAGCCTTCTTGTTTGACAGTTGTTGCATTGATTCAAACACTTTGGTATCAACTTTCCTCTCAGAGGTGGTCAATGATTGAAGTGCCTTTTTCTTCTCCTCCAGTATTTTCTCGTACTCATCAAGAGTCATTTCCTGTAGAAACACAAGTCAAAAAACAATCAGTGAGATTTCAGAAACTTACAATGAAAATTAGAGTTTTATATCATGAAACCAGTTTGGAAAATAGTACAGAGAAGCCTAGCATTTCTATTCAATATTTCAATTCTCTGCTTACCTTATCCTCAGGCTCTTTCTCATCAACTTCAGCAGTGTTCTCCTTGTTAGCATCAGCATCAACAGCTGGCGTCTCCCCAACAGCCTTTTCAGTGTCAACACCTGCTACTGCTTCAGTCTCACTTTAAGATCAAGAGAAGCTTCTTTTAGTCCAAATTCCCAATCACAATCACATAGATACATACAATTTTAACAAGTGCATTCAGCCACAAACAAATACTTACGCAGCTAACTCTTCCCCTGGAGTTCCCCAATTCCCACGACCAGATCCGTCACGCTTGAAGTCACCCCTATCCAAAACATAATCTCCAACTTATGAGACTGAGACAGTCATTTCAATGGCAGAGTAAGCAACAAACAGAATAAGACTGACCCTCTGCCAGTTCCACTGCGACGCTCATACGTCCTTCGAGGACGTTCACCTTCACCACCCTCATTGCTGAATCCGCCACGCCGACCACCACCAACTTCACCGCGGAAAGAACCACGAGGAGCACCACCACCACCAGCACGCCTCTCATAAGAAGACTTAGAAACGTCTCCTTCCTCAGATGGTTTAGAGTATCCTCCTGAATATCCATTGTTACCATCATCACGGTTGTAACCACCACGGCTAAATCCTCCACGGCCTCCACGCGGAGCATCACTCCTTGCCTCTCTCACTAATCAACAGAACATCAAAAACTAATCAGATAACCAATCCCAATCACTCAAACAACAATACCCAACTCCATGAATAATCAACAGAACCCAAACAACAATAAAGATCGGATTTTTATGAATTAAAAGTATTTATTTTTTTTTATATGAGAAGAAAGAAACATCACCGGCTTGAGCAGGAGGGAGTGGCTTAGAGGGAAGCTTAGGAGTTGACTTAGCAGGCAAGCCCGAAACAGGTCCAGATTTCTTGGACTTATCAGTTTTCTCGATGGAAGCGGCGAGCTGGCTCGGATCCTCAACATCATCACCCAACAAATCAAAAGGGTTCAAAGTTGCCATATCTTTTGAGTGATCTAAAACCCTAATTTTGTTACACACACATCGACTGAGTCACTACTAGTGATTACAGGAAGCCATGGATAAATAGATCTAAAAAGAGTAAACGTCAGAATGAAGAAGACGAAATGGGGTATAGAGGACCTTGTTTGGGTAGGTGAGATAGAAAGATATGAAGATAAATGAAAATAAAAAATGTGGGGAAAATATATACATATATTTTCTTGCCTAAAGGGTTTAATGTTAATAAAAAGTTGGAGTGCTAAAAAGCGGTGGTGGATAAGTGTGTATGATGAACCAGATTTAAGCCGTACGATCAAGAAAACGATAACTTAATACTCCATCTCTCTGGTGTTTAGAAGTTTTTACGCATGCATTTTTTTTTAAATGATTATTGAGTTTAAATATATTTTTTTTTAACTAAAAAAATACTTTTTCTGTCTCTAAAAAAATATTTATTGATGTTTACAAACTTTTACACATTTAAAAAAAAAACAATGATTACTGAGTTTAAATATATTTTTTTCTTTCACTAAAGAAATATTATTTAATTTTAAACCAATAACAATTCAAAATTTTAAATATTTTCAATGATTACTTTTTGAAGTTTAAAAAACATCAATCTTTATGAGACAGAGGGAGTATTAGACATAAATTTAGACTTTTAATTTATTATTGCAATTCTGGTGTAAAGTGTTCTTACTTATATGAAAATACTCATTACAATTTTAAAATATATATATTTGATCAATTTTAGTTGTTTTGTTGGCGGTTTTTAAAGGACACAAATAAGTTTGTTGGTGGAGGTTGGGTGTGTATGTCGTCCCAAAACTTCTTTTCGCTCATGGGCACTTCAAATTTTCAGCAAAGTCTCTCACCATTTAACGTTAAGATCAAATTCTTTATTTAAGCTTTGCGATGTTTGATAGGCATGATTTCAGGAATGAAGATTTTCTCACAGTTTGTTTATATTTGGTGAAGATGATATCTTCACCGTCCGACTGGCCGGCTATCGATGCTTAGTTTGATGACATCAAAGTGGATATGAAGAATTTTCAAATTTCTCGTTGACTTTGATCTCAAGGAATGCAAATGTACTTGGAGATCGATTAGTAAGATAAATTCCTACTCAACCGCATTTGAGTTGTTAAAAAGAAAAAAAAAACAGTCTTTACACAATACGATAAGAGCAAACTGTGAAAATAATAAGATAGGCATAATTTCAGAAATGTAGATTTTCTCACAGTTTGCTCATATTTAGTAAAAATAATTTTCTCACAGACTAATTAGTTTTCTAACATTATTTTCCTAGTGTTTGTTGCCTATATAGAGCCGTATGATGTAGTGTTCCTAAAATAAAGTGAGATAACAATAACTTGCTGGTTGTTGCACCTAAAAGAAGTCTCATTATATTAAGGGTTTAATTAACCTAATATTCTTCCATGTGTCATTTTAGTAGAATTGGGTCATTTAACCACACTTAAAATGAATTTCAGTTTAATTTTGCATTTAGCATGTTACAATTTACAATATATGAAAATATTTATTATAATTTACAATATTTACATACTACAATTTATAACTTTAAAAGAAACGATATTTATACTACATGCAACACTATTTTGCTGCTCAAGCATATACTCCATTCATTTCAATACCAGTGTCTTTTAAAGTTTTTTTCACACGTATTTTAAAAAATAAAATAATAAAATAATTTTTCTATTTTACTCCTTATTAATCAATATAATAAAAGAATGATATGTTACTTTCCTCTTTTTATACATCAGCTTTTTTATTAAAACAGGTGTTGACAGCTCAATAAAAATCTCTACCCTATCAAATTATAACATTAATACAGCTCATTTGATTTTACTCTGACTGGACTAAACTAAAGAGAAACGAAGGAGAGAGTATTTTCTGCCAGTAGGTCTGTGACTACGGGTATTTCGGATCAAAACGGATTGGGTTTCTTGGTTCTTCAGGTTTTTGGGTAATAAAAAATGTTGCCGAACCAACCGTTAAAAATTTTCAGTTCAGTTCAGGTTTTTTGGGTAATGCAGAAAACTTTCGATTTGAACCGAATTAGAGAGTGGATATGTTTTTCTTGACTCTACAACTAGCATATCTGTGTTTTTATTTTGAAAAAACCATAGACGTATGTTGTTATTGTCGAGACTCGAGAGGTTGAAGACAGTGGCAATTTTGTAAGTACGAAATCATGTTTACTGAATGGACCAAAATTATTTTTATTTTTTTGTTATGTATAAATACTTGGTCCAGGCCCATCAATGTTTAATGTTTGTTATGTTGCGTATATGCACGACAATTGTTTATGTTGTAGAACTTTCTATGATACATTTGAATTATTTGGATTAGAGATTTGCAGAGTTTTATTATATGAGATTATGCTTTTGAACTTGGAAGTGGTTTAGTATGTTGAGTTTAGTATTTGAATTTGTATAATGATGGATAGTGATTTAATTTTTAACTGAAGACTGAACTATGAGCTTGAATGTATTATGAGTATTGTGTTATAAGAGCATTAACAAGTGCGAGTTACTTTTAACAGTGATTTGTACTCTTTAACTTTATGAGGAGGGGTTGCTTAAATGTCTTAGCTTTTTGAAGAAGAGTTGCTTAAATGTCTGCCTATATATGTTGGTATATTTAGAAATTTTTAGGGTTTATAATGATTGTCCATAGGTTATATGAGCTCTGATGAAAAAACTAACATAACTAAAATTACATACAACATAAAAACTTAAAAACATAAAATACACAAAACAACTCCTCGACGACGTATAGGTACTATCCTAAAATATTTAGAAACACTTGTCAATACATTTAAAACAACAGAATACCAACACCTTATATTTCATCTTAGTTTATTTGGCTTCCATGCAACGCCATTTTTTAATAATATTTACAACTTTTGTGGAAAAAAAACACAATTTGTAAAAACAAACCGAAAATCCTAAACTACACAACTTTTTTTATTATCACCGAAATGACGACAAAGAAATCATAACAAACGAAGAAATAAATAAATTCCCACCACCAATAATAAATGAATATCATAGTCTTTAAGAAATATAAATATATAAATATAAAACAAAAAAAATATATATTTACTAATAGAGAATAAATCAGAGCTCATGACGACGACGGACTAGGCAAAACATCTCCATTATCGTGAACAGTACGATTTAATCTCAAAGACTTTCCTGTGTACAAAACCTTGACGTTTGACCGTTGCTCATCCAACAGTTTCCTCAAACTCCGCTTCGCGTTTGCCCGAAAGGGACAGTTAGATGCTAAAAAACCATCGACCAAGTGCAAGTACGCCTCCAGGTCATGACAACACGCCACGTCAGCGTTCGGTTTCAAGTACGGAGACATCTTCATGTCTACACGCAGCTCTGCTCCCACATGCGAGTAAGCCCAAGGGTTGTTCCTCTCCACCATCTCCATTATACCCCCCGGACGACTTCTCCCGTTATTCTTATCGTTATCGGAGAATATCCCGGGGACTTTGGTCACCACGTCTTGGCTGTTCACGACTCGTAGGACTTTCACTCCTTTCGAATCCAAACGATCAGCGAACTCGCGGTTTCCGACTCGTGGCCCGCCGAAAGAAAACACCGCGACCGGAGGCGCGTGTGGGACACGTTCCGCGATGTCATCCGCCGCGAGAAGAGCGATCGCGGCGCCGAGGCTGTGACCGGTTACGCTTATGCTCAACTCCTCTCCTGCGTAGAGCTCGACGAGCCGGCTGATCTCTTCGATTAAAGACTCGGCGAGGCTTGGCCCGTGTTGGCTACTCGTAGTGTAGAGGCTGTTGAATCCGCATTCCACTTTGGGCCGAGTCGGGTCTGATGAATCGGGTTTGGGTTCGGGCATCGAAACGAGATTTGGTCTGAAATTCTCTGACCATTCGAGCAACGTGGCGGTTCCACGGAGCGCGATGACGATCTCCCTTCTCCCCATCCGTCGGATCTCTCTCGGATCATCGCAGACCGCCACGTAACCAACCCAGCTCGTCTGTTTAGTCATCCACCGTAGATCCGGTGCAACGTCATCGATCCATTTAGGCAAACGAACGGATGATGTGGCGTAAAGACTCTTCGTAACTTTAAACGACACATCTTGTAACGCCACGTGTGTCGGCGACCCTTCCGGGTCAGAGTGAAACGCGTGATAAGCCGCTTGTACAAACTCTCCGTAACGCACGAGCTCTCGTCGGAGATCTTCGTCTAAAGGATCCAACAACCCGGCCCAGTTGTTTAACCCGTGTAGCTCCCTCCATTTAGACCCGAGTTTACTCTTCGGCGAACGTTCCTCCGCTGACTTCGAGAGAAGCCTTTGGAGCCGCTTCAGATGCTTAGGAGACATTTCGTCGACGGCTGCTTTCATCTGAGGCCAGATTCGTGCCAAATTCAAACCTCCGAGTAGCGACGACGTCGATGTATTCGTCTTCTCTTGACGAGAAGTTACATTTTCGATATGATCTATAGAAGTGCTCGACGAGTTTTTGAGAACGTTCTCAAGGTTTTTGAGATGTTCTCTGTTGGTCTTTGTCGCCGGAGAAACAAAGAGAGGCTTCGTCGGGATCAACGTGGAGGTTTGGTTACTGCAAGTGAAACGAATGCGTTTTGTGTGAAATATGTCGGCGTTAGGCGTAAGTGTCTGCATGTGTACTATTATTGCCGAGAGAGAGGAGATGATGGCTCAAGTTTTGATGGGACAAGAACAGGAGATAGAATGAAACTAAGTTTGGTATTTAAATGAAAATTTTAAGGTGGCTGTGACGTAATTTACATCAGCCTGGAGTTTGAATGTTATTACCAATTTCGACCATCGTTCGTTTGACTTAGACTTTGTTTTTATTTGATTTTTTTTTTTGTGTTTTTTTAAAAGGAATATTGAAACCGTATTGGCTGGCCATTTATGTTTTATAGGATGTTTTGGACCGTTTCCTTGAAAGTCTCCATAAGTTCCGTGTGTTTTCATGAAAAGTCCTGATAGTATTCTTTTGCACATGCAATGATATATCGTATTACAGGACTAGTAAGGATCAAGGACCATGTAATTTGATATTTAATCAATACAATTATTACTTATCATACAGTATTCTCAGTTAAAACTCAAAACTAATTTGAGGACTACATTGTTCTTCGATGATGGATATATATCTGCCTTTTTGATGGACGAGTTTGATTTTTAGTTTATTCTCGGTCAGAATATAATGGACGAGTTTAATTTGATAATCTTTATGTGAGTTAGAATAGATAGAGCACTGGTCTATTAAGCCGTCTTCCTATATTACAATAGATGGTCGGATTTTCCTATATATATAAAGCCAGAAATATACAATCGATTTAGTAGAAAAAAAAAAAGAAATATTACTCCATAGGAGATAACAAAAAAAAGGTTTGCAAAAGCCATTTGATTTTTGCTGTGTGCTCGAAAGTTAAAGCGAGGGGCGTTAAAATAAATTAATCCAACCAGTTTTATTAATTTTGTAAAACCGGTTCTATGATTTTTTAAGATTTATGTTAATGTTATGATATGATCATGTGCTCTACACGTGAAGTAATCGTTGAGAAAACCATAGTGGCATAGTGCAAGCAGCTTCTCCCGGATTTCTATGGAGAAGATGAGTTAATCAAGGGTCATTTGCAACAAAAAAAAAGAATAATATTATTTTGCACAGTAATTAATATGTAAACTAAAACGACTAAACGGTAGAGTTATTTACAAAAAAAATACGTGTACCCGAAGATATATATATATATATATATATTTTTGTCTTATTAATGAATAAAGGACTTTTCTGTAGAGTTTTTCTTTTAAAAAAAACAGTCACTTCTTGCCATCCCATTGAGCCGGGGCTGGTGATCAAGCAGTTAACCTTGGATTTTTGTTTTTTGTCTTAGCAACGAATAAAGAGATGGATGTACATTGTGCTACTCAAGAGCCAAAGACAAATATGCAAACTATCCAGGCTTCCTAAAAGGACATCGCGGATAACAAATAGCGTAGGCTGGGTTCAACTGTATTTGACGAACTAATTGAAGGACTTTATTTCTCTTTGACAAAACAATAAATAAAAGGACTTTGTTTGGATTGGTATGTACAGTATAAAATTGTAACCTGGTCAATCAATTCCATTTATATTTTATTTTTGTTACCAAACCGGTTGTCGTTACGTACGAACTTAAGGTGTGAAAGTGATAAAGTGCTTGCAAGTACGGTAGACAACCTTTTACCAACTCCTACCGTTCGGTCCAAATGTGGGCTTCAAATATATTGCATTTCACACAACTGTGTCAAACATATATTTTAAAATGTTAAAATAGCTCTCATGTATTATATATATATATATATANATAAAGAGATGGATGTACATTGTGCTACTCAAGAGCCAAAGACAAATATGCAACCTATCCAGGCTTCCTAAAAGGACATCGCGAATAACAAATAGCGTAGGCTGGATTAATTCTATTATATTTGACGAACTAATTAAAGGACTTTATTTCTCTTTGACAAAACAAAAAATAAAAGGACTTTGTTTCGATTGGTATGTACAGTATAATATTGTAACCTGGTCAATCAATTCCATTTATATTTTATTTTTGTTACCAAACCCGTTGTCGTTACGTACGAACTTAAGGTGTGAAAGTGATAAAGTGCTTGCAGTACGGTAGACAACCTTTTACCAACTCCTACCGTTCGGTCCAAATGTGGGCTTCAAATATATTGCACTTCACACAACTATGTCAAACATATATCTTATTTTAAAATAGCTCCCATGCATTATATATATATATATATATATATATATAATATATATGTATATTCCTATTCAAAATATTTTCTACAACAATATATTTGATTTTTGGTTAAAGAATTTCTCCAATAATTTTTCCCTTATTTGTTTCTCCTTGGTGATTAGATTTATAAACACAAACATCTTTTGTTGAAAATCTTACATTATTTTTAATAGAGTTTCCATCTTGCATAATTTGTTTTTAACTTCGAAAAATATTAACATTAAAAAAGATTGAGAATTATACTTTTGCCTAACCAGTTCAAACGTTTGACAGAAACAACAAATTCTCACTAATTTTTCTTACATTATGATATTGTGGACTTGTATACATGACACTTTTCATCCAAACTTGACGAACCGTTCTTAATTTGTGAAGTTCTAAAGTCTAAACTCAAACTCAACTTAGTTTGTTAGGAGTATATTTGTCTAAAAGAAACGACGTACTGATGCCATGCTGTCGTAGTTGTGACGTTCCCCTAATGAAAGACTCGTTCCTTTCTCCATATACGAGATCTTGATAGACTTGATTAACCTAAACTTAAAACTAAAAATAAACAGGTCAAATTAATATTAATGGTGTATGTATCCAAATGCATAAGGCAGTACGTACTCATATTTTCATGCATGCATGGTAATTAACAGGTCAAATTAAAAAAAAAAAAAAATTTGGGACAACAAGGTCAAATTTCATGTTGCAAATCGTATGCATTTTCCACCAAATCAAGAAAACTGGAAACATCATGTATTTGGAAATTTTCAAATCACATGTTAGACCATTTTATACATACGACACTCACCTTTTCAACAATTTTATATGTATGATTTTTGTAGATAGTAAAAGTTTTCAAGTAAAGCTGTTAAACATAAATGGTACACGTATCAAATTTTTGTGTGAACAAGAATTTGCAAATGTCAAAATTGTAATTCTTAATTTGTTTGTTTCTTTTGTTGCCTTGTTGGTAATCGCTAAAGATGGTTTTTGAAAGAACTCTCAGGTCTCTCAAACCAAGCGTGTTGAATTGAACCGTTACGGTTACTGTCCAGCTCAGCTGTATTAATGACACGTGGAAAAGTCAGACCTGTCGATTCATAATTTTGACTAAAATTGTTCGTCCGTTCGAATAAACGCAATAGCAGCCATTTAATGAGCCTAAATAACTAATTAGCATTAGGTCCATAAATGGTCTCTAAGAGTAAAACCTAAACATTAGTAATGTATTTTTTATTCAACTAATTAACTTTTTTTTTTTAAAACATCAAGGAAGTATTCATGGTTAGCTAGATGACTAATTTTGAACAATTGCAAACATAATTTTAAAACTATGCCAATATAAAACCACGAGACTCGTATTACAAATACAATAGATGATTTTTTGAAAAGTATAATTATATTCTATATTAATTTTTTTTAGTTTACACCTAATTTTCATTAATTTGTAAAAGGGTAATAAAAATAGCTAATCAACCATCTAGCTAGGTGGTGCAATGAAAGTTTTATACAAAGCTTGTTATTTAATAATTTATGGTTGAAAGTATATATTAATATTTATGTATTATTTTCTGTTAAATTTCAACTTTTATTAGACTACTATTTATTGAATAGTGCACGACGTTATACACTTAATTTCACGACACCACAAATGTATACTATCTGTTTGTATTTTATTATCCTATATGTAGATAAAAGATTGATTATTTGTAAAAAAATATATTTAAATTGATATTTATGATTTTCCATGTTTTATTAAGCATACATATTTGGATAAGAGAGAAATAGTATAAGTGTAGCTTGAGAAATACAAACTGAATTGTAGCATGAGAAATACAAACTTTAAGAATAGAGCATATGATCTTATTAATAATCATATAATTTTTTTTTATATATATATAAAACAAAAAAAAAACTGAAGTTGAGTGTAGCATGAGAATTACAAACTTTTAAAATAGAGCATATGGTCTCATTAATATCATAAATTAATAATTATATAAAATTAACACTTATGAGTAACATCAAAAGTCTTTAAGGGGTTGTTATTGGATTCAATTTTAGAAACAATTTTAAGGGCTTCAATAAAATCATTGAAAGTGAGCTATATGAATATTATAAAGATTGTTAGAGAGTTTTTCTTAAATTTTATTGATTAGTTTTTCTATAAACTTATAAAATTTTCATGATTTTATATTGTGAATAAAAGTGTATAAAATCATAAAATAATAATATAATAATTTAATTCATTAATAATCATAGATTTTTTGTTTTAGTTGAATAACACAAAACTTTTGTTGATTTTATTAAGAAAAATTAATCCAATAACCCCACATTATTAAGATTTTAAATGTTTTTTTACAAATCACAAATTAACTAGGTAACAGTAAACTGTTTCAAATTAAAGTATTATGGTAAAATTATTATTTGGGATTAAGAGAGGATCCGACAGAAATTTTTTGTGGGGTACAACTTGCTACTTTGTGATATCAAACTGCCTACCTAGAGTATTAGTTGGTGCATTTAAACCATTTTACCATTTTAATTTTTTATGTTTTTCTATAATCGCTTAGATAAGTCATGATCTCGCACTTACCTCTTAAACATGACGAAAATCACACCACCAACTGCTTCTCTCACGGTTCTTGCCTCAGATTTCCACTCGCACGGACAGATGTCACAAAAACATGCACAAAAGCTTCAAAGAAAAGGACTTTAGAACTCTTAGGTACTTTTAGAAATCGTTCTTTCAATAAGTGAGGCGAAAATAGGTTATCTAACCCTAAAAACGTCTACCTCTCACCTTATATACGATCCCCCAAAAAATTAATAATTAATGCCACCGTTAATTTTGATTAGGCTATTATGTACATTAGATAGGGAAGAAGGAAGAAGAGAGAAAAAAATAGATAACCAGGGTTAATTTTCAGTTTGATATGGTAAATAAAAAATTGAGAGTTTTTCTATTAAAAATTCATAATTAATTAGATAACTGGGGTAAAACTGAAATTTATTTTGTTAAAAATTATGATTACGAAAATAACAATACTAATTGTTTTAGGTTTTAAATTACATGTTTTTATTATTTGGTGTATTTTTATTCTAATCCAAAACAATTGTGTATTATTACCGGGGTATTCAAAACAATTGGGTATTATCTTTATTACCGATAATAATACACCAATCCAAAAAAATGGATATTATTTCTATTCCAAAACAATTGAGTTTTAAATCATACGTTTTTATTATTTGGTGTATTTTCACTCATGAGTTTCTCTACAATTTGTTCAAATACAAGCAAGAATAAAATACAAAAAGGATGTTTAAACCGACTTTTTGGATTGGGTTCATTAGCTCTGGTTAATAATAAGTACTAGTAGCTAGTATATCTGAAGTCTGAAGAGATTGATTTTTGATACTATTTTTTATTTTTCTCCAAAATTTAATTCGATTTTTTTTTTTTGGTGAATTTGAAATCACCTTTGATGTCAATCAATTTATGTCATTAATTACTTACTTGTAACCCATAAGATACTAGTAATTCGTAACAAATCCAAAGAGAGTGCAACGGCGGCGGCATTGAACACTTGTGTAACTGCTCGACCATGTAAATTAAGGAAAAGAGTACTAACACACAAGAATAACACATACTCAATAAAATGCTAATGACACGTAAGCTGTACATTTGTGCAATAACACATACTCAATGCCAACTGAAGAAGGCCACATACTTTTTATGGATCATGGAGAGTTTTGGAAAATTAAGCCTACCATTGTCACTTACAACAGTCTTGTTTTTTAAGAGGACGAATCGAAGGAGCTCGTTTGATTATCAGTGAAATAAAATCTAAAGGCTTTCAACCAGATTTGCAGACATACAACCCGATTCTTTCTTGGATGTGTAATGAAGGAAGAGCCTCCGAGAGAGATGAAGGGGAATGGGTTGGTTCCAGACTCTGTTTCCTACCAATATTTTGATCCGTGGTTGTAGTAACAATGGGGATTTGGAGACAGGGATGAGACGGGGAAACAAGGTATGGAGCCGTATACGTACAACACTTTTGATATATTCATGGTTTGTTTATGGAGAACAAGATAGAAAAAGTGCTGAAATATTGATACATGAGATTAGAGAGAAGGGTATTGCGCTGGATTCTATTACTTACAATATTACTCATAAATGGATATTGCCAGCATGGAATTGTTTGAGAAAGTTATAGGCATGGGAATGAAGAAGCATTCCCATGCCTAAAAGAGGACAACGGAACAACGAACAAAGAGGATAAGGAGGGCTTTGGTAAAAGACTTTGTATATTGCTTAATTACATTAGGGTTGTTACATCTCTCTTTTATATACAGCTATGGAACAATTTTGAGTTCGTAAAACAACCTTATCCTCCTACAACTGTAAATGATGACTCATCGGATTGGAGCCAGGGGCGGATACAAAGCAGAGAGGGGTTGGGCACGTGCCCGACACTGATTTTTTCAAAAAAAAAATTTATAGATAATTTAATATATAACTTTGACTTAACTAAAAATAGAAAAGTGGTTCCACCGTATAAAAACAAAAAAATCCTAAGACTCCAAACCAATTCTATAATTAATGTTTCAGCCCAAAATAATTAAACAGAAAAAAAGCCCATAAATGTTTTTTAGTCGTGCAACTATAGATTAGTTCCACGACATTGAACCATTGACCTAGTTTTTTTCTTTCAACAACTAAATTGTTTATCTGCTGTTACTTTTTTGGCTTTTCCTTAGTTCTCAAGCTATCAAACATTCAAACATGTCTACCGTAAGTACTTTTTTTATTAATTTATATTAAAATTGCAGTGGAAGAAATTAAATTTTGTTCAGTTTTAGACGAAATCTTGTTCGTTTGTTGTATATAACTTTGTAAGGCATGTCTGTTGACTGTTGTTTTTTATATGATAATTCATTGATATACCAATTTTGTAATCCAAACTTCGTTTTTACTATGTTAATAATTTATTATAATTATGTTTTTGTTAGGTACCAATTCACAGTTATTTCAAAAGAAAGTTTGAAGCAACGTCTGAAAAAGCTCCGGTAGATTTGCCTTGGGATCCAACAGATAGAAAAAGAATATTGGAGTATCATCCTAATGAAAGAGATGAGGTAAGACCCAAATATTTGATTAGAGGTCCTTGTCAACCTAGAGGTCATGATTTTCCTAAAACACTATCAGGAGAAAGTTGAGAAGATTCAATCCAGAATGGTTTGATCTCTATAGCAGTTGGTTGGAATACAGTGTGAAAACAGACAATGCTTATTGTTTGTTTTGCTACTTGTTTAGAGATTACACAGAAAATAAAGGTGGAGGTGATGCATTTGTTACAAAAGGATTTAATACTTGGAAAAATCCCCAGGCTTTAAGAGATCATGTGGGATCAATGAATAACTTTCACAATAATGCATTAAAAAATGCTGATGCTTTGATGAGGCAAAGTCAATCAATTGTTCATGCTTTTTATAAGCAAGATAACATAGTAAAAAATGAATACAAAATCAGATTGAATGCTTCAATTGATTGTTGTAGATATTTACTACGACAAGGATTACCTTTTAGAGGTCATGATGAGTCAATGGAATCAGCTAATAGGAGGAATTTTTTAGAGCTTGTGAAATATACTACAGGGCAGAATGAGCTAGTAAGCAAAGTTGTGTTGGAGAATGCTCCAAAAAATAATCACATGATATGTCCTGAAATTCAGAAAGATATAGTGCATTGCTTTGCAGAGGAAGTTATTAGATTTATAATTCAAGAAGTTGATCATGATGTATTTTGCTCGTTGGTGGATGAATCTACAGATGTTTCTGATAAAGAACAAATGGCAGTGGTTTTTCGTTTTGTTGATAAATATGGGACAGTCAAAGAAAGATTTATTGGTCTTGTCCATGTTAAAGAAACAACTTCTGCATCTTTGAAATGTGCTATTGATTCATTGTTTGCCAAACATGGTTTGAGTATGAAACAATTAAGAGGACATGGTTATGATGGAGCAAGTAATATGAAAGGCGAATTCAATGGGTTAAGATCTCTCATTTTGAGAGAAAATAGTTCTGCTTATTATATCCATTGTTTTGCTCATCAGCTTCAGTTAGTTGTCGTCGCAGTTGCTAAAAAACATTTTGAAGTTGGAGACTTCTTTGATATGATTTCTGTTTTGGTAAATGTGGTTGGAGCTTCTTGTAAGAGAAAGGATATGATTCGAGAAGAATATCGAAAAAGAATCGAGGAAGGAATCAGTCGAGGTGAAATCAAGACAGGAAAATGATTGAATCAAGAACTCTCACTACAGAGACCTGGTAATACTCGTTGGGATTCTCACTACACAACATTACTGCGGTTGGTTGATTTATCTTCTATTATCATTAAAGTACTTGAGTATATCGAAAAGGATGGGTTTGATAGTACCAAAAGACGACAAGCTAATGGTCTTCTTAAGTACTTTAATACCTTTGATTTTGTGTTCTACCTGCAATTGATGTTGCTTATCCTTGGTCTCACAAATAGTTTATCAATGGCTTTACAAAGGAAAGACCAAGACATTTTGAATGCTATGAGCCTAGTGAAATCCACCAAGCAGCAATTATACAAGCTCCGAGATGATGGATCAGATTCTCTTTTTACTAAAGTTTTTTCTTTTTGTGAGAATCATGACACTGAGTTGCTCATTATGGATGACGAATTTTTTGACCCAAGAAAGCCAAGAAAAAGAAGCAACATGACCAACTTGCATCATTATCAAGTGGATTGCTTTTACACTGTATTGGATATGCAAATTCAGGAGTTTAATGATCGTTTTGATGAGGTAAACACTGAATTACTTGGTTGTGTTGCTTCTTTAAGTCCTATTGATTCGTTTCATGAGTTTGATCAGTTGAAGGTTATGAGATTATCTGAGTTTTATCCAGAAGATTTTACTTTTGTCGATCGAATATCACGTGAACACCAACTTGGTTTGTACATCGATAATATCCCGGAAGATGAAAGATTTGCTAATTTGAAGAGTCTGGGGGATCTTGCACGTGTGATGGTAGAGACAAGGAAATATCTTTCACATCCTCATGTTTATCGACTTGTGAAGCTAGTTTTGACTTTACCTATAGCCACCGCAACAGTTGAAAGATGTTTTTCTGCGATGAACATTGTGAAGACTAGTTTGCGCAACCGTATTGGTGATCAGTTTCTAAATGATTGTTTAGTTTCTTTTATTGAAAAGGAATTATTTGAGAAGGTGACAAATGAAGTAGTGATGAAAAGGTTTCAGGATATGAAAGAACGTAGGGTAACTTTATAGATACGTTTTGTTGTAAGACTTTTTTTTTACAACGATTTATTTTTATATCGTTATATTTTTTTTATATCGTTATATCGTTAAAAAAATAATATTATTTTGTGCCCCGGGTTAAAATATCTTCTAGATCCGCCACTGATTGGAGTTGCAGAGCATTGTATGTATTCGCATCGGAGGAGGGTGTCTTTGCCTTAACAACGTTACTCTGTTTTGAAACCTTGGTCGTTGTCTTCTTGTGTTGATTGTGGCTGTGTATATGGACTTGGGCTTAAGTCAAGTTTGTTTTGTCAATGCCCACTCTATTGATTGGGCTGTCCTCTACACTTTCCCTCAAACTTAGCATGGCTCTTGTCGGCGAAACTGAAACACAGAGTTTGCGACGTAGACCTTCAAACATTGGTTTGTTTAAAGGCTTGGTGAATATGTCAACAAGCTGAAGGAGTGCCGGTATATGATGTGTTTCAATGAAGCCAAGAGCCACCCGTTCTCAAATGTAATGAAAATCTGTGTCAAAATGCTTGGTTTGATTGTGCAGACAAGGGTTTGCGGAGAGATAAACAGCAGAGAGATTATCATAAAACACCTTAGTTGGTTGATATTGAGGGATTCCTATATCTCGAAGAAGGGATGATATCCAGGTCAGTTCACGAGCAACAACAGAGAGAGCTCTGTATTCAGCTTCAGTCGAGGAGCTAGAGACTGTCGGTTGACGCTTAGCGGACCAAGATATTAAAGTTGAGCGTAACAGAATGCAGAACCCACCTGTTGATCGTCTTGTATCCTTGCAACCCGCATAGTCACTATCACAAAAGGCCGACAGAACAGGATTTCCATGTTTTCTGATTGGAAGACCCATGTTCAATGTACCTTTCACATATCGGAGAATTCGCTTGAGAAGGCTGAAGTCCGAGTTTGTTGGAGCGTGCATCTTTTGACAAACAAAGTTCACAGCAAACTGAATATCAGGACGAGTGATAGTCATGTACTGTAACTTACCTGCCAAGCTTCGATAATACGTTGGTTCCTCAAATGGAGTCGTGTCAGGTTTGTCAACTTGTTGAGGCAGAGGCATTGGCATTGGATTGCAGTCTGACATCCCTGCTTGATACAAAATGTCTGAGGCATATGTTGTCTGATGCTGAAACAAACCATCATCAGTTGATTAAATTTGCACACCAAGAAAATAACGAGGTGGACCAAGATCTTTCATGGAGAACCGTGTGTTGAGTGACTGTAGAAGCTGATCTAGAAGTGATTGATCGTTGCCAATTAGGAGAATATCATCAACATATAGTAACAAGACAATGATCTTCTCACCTTGATGTAACACAAACAGAGATGGATCTGCAGTACTGCAGGTAAAACCAAATTCAAGGAGGAAGGTGCTGAAAGTATCAAACCACTTCCTTGGGGCCTGCTTCAAGCCATATAGTGCTTTTGTAAGACGACACACATGATTTGGTTTTTCTGAATCAATGAATCATGTTGGTTGATACATGAACACTGGTTCCTGAAGTTCCCCATGTAGAAAAGCATTGGAGACGTCAAGTTGCTTTCGGGATCAGCCACGTGCGACTACAGTATCGAGTACCAGCCGAATTGTGGATGTCCTAACCACAGGGCTAAACGTCTCTAAATAGTCCACTCCCTCTTCTTGATCAAACCCTTTTGTAACAAGGCGTGCCTTTAGTTTATCCACTTCTCCATTCGGTTTCAATTTTTTTTTGAAAACCCACTTAGAATCCAAAATATTCATGTCATCTGTTGGAGGAGTGAGAGACCAGGTGTTTAGCATGTAGATTCTTCTAAATTCTTCCATGACAGCTTCAGTCCAACCTGGATGTTTCATGGCTGAAGCAATACCTTGAGGCTCATTAGTAGTAGTTTTTGCAGTAATGAGAGCATATCTATGATTTGGTTTGTGAATGCCAACTTTGGATCTATTTGTCATGGGATGAGAATTGTTGACATCCTAGACTTGTTCTGCAACTTGTTCTTGTTCTTGATCAGAAGCACTGTGTTCGGACTCCTCTGTTTCTGATTCAAGAACATTTGTATTGTCGGCTACGTCGTGGTCTGGATTATCTTTGTTCTATTCTTGGACATGTTGTTCTTGAACAGGTTGAGCAATAGTAGACATGGGACGTGGTAGTATCTGAGTTGAAGTAGATGTCAGATTCTCTGATGGAGGATCAGTGGACTGCCAAGCTTGAAGGTGTGGAGTCTTGTAGTTTGGTATTAAGTGCTTGTACTGATCATTAAACGGCAACACTTCTTCATCAAAATTAACATGTCTCGAGATATAAACCTTGCCTGTTGGAGGATATAGACACTGGTATCCTTTGTATTGAGCATGATATCCAAGAAAGATACATTGGAGGGATCTCGGATCAAATTTGTTCTCTGCAAGCGGACGCAAACAAGGATAGTAGGCGGATCTGAACACACGCAGAGACGAATAGTCTGGTTTCTGATGCAGCAAGGTTTCAAGAGGACTCACATTGTTTAAGATAGATGAGGGAAGCATGTTGACTATGTGGTTTGCTGTGTAGAAGGCTTCAACCCAATATTTTTAAGGGATGTGACTTTGGAACATCATTGACAGACCAAGCTCAAGCAGGTGTCTATGTTTCCTCTCAGCAATGCCATTTTGTTGTGGCGTATAGGGACATGATATCCTGTGGTGTATGCCTTGCTCACTAAAGTGTGCTTTTAACTTATGACTTGTAAATTCTCCTCCTCCATCACTTTGAAACTCTTTTGTTCTTGTATTTAGCTGACTCTCAACCAGTTTTTGAAACGCAATAAAGTCTGCAGTGAATTCAAACTTTGTTCGTAGGGGATAAAACCAAGAGAATCTTGAAAACTCATCAACAAAAACCACATAATATTTAAACCCCTGGTTGGATACAACTGGCGATGGCCCCCAAAGATCACAGTGTATTCGATCTAAAGGGTTCATAACACGAGAATCAGAAGCTACAAAACTTAATCTAGAATTCTTCCCCATCTGGCAAGGCTTAGAAATGGAGGTTGTTCTCCTCTTATTAACCTGAATGTCCTTGTTACTTTGAAGTTGTTGGAGAACCTTGGAGTTTGAGTGTCCCAATCGATGATGCCAGACCTCCTCACTGGTTGCACATTGTCGATTAGAATAAAAAGCCATAAGTCCTTGATTCTCCAACACATAGAGCCCACTACTGCGCTGACCCTTGGACACCACTTTCTGAGTGTTTATATCGATAACATAGACCTTATTAGAATCAAAATAAACTCCACATGGATAATCATCACATAGCTTTGACACAGACAAGAGTGATTTCTTTATATCGGGACAGACTAAAACATCATTTAGAGGGATTGTACCTTTCGCCGAAGTAATAGTGGTGGATCCAGTATGAGTTATGGGTAGGAAAGTTCCATCACCAACCTGAACCGTATCAATACCAGTGTAAGCTGCTGCAGAGTGAAGCTCATTGGTAGAGGAGGTGATGTGAACCGTAGCACCGAAGTCCGGATGCCATTCTTTACCTGTATCATCTGAAACATGTAGAGAAGAGAAGGCCTGGGGAACTTCAGTTTGATAGTTGTTGTCAAACTTGTTATAACATTTGACTGTTGTGTGTCCATCACGACCACAAATCTGACATATCGGTCTTTTCCCTGAAGATTGAGGAGAAGATTGATGCTGCGAGAATCTCCTTCCTCTTGTTGAATAGCCTCCTCTTCCTCTGTTTTGACCAAATCGACCTTTCCCTCTCTGATTTGGTGTGTACTGCGGATCACAAGGGTTTGTCTTCTCAGTATTGAAGGTGAGATGTGGTGTGACCGAAGCATTGTCTTCGTAAGATTGCAGCTTGCTATCAAAGCCCTGAACTTCTGAGACAACATCAGTGAAGGTGCGAGTTGGAAGCTTGCTCAAGGAGCTTTGAATGACCGTTGTAATGGGATCATACTCTCTGCCGAGACCATTAAGAAAGACAAAAATCTTCATGGACTCATCAACAGGTTTCCCAATGGAGCTGAGGGAGTCACAAATGGCTTTAAACTCACGAGAGTAAGCAGAGAGGGACTTATCTTTTTTTGACCAGAGCTGAAGACTCCGACGGAGAGAAAACTCCCTAGCGACACTGCTTTTGTTAAAGTTTTCTACAAGAGAGAGCCAGATCTGACGAGAAGTGGCTAGACTGTGAACATGTCCAAGGACTTCCTCAGACAGTGTACCGAACAACCATGACTTGACAAGTTGATCAGTGCAGAACCAGGCCTCATACTGAGGGTTTGGGACTTCAGTGGTGTTTTCACCATTGGTGACGAGACGACTCTGAGGAGGAACCGTAACAGTTCCATTGACGAATCCAATGAGTTTCTGACTGGACAGGAGAGACTCAAACTGCATCTTCCACAGGAGATAGTTGCTATCATTGAGCTTGAGCGTGACGGCGCTGGTGACGTGAACATTATCCGAGAAAGGATAAGTTGTTGCCATTGTTTTACCTGTGAAGGTTTATAGTGGCTCTGATACCATGAACGAACAAAGAGGACAACGAGGGTTTTGGTAAAAGACTTTGTATATTGCTTAATTACATTAGGGTTGTTACTGTGGCTGTGTATATGGACTTGGGATTCAGTCAAGTTTGTTTTGTCAAGGCCCACTCTATTGACTGGGCTGTCCTCTACACTGGCAACATGGACCGTGCAAGTTTGTTTTGTCAAGGCCCACTCTATTGACTGGGCTGTCCTCTACACTGGCAACATGGACCGTGCATTTTTACTGCTTAAGGAGATGGACATGATGAATGTCAATCCTGATGATGTGACATACAATTGCTTGATGTGGTGAAAGGAAATTTTGAGGAAGCTTATGAGCTGATTGGGGAGATAAAGAGAAGAGGAATCAAACCTCACATTAGTTACAACACTCTAAGAAGTGGGTATAGTAAGAAAGGGGATACAATGCATGCTTTTATGTTGAGTCGGATTCAATCCTACTCTTCTCACCTAAAATGCTCTGTTAAAGGGTTTGAGTATAAACCAGGAAGGTGAACTCGCAGTGGAGCTACTAAGGGAAATGAAAAGTGAAGGCATTAGACTCCTAATGACAGATCCTTCTACTCTGTCATTGAGGGAATATCAAACTTGGATTCAGAAAAAATCAGACAATAAATTGGTCATGGCAAATTAAACAACAGTGTAAGCTTAGGCCATGATCTTTTTTTACCTAAGAGATGCATTTGTAGCTGCTGAAAAGTCAGTAAGGAAGATCTGCGGTGCCACTAACTAATCTGATATGGTTATATCATGACAACTTTGAATGATCTCTCGTTTTCTGGTGAATACTGTAATCTGGTCGTTTGAGACACGAATTTGGCTGAGAATCTGGTTTTTTAGGTTCGTACTTTTTTCAGAAACTTGATTTTATAAAATATAGCCCTGTTGATGAACAGTTGAGAGAGAGAAAGAGGGATCCATCCGACAAACAATAAGAAAAGTTTATACACCAACTTAACCAAACTAAAGTCATAACATAAAACTTAAGACAACACCATCACAAAGTCTTTTTTGCCTCACTAAGATATTGTTCTCCAAGACACCCCTCACATCCATCATTATTAGCGAGACTCTCTCTTAGGGTTTTGAGACAACAAGAATCAGCTCGTCTGGTTTGATGAATGTGAATGTGCAAATATCATCAACAGCAATAGGATATTCCTTGACTACATATGCCCATCCACCAGAGAAGAATGCGTAGCCCTCCGCCAAACAAACCACAACATCCCATGTCTTCTTCCCATTTGAGTGATGGATCATGAATATTGCCTTCTTCGCCTTCTGCCTATGATCCTTTGGGATCTTCTGCAAACTCAAAAAGAGAACTGATTTCACAAATCAGGTTTTTCAAAATAAGAGACTATGTGTGTTAGTGTCTTGGTTCATCTTTATCATACCAGCCATTTGAGGTATGTTTTTCTGATGATGACGGTGAATTCTGCAACAGAAGATGAAGAGGCACCTCCAGAATCTCTCCTGACCCTAACCACTTTCTCGGTTCTCGTGAAATTTTTGGATTCCTCAGCTTTCTTCTTTCCAAGGTTGAGCTTCCTTTTCCTTGTTCGTCAACTCAACTCTGTAGATACCACCACCTCTTCCTTCTTGTCATCTTCCACATGATCTGTTTTGATAAGACCTGTAAAGAATCAATTTCTTTATCCAATTCACTGTTTCATAATCAGAAAAGCAAGTCTTACTTGGAGGTTGCATCATCTCCTTGCCGTCTTGCTTAAAGATATTCACAGTAAACCACATCTTCCCTTTGTGAGTGAAGGTAATAAACTCACTGTGTCCCAAGGCATTGTCACTCACAAACTTCTCCCATCCGGACTTCTCCATGACGTAGAATCTCGGGTTTTTAGAGACTCCTACTTCCCAAGAGCTTCCCCATTGCGCTCTGATCTTCATCTTACGGCCGGAGAGCTCTTTGTTGGAGAAGCTTTTCGTGAACTCATGAGGGAGTGCTCGCTTTAGATACTCGCAAACAAGATGAAAAGGCAAAATATCAGAAAGAGTGAAATTAAACTAAACCAGTAACGGTTTACAACGCAAATGACAAACCCACAAGACCTTGAAAAGGAACAGAGGATAGATCACAGAAACGAAACCATGTTCATTAAAGATTAAGCATAGATCTTTACAGTCGGACAGAGAACCAAGAGAAGCAACAAAACTAGTGAGTTCGTTGAGGGCAAAACCAGTGAGTTATATATGAGACCCATTAAGACAATTAACGAAAAGATTCTACCTTTAAAACAAATGTAACAAGATTCAACCATTAAGACAAGACCCATTGTTACAGAGAAGCAAAAAAATTTCAACCTTTTTCCAAACTAAAGCAAACAAGATTCAACCTTTTAAGACAAGACCCATTGTTACAGATAAAATAAACAAATTTCAACCTTTCCAAACTAAGCAAACAAGATTCCACCATTAGACAAAGACCCATTGTTACAGAGAACGAAAAGTTTCAACCTTTCCAAGAAACGACTAAATTGTGGTTTCTGAAGTTCAGAACACTGTTACCATGTTTTCTGAAGAAACATCTATACTCAGAAGTATCTTGAAAAACGTTCCGTTTTGGCTTTCTTCTTTGCTCCGAACAAATTCAGGGTTCCTCCTAATCATCTCTCTCGTTGGAAAATTTCAGATTAACCTTTGCTCTTTCTACTTGCTCTCCTCTCTTTCTCTCTCTCACTACACTCTCTTCTTTTCTTTTCTTGCTTTTTTTTTTCTCTTGTAATGAGCAACGCAGTTCAATTCTCTTATCAAAGTTAAATAAATCGGTTTAATCACTTGGTATATTTTTTTTTTTTGGCTCAACAACAACTTTCATTAACCAACAAGTTACAACCAAATCATAACTCATTAATTTTCACCTCTAAAGACTTGGACCAAATGCAATAGTTGATCAAGTACAACCCTGGAACACTAGGCGGATCCAACGCTACCTAATCGAGAACCATTGCAATTTTTAACCACAGCGAGATAGACAACAAACCACAACTCGGAGTGAAGTCATCTCTTAAACCACCTAAATTATCATAATGACACGAAAACAAATACTAACACAGAGAAGACCAAAAACTAAACTGAGAAAAAATCAAATCCCAGCTATGAGAACCTCATGATCGATATGAAGAATTTGTCCCAATAGCTTCAACACCCAAAGGCGCATTATCAGAAGAGCTTGGTCTCTCAGGCTTTCATTGTTCCGGTCTTGAACCTAAAAACGGACAATAAATCCGACTGACCCGGCCAAGAGTCATGTAGCTAAACTGGCGAAATAGATGCTTCTCTGAACTAACCATATAATAACCAGAATGCTAATCTTCTAAAGATTAAAATTGGAGCACAGGATAGCAAATCATCACCTCACAGTGCAAGATCGAAGAGCTATATCACTTCTGCCATGTTTCGAGGCACACACCTTGGCCGGACTGAAAACTAAACGACGCCGCTCCTTACTTCTTGACACCGCCGTGGCTGGAATGAGAGGTAAGATCTGAAGAACCCAAACCCGACCGCTGAAGCTCGTCAAAGAGTAGCTTCATCCCTCACTGCTCACCGAAGCCAACAAACCGCCGGAGACAAAACAGCAAGCAAAGCCGCCAACCCAGATCCGCCAGATCTGGCCATAGAATCGACGCTATCTGCCAACGTCGCACCAGAGCCTTCACCAACAACCACCACCGGACGGAACTTCACTTCACGCGCCAAGATAACATTGGAACCACCACCGTCGAGAGGCACCCAACCAACGCGAAAGGAAGACAAGAAGCGGGAGTAGACAGCAAACGAGACTACAAAGAGGAAAAAAAACTAATGGACAGAGTCCTATCCAGCGCCAGAAGAGCAACCAGAAAGGCAGATCTAACGAACCGGCGGCAACCCTCTCTCTCTTTTTTCTCTCTCGTCTCTGGGATTTTCTTAATTTTTTTCTTTTCAATCACTTGGTATAGTTACTTTTGCAAAACCGATCACAAACACAATTTCATCTTTTTCCTTTTTTCTTTTTTCTTTTTCATAATCATTATCATCTATCCCATCAAACTGGAAAATAATAAGTACAAGATGGAATCATTCACAATTCACACAAAACAAGGAGAGAGTTGGAAACCCTATTGATATTAACGTTCCCATCTTTTACTGGATATTAGATTATTAACCCGTTGTATTGATTGATGTTTTTGAATTAATAATCATCTAAATAGCTATCATAAATGGAGTTGTTCAAAAAAAAAAAAAAATCCAGTAACGGATAGTATGCAAATGTATAATAACGTTTTTGTTTCGATTTTTTTTAACAGAAATGTTATTTTATTTATATTTTAGACATCATTTATGTTATTTTAAAATTAGTTATAAGAATAAAAAGTTAAAATATTATTTATGTATATTGCTATTGTTAAGATTTAAGAATATTTGTCAAAATAGGTCAAGATTAATAAGTTAACTCAATTCAACTCAACTCATGAACAGTGGCGGAACCAGAAAAATTATTCATAGGTGTCATAACTCAAAAAAATATAGATTGTATTAAAAAAAATGTTATTACAAAAGTTCATTCTAAAGATGAATCCTAGGCTCACTCGTATTTAGGAAACATTTAATCACTGTTTCGTCAAGTACCTGTTTTTCAATAAAGCAAACTAGACAATCACTAAAAAATGTATCACAAATACGATTACGCGATCTCACACGATGGTGATGGAAGAGGAAGAGTCCAAATTTTTGATAAATTAGATTCTTTTAATCAACTTATAATTATGTTTAGCCCATACAAATATACTGAATTAAGATTTTGTTAAAGGCTAAACCTACAAGTTTTCAAAAAGCCCAATGACCATATGTTAATATTTATTTGGGGTGTCAACAAAATATTAGAGGGGTGTCAAAGGTTACGTAAACATATGCTAATTAATTATTTTTATAAAAACTAATCTAAAATTTAAAATTTCATGAGTGTCATATGACACCCCTCATTCTTCACTACCTCCGCCACTGCTCATCAACCCTAATGAGTTGAAATTTTTGACCCTAATTTGTTGATAGATTAAATAAGTTGATGATTGAATGAGTTCATAACTAACCCATCAATTTCTTCATTATCAACCTAATATCATCAATAACATCATATTATCATCATCATCATCACACTATCATCATCATCATCATATCATTCTGAATATTCATCTAACTAATGAAAAAAAGAACTCAAAATTTTGAAATTATTTAAGAGAATTTGTGAAAATAATATGCTCCCTCCTAATTTCTTTTTTCTTTCCAAAATGACTTAAAAGCATACAAAATACCTACCCAAATACATGTATTATAAATGCATAAAACCTTATAAAACTTAGAACTTATAAAAATGCCTTAAAACTTAGATCCATACATTTTGATTAGTTTTAGTTTATGTATTTCTATTACAAATTGTATCTATATCTTTAAATATTTTTGTTTATAAACTCAATACATTTTCCTAAAAAAATAATAGTTATTTCTAGATTATTGTTAATAATAACAATGAGGCTCTGGTTCCAAACCTGGTATAATCCATGGTTAATTTATAAAACAACCAACGGAAAAAAAATATGAAAGATAATTAACGATTAAAACTGCAATATTGAAATATTGTAAAAACTGCAAATAATTAACGATTCCATGGACGATAATGAAATTTCGGAGACAATCATACAACTGTGGAACTACTTTGCAAAAAAGAATAGGTAACAGTTTTACTTTCCATTGCTAAAGATAATATGTTTAATTAATGGTTTTTCTTAAGAAATTTTTGGTCATATCGTTAGCAAAATATATATAAAAAAAACTTTTTGATCAAATCAAAATTGTGAATTACATTGCAGGATTCTGGTAGATGGGCATTTTTCTAGGACATGTGAAGAATTTTTAAAATTACTAGGATAGTACCCACGCTACGCCGCAGGTTTTTCTTGTTTTGTTTTTATTTTCATTATTTATAGGATGAAAATCATTATTGACATAGATGTGGACAATGTTCATTGGTAATATTTTTGTTTTTAGGTTTTTGTTATTATTTGTTGTTAGTTTTTTTTATTGTAATGAAATTGTAGATTAAAATCAATTTTTTTTTCTTGTATCACAATGCATTGGAGCACCATTATTATTTTTATGTTTTGTTCTAAGTTTATACACGCCCTACGCCGGGAGATTATTTTAGAATTCTTTTATTTAATGCAAAAATATAACTTGATTTTTAAAAAATCATAATTTAATATAAGTTGTTTGATATCAAATATCAAAATTATTAATTTTGAGTGCAAATTCTTATCTGTTTTTCCTTATTATTTATATTTGTCATAATATTTCTTATTATTTTAATCAAATAATCTTAAATAAAATAGATAAACAACATTGTTATTATGTTTGTAAAACCAGAGAAAACAATTGCTCGAGAATGTAATTTCAATAGTCGGTTCATCATTTCTGAGAATTTGATAGCGACCCAAGTTGCTAACATAAACAATATGAGATGACATTTTAATTCACTACATGAGATCTGAGACCAATTCATAACTTTTATCATTTTTATTTTTTCATCTACACAATGGTTTTTCTCAATCTCAAGAACNAATATCAAAATTATTAATTTTGAGTGCAAATTCTTATCTGTTTTTCCTTATTATTTATATTTGTCATAATATTTCTTATTATTTTAATCAAATAATCTTAAATAAAATAGATAAACAACATTGTTATTATGTTTGTAAAACTAGAGAAAACAATTGCCCGAGAATATAATCTAGACAAAACAACAAACCAAGGACATGTAATTTCGATAGTCGGTTCATCATTTCTGAGAATTTGATAGCGACCCAAGTTGCTAACATAAACAATATGAGATGACAGTTTAATTCACTACATGAGATCTGAGACCAATTCATAACTTTTATCATTTTTATTTTTTCATCTACACAATAGTTTTTCTCAATCTCAAGAACATATCTTTTGATAGGTAGAGAGTCATTCTGAGTCTCATTCTCTTTTGCCATATTTGTGTTTTTTCTCTTCACTATTCCTTGTTCGCTATAGAGCTCATTAACTTGGTAGATTCATTAGATTTAGCAGTAGAATACAAAATTTCAAGTATCTTAGTATACAATAGATTTGGCCACATAACCAATAGTATGTAAACATTCAAATAATCACCACAACATTATCACATAAAGCAACCGGACAAAGTAGGTTTTTATGAACTAAATAACCTGAAAGTACTTTGCACATCAAAAGAATAATAAACTGAAAATGCTTTTCTTGAAAAGTTTGAAATCATTGCCAAGAAGCTGCCTAGACATAAAATTAATAAGAGATGGAGGGACCAAGTCCATTTTTATATCGACTTCCACTATGAATCTACAATGAAATTTGAAGCAGATACGTGGAACCGGAAGCAGATACGTGGAAGCGGAAGCGTAGAATCAATTTTAAAAAACAAAATAGGAAGCGAGTACGTATTGGAAGCGTGTATATATATATATATAATAATTTTTAAATAATTTTTTGATATATATATCGAATCTAATAATTTTTTAAAGTTCCTTATAAAATCCTATTTCATAAAACAATAAATATTCTCAAATGTTGTTGTTTGGCAAAGTTAATAAATATATTCTCACCAAAAATAATAATGAATATACATAGAGAAAAGGAATAAAAAAATTATCTATACATATATATTGATTATTGCCTTTAAATATAGATTTAAAACATATTGAAAAAAAAAAGATACGTGTGAATTGACTACCCTAGTTGCTTCTTTCTTTTTCTTCTTCCAGCCCGCCGCACACATCTGCTTGTCTACTGTATTTTTTTTTTAAATTCAAACTCTAGATTTCTTATATTTATGGAATCAATTGAATTAAACTACATATGAGTACATATTTAAACCATTCATCAAGTGCTTTGGGCATATATCTTTGAAATAACAATATAAACTTGCCGTAGTGGAATTTCTAACCTTTACATATATATTTTTGATCATAATTTGTAATATCTCTGTCCATGTTAAATAAAGTTTGACTTTTAAATCCAACAAAATTAACATGAAGCTTGTTGCGTCATTTTCATTGTTCTATATGAATGATTATAAGCCCAAAGCCCAACAAAATGAAAAAAAATGTTTTAAAAGGAAAATGACATGAAATAAAATAAATTTATTATAGGTTTAAATATGATGAGTTGTATTATTTGAAATGTTTTCAATGGTTGAAGATTTTAATGATGTGTCAAGCTGAGAAGAATTTGAAATGCTGAGTTGTCAGATTCTGGTGAGAAACATCCAAGTCTTATTGTATTGATACAATAAAGAGTTGCATGATAACTCAAAATTTGATATGTAAGTACTATCACTCCAAAATCAACATCTATATTAATATTTTTGAAGTACATTTTGTGTCTACCCTTGTAGTTATATTTAGTTAATTTTTTTATTTTCAATGTTAATCTCTACAAAATTTAGTTACGCAAATTCTAATATCAATTATAGGTAAGATTTAAAAGATAAAGAAATCTCTCAACCTAATTAAAACTTAAATTAGTTTTATTTGATTTTATATTTAAATTATTTTGAATTATTATGTAATGTATCTAATTAATAAAATTAGGGATTTTTTTTCTTCATATGATGTAATTCAATTTTTTCTAGACAGACATATATTAAGCAACTAATGAATAAAAAAATATGTATACAATATACCACATCACCTGAAAACACTAGACAAAGATTCAGAGTCATACCATGAGCAGAAATCTTGATTTATTAGGAATCCAAATTTAAAATTTTTATTTGGTTTACTCTCTTTCTTTATTTCAGGGAATATATATTTTTTTAAAACTTCAAAATATTATAATTATTTATACTTTATAGGAATTTTAAATATTATTAATATTTTTATTAAAAATAAACTTTATAATAATTTTAAAATATTAAAAAGATATTTAAAGTTTTACGAATTTTGCGTGTAGTGTACCACAAATTAAAATATCACGAGAGGGAGTATATGACAGGACGGATTTGGGTTGAGATTAAAATAAATTTAAAATATCATTAATTTGGTAATACATGAATAAAAAAAACTATTTCATTATTTTGTTAACAATATCAATATTAGAGTAATAAATATAACTAATTAAGTTGACTAAATCAATGTTATGTAAACAAAATAAATTATTCCACAATCTATTGTGGGTTATATCATAGAATTAATAATTAAAATATAATTAATAATTGAATAAGTGAAGTGATCTTAGTTTAGAGGCCAATGGTAAATCTTTAATGCACAAGACACCATCACACCAAGGATCGGGTCATGCTCCCTACAAATGTAGGGATTTGACTAATGGGCCAGCTTGTTGTGGCCCAATGGTTGACAAATTTTTTTTTTATATAAAATTGTAAATACTAAACAAAGCAAAGAAAATAAACAAGGAAATAACACTTTATTTTATTTTATTTTACCAAATAACTTGTCTCTTGGTGTAACGCGGGTCAAATTGTAACATCCACAAGCCAGATAGTAAAATTAACTAAAAGTTGTAAATTAGATTCATCATTTCAAAAAAAAATTGTTAAATCAAGAATTGGAGAAATTTCTTTACTTTTAAAAGAATAAATGCTAGAGAATAATTAAGAGAGCTGTAAAAACTGTTGAGATTAAAACTTTATATTATTTTGTGTCATGGCAAAAAATGAAAAAAAATCAAACATACAAATATATATAGATTTTAAAAGATATGAATATTCGAATAGACACAACTCTACAATGAACAGTTGCAACTTTACAAAAACACCATTACAATGAACAATCGCAACTTTTTATAAAACTCACAATTTAAATTTTTTACAGATTTTTTTGGAAAATTATCCAAAAGATACGATTGAAGAAACACAACCTTTGGTGGTATTTATTCGGATTGGTATTATATATAGATTGATCTTATCAGGAAAATTACCACATACAAAAGAAAGAGTAAGCACGCTTTTTAGTATAGAGCACTGATCTCTTCCTTGAACTTAATGTAACTTTTGGTGACATTTATTCGGATTGCTATTATATATAGATCGATATTATCATGAAAATTACCACATACAAAAGAAAGAGTAACCACGCTTTAGTCTAGAGCACTGATCTCTTCCTTGAACTTAACCATTGCATCTCTAGGCAATGTAGTCATAATTTGAACCCCCCCAACCATCGCCTGATCCAATCTTGATGGTCGCATGACCATATTAATTGTCCTAGCTGTTTCCGGGGGGACGACTGGGACAATATTCACCGGTTCATTCCAACCGAAATCCATTGGTCCAAAAATTCCAATATTCCTCACATCTGTCAACAAATATAACCCATCTTTCTTTCCTCTGATCCTTAAATTCATTTTAATGATATTTTCAATGTTTGCAAGCTCTTTTTGGAGGTGAGTTTTACTATGAGCTTTCTTCTTCGTTTCTTTTATGAGTTTTACGATGTCTGAGATCCCAAATTCATCTACTTCTCTAACGGTTAACGACACATTCATACCAATGTATGCATTGCCGTAGTATCCATCAGACAAAGGTGGATCCACGACGTTTCGGATTCCTGTGGCGAAACCCAAAACTGTGACCCCATCTTTATCTAGTTTCAGAGCTTTGACTCTTGATTTCCATAAATAAGCACTTGTGACTTCAAAAGTTGTGAGTGCCTGTGCCTCACTAGAGAAGTCACATTCTTCCAGTGTAGCTTCTTTCAACCTTCTTATGCTCTCCGGTCTAATATTTATTCTTTCAGTTACCTGATTACAGTTACAATTATTAACGTGGAATTAATAACTTTTGAATTCTTAGACCAAAAAAGCGAAAATTAACTAAGTTAATGCCAAAAATATTAGCCGACAAAAAAAGACGCCAAAAATATTATATATATTATATACATAAGGTTAATTATTGGGGCATTTCAAAAATACCATTTCTTTAGTTTTTTTTTGTTCTTTTTCTAAACACTGCACATTTTAAACCAGACAAATAAAGCTTCTAAGAATATCACAAACCAAACCAAAATTTTGATTTTAGAAATAATAGTAAATCGGTTATATGAAGTGTTCTTAAATTTTTTCAAAACCTTCTTAACCACACATTTTTCTTGTATAATTGGATTTTTCGAGCTTATGTTAATTCTATAAAAAAGATTCATAAAATGTCAGAAAATTTTTCTAAGCAATTCCTATTTATTTAATTTCTTCCTCTTCATTAATTATACAAACAATCTAGTGATATTTTTTGAATCTGCCCAAAATTAACCATACGTACCCAATCATCGGTAGGTAAGTAGGGCGACACAGCTGTGGCGCCGCCGGGAGCTAATGGAGGTTGATCGTCTACAGGCTCCCCCACAAGTCTTTCTCTTTCCCAAACGGGTGTCATGGTCAGCTTCTTTTTCCCGCCAGCCAACTCCGTCAAGGCACACATGGTATGACCCGCTCCATATCCATCTGACATTGCATGCGACGTTGCGGTTCCTAAGATGAATCCTCCACATTCAAATTTGGTCACCTGATATTATCACTATTATTCCCACAACAGTTTTTGCTAAATATAGCATGAACCAACCTAACTTTAAAAAGGAAGATTTCGCAAGTTTGTGGGACTGGATATCTATGGGTGGTAGCCTACGATAAAGAAAATTTGACCTGAATAATCACACATGAAAACTATTTCAGAGAAGAAGGATTGCGACTCAATTATATTGTTGCCCACAATTTTTGGAAACTTCTGATGTGAGACTCTAATAAAACAGGTCCCGAGAAGTGTTGTTAGAAACTTAGAAATTTTTTATAAACTGTACTTCAAAGTTTATATAGTTTAACTAATTCTAATATATCACATCATTTATTTTCTAAACAACATTCGGATGTGATCAAAACTGCACAACATAAGTATTAATTTCTCTATTTTAATGTATTTAAGTTTCGTACTTATATATGAATCATCAAAAGTTTTGTATAGCTCAGTACCTGAATAGCAAAAGGTCGATAACCACCCTCCACTTGGAGGAGCTTAGGCAAGAACTTCAAGGCCGTATCTGAGTCAATGTTATCTAAATAGTTCAATGAAAACAGTTCCACATTTGTAGTAGCCACCGTGAATGCCACACCGCCTTCATCACCCCCACAGCTCAATTGAAACTTCCTATCACTCTCCCGCCGCTTCAAACTCCCTGAAAGTGGATAATAATACACAAGAAGATCGGACAAGGCTTCCTTGAGCAAAGATTCCGGCCAGTCAGAAGCATCATCAACAACGTTCTTGGCTTTGAAAACGTAGCATACCTTGTAAATGACCTCATTGAAAGGATCATTGTCAAGTGTTGAAAAGGAAAGAGTTTGAGGAGGTATGAATTTTGAGGGTTTTACCATTTCGGTGAGTTTTATTTCGACCATTAAAGGGATCGACATTTTCTAGTTTCTGTGTGTATAATCTTGTGAACCCTCTTCTCTTTTATAGCGGACTTTCCGATGTACGTGGTTCTTAGGTGGGGCACGTGCCCATACTAAATTATAAAAATTATCTAATGGACATTGTTGTAATGTATTTTCCTAGCTCATTAGACATAAGTGTGCCACATGCACCATCTTGTGACAAGTTTGATGCTCTCTGCACCATCTTGTGACAAGTTTGATGCTCTCTTTAGTTTTTTTGGTTGTATTCTTATTTTTCTTTTTCCATTGCCACATTCCCTTATTAATGTCTACCATATTTTTGGTTACTTTTTTACAATTGATTCCATAGTCTTTCATTCTTATTTATTTTCTTTCGAACTTGTAATTAACTTTTAACAAAATTTGAATCTTCCTTTTCTACTATTAACTATATTTACATTTAAATTTAAAAATATTTGTAAACTTAGTATATAATATTATAGTTTTTTTAGTTTATCTAATATATTTAGCTTGTGTTGCAATTATGGAAAACTTTGGGCAAATTTGTAAAACTTCCAAAACTTGGTTCTCTCGCCGGTTAAACTGGGTGTCGACCGATGCTAAGTATGGTGTCGGTCGACACCATCACTTTGAATCGATTCCAAGTTGGTTTCCTCAGGTTAAATGCTCCAAAATGATCTAATTTGTTTCATTCCGCTCCATTCGTACCAAAATCCTAGAAAACCTGTAAAGACTCTAAAACATCCTAGAAAACAAATCAAAAGACTCAAAAAGCACACTTATATCATGATTAAAAACCATGATATATCAACTCCCCCAGACTTAGCATTTGCTTGCCCTCAAGCAAAACAGAAACTTAAACATGTGAAAGAGGTTTGAAAACACAGAAACTCATTTTATGCCTAAGGTAATGTCATGATCATTCAAACCATAATCCATATGATTAGCAAATAAATCCAAATCAAACCACCATGTATTTCTCCGTTGACATTCGTAGCATCCCACATTTAAACCAAATTTCATTGCTTCCTCCATTAAGCCTTCATCGGTGGGTCTCATCAATTTGATCAATGTCAAGAACCTTCTAAAACACGTCTAGGGGCTTGTGTTGCAATTGTGGAAAACTTCGGGAAAATTTGTAAAACCTCCAAAACTTAGCTCTCTCGCCGGTTAAACTGGGTGTCGACCGATTCTAATATAGTGTCAACACCATCACTCTGAATCGATTCCAAGTTGGTTTCCTCGGGTTAAATGCTCCAAAATTATCTAAATTGCTTCATTCCGCTCCATCCGTGCCAAAATCCTAGAAAACCTGTAAAGACTCTAAAACATCCTAGAAAACCTGTAAAGACTCTAACACATCCTAGAAAACAAATCAAAAGACTCAAAAAGCACACTTATATCATGGTTAAAAACCGTAAAAACCATGATATATCAAGAACCCAGACTCACTGAGTAATCTTAGATTACTCATGATGTTACTTTTGTTTTGCAGGTAACAAGTAGAGGGTTAAACCTTGGTGGGAGCTAGGACGCTAGGAAAATCCAGTGTAGGTTTCCTATCTTTTTGTAAAATATGTTGGTTTGAATAAGGTTTGTAATCTCTTTTGGAGGTTAGCTCCCGACCGAACACCTTTTGTTAGAATGTTTAATTTTGTATTTTTACTCGAACAATTTTTGGGAAATAAAGTATGTTTTATATTCGATGTTGTTCCCAAATGATTATGTTCTTGTCTGGACTGTCCCAACATTCACACACGGCAAGGGTTGGCAAGCCTAAAACCGGGTCTGAGTGGGATGTACCGCGGTACGGATATTCAGGGTGTCAAATTCGTTTTGATAACCTCGTTTGACTATCTGCGTGTATCATCAAGTGGCATTCTTGACCATTCTGTCTATAGAACGGTTCGGGGGTGTTACAGTGAGGGATGGAAATCTCCTAATAAAGGTAAAAAATAAAATGGGAGAAATCCCTTGTTAAAAAAAAAATCTCTTTTAAGGAAGAAATAAAATGTGAGAAAAAAATCTCGCGAAAAAGTAAGAATTAAATGGAAATAGAAAGTTAGATAAAAGAGAAAAATAAAATGGGGAAGCAATCCCAATGAAAAAGAGCAATGAAATATGTATAAATCTCTAATCAAAGACTAGCCTAATAGGTAACATTAGATGAGGTTTTCATGATTGTCCAAGCCTCTCCAACCACAACCACCTCGGCTTTCACGAGAATGACCTCTACGCCTACTGCTTCCACGACTAACAAAAGTAGCTCATTTCATCTATAACATCTTTTTCATCTTCGAAGTTTTTTTGATCGACCTTTTTTTAGAGCTCCTCTGAAAAGATATGGTCATGTCCACAACTTGAGAAGATTCTTTATCGAGAGTTGCAATATCATCATCCACAAACAGCCTAATACCTTAGACAACGTCAATGCGTTTAAATCGGATCTTTTGAATGATTTGTTTTTGCTTTTATGGTCATTTTTGCCGATATCCATGTCTTCAACGTTTTTATTGCGTATCTCATTGGGATGATTTGTGTTTTCTAAGGTATTAGGTTGTTTGTGGATGATGGTATTACAACCTCTCGACATAAGAGTATTATCAAGTTATGGACATGACCGCATCTTTTTGAGCAGCTTTGGGAAAAGGCTGATCAAACAAATTTCAAAGATGAAACATGTGATATAGATGAAATGGACTACTTTTTTTAGTTACAGTAACCGTAAGACCGTAAAATTCATGGTCGTGAAGGCCGGAGTGGTTGTGGTCTCAAAGGCCGGGACAGTCGTGGAAACCTCATCTAGTGATCTCTAGAGAGCTAGTCCTTCATTTTATCTTCCTCTCTCAAATGCTCCTTCAAATTGTATGACCCAAAAAAGTCATAGCCAATGTAAAAACTGATTAACATTTTTATTTAAATAATCTTTTAATTATGAGTTTTGCCCTCGTAATTACGAAACCACTTCTCCACATTTTCCACTTTCTTTATAATCTTCTAAATATTACTTGTGTTAAATTAAACTTTTGGGACTTTATTAGTGGATTTCATCCTAATGTTTAGGACATTAAAACAATAATAATGTGGATTGGCAAATCGGTAAACGATAAGAGAGAGATATTTCGGCTACTTGTCTCTAATGTTATTGTCATCGACATCAACATACATATTGTCTATGTTCTACCCAATGGTATATACATTTTACAACATAAACATTGACGATATAGATGTTGACAACAATGAAATTAACAGCCATGTATCTTGATACATACTTCTTATTCTTTCTTATGGTGTAGGAGCAAACATAAAGTTTCAGTTGTCTAGTATGCAATTGATTGCATTTTTAATAAAGGGAAGATATAGTAGAGTCCAAATGGTGACAGCGGATTTAGTTGTGCTTGACAAGCAATTTGATAGTGCGGTACGGTTTTACTGCAGTACATGCAGGACAAATACAATTGTAGGACAAGTGCAGTTAATACAAAATAAGCAATACAAAATAATCTTTGATTGGTGAAAAATAATTTACATATATTTTTTAAGTGTATTTTGTATAATACATTAAATCTTTTACCAAATGTATTTTAATCCATTACATCTTTTAACAAATGTATTTTTGTAATAAATATTTTGCAAATACATTATAAATCAAATGTTATAGAATAATATATATATTTTAAAAAGTTACAGATAAGTGGAAAACATAGAAGTAAAAAGAGAAGAGAGAATGTATTTTTTCTCTTGTATGTGCATTTATATATTTATATAAAGTAGTATAAGATATGTATTATTTTTTTACTATTAAAAGTTAAAACCAAAATAAACTGTGTTATCTTGTGAGGTTTAAAAAAACTGTTAGGTAAAGATTCATAGATGTTGAAAAAGCAGTGCAACTCATAATCTGTTGGACAAATTCGCGATTTTTTTAATACGTAAATGTTTTCTTTAAATGTTGATTGGTGACTGCAGTACTTTTTACAACAAAAACAACTGAAATCTGCTTTAGTTACAATTCACTACCATAATAGTTCAAAATGGATTATATTCAAACATTTGGGATATATGAGTCCATACATCAAGCATTTACGTTATATGAAAGATATATGAGTCCATACATCAAGCCAGTTCAGCTAAGGTAGTGGTTCGAACCCCTTACTTCCTGGTATAGAAACATTAATCAACCATTAGTCAATCATTGAGTCAAGACGGCTCACTATGGTCAATACTTTAAAATTAAGAATTTGTATACATATTTGGAAAAAATATTGGAAGTTATATACTTTTGCCTTAACTTTTTTTTTTTTACTTTTGTCCTAACCAGTTCAAACGTTTGACAGAAAACAACAAGTTGCATAAAATTATTTTACATTATCTTGCACAATTGTATTTATTTGCATTGGTTAACTATTATTAGCAATAGTAATACGAGTGTTTATCTACAAATGCAAAACATATAGTCAAACTAAACTTTGAGTTTTATCGATTATATATATATAGAACAAATCAAATATCTCTTACGTATGGAGAAAACAAGTCTTCATCAGGGAAACATAACAACTGCAACAACATGGCATAAGTAGTTTAATGATCTTTTCAATAAAATTATATATTGTATGATTTTTGTAGATATAAAAAGTTATCAAATAACATAATAGTTAAAGTCACAAATTTGTATGCCTTTTCTCTAGTAACATATTTTAAACATTTTCACTTGACTGCCTGTACATGATTTTTATTGGATACAAACATTTTTTGGACCATTATCCATTAAAGATCGTCTAACTATGTTCCATAAACAAAATTTTCCATGTGAACAAGCCCATTGACCTATAGATGGACTATTTAACAGCTATAATTAAAGACAATCTTCTATTAACAGATTACAAAGTTCCATTCACTTTGGTCCATCTATATCTTTTTTTTTTGTGAGAACAGGGAGACAAAAGTCTCCCGTTATTTATTAAAACCACAAACTTTACATAAGAGTCTGACGTGGGAACAAACGCCCACTTTCATCTTCTCGAAAAGTCGAAAGCAAACCAAGAGGAACATCATCAAAAAAATGAAAACCTAAAGGAAGGAGGAAACCATGATTGGCCAACCCATCAGCAATATGATTGGCTTCACGGTAAATGTGAGAAATACGGACTGACCAGTCCTTTGCAATAAAGCCATGGCACATACGTACCAGGAGGGATAGGGGATGAGAATCACCAATCCCTGAATTCAAAAAACTCACCACCAGCTCAGAATCCACCTCAAGCTCAAGACACTGAACTCCTTTATCCCAAGCAACACATAAACCGTAATACACACCCCATATATGATATGATAATGGAAAGTATCAAGACATGTGTTCATTGTTTGATTCGTATCTGCTAAACCACGAGGAATTTGTGCATGAAACCGCTGGATAATGTGCTCAGATCAATTACGAAACTCCTCGAACAAGAATCAGATCAAACAGAGTTCAGATGAAGGAGTTACGCAATTTACAAAACAGGTGATCTCCAGCTTACGCGAATTCAGACATACGCCCATTCAAAGGAGGATTCTGCTCAGACCAGATTGAATTAAGCTACAAACCAAATTGTTCCAGAATCTTGGTCCATCAGAGAAGCCCAAAAAAGTGGATTCAGCCCAAAAGCAAGAAGAAAAGAGAGATTTTCGCCCATCCTCAAAACAACATTTATTTATGTGTTTTTCTCTCTCTTACATGCACTTTAGAGTTTGAATTTCAATTCACAAGTTGTGCTGCATGCTATGGACGAAATTGTTGTATCTCCTCTATATAATGATACTTAATTCATGAATAAAAATAAGTTTTGTTGTTGAGTAAAAAAATTAGAGAAGTTTCTCTTTCAAGATGTGATATCTTGTAATTTTTGGAACTCCATGTTCATGGTGTGTCATATCTATGTTCATGGTTGGTTCAGACTTATCATAGATCCTTTCACAGATCTTTGTGGCGTCTCTCGATCCATCTCTCTATCCATACTTTGTTGGTGTGTCATATCCAGCAAGTTGTCGATCCCCTTTGGTGTGTAATATCCAAAGAATCGATCCACCGTTAAATCAGGAGTCTTCCGCAGCTCTTGTGCGACCATTCGCTCCACATCCTTTGATCTTTTAGACTTCACAGTCTCTTGGATGCAAAGTTTATCCTTTTCTCCACCTTAGAGTGTCGACTCCTTGGCAGGCTCCTATCAAGTGGTATCAGAGCAACACTCTAAGCTTGGTCTATTATTCTATCATCTTCTCATCTCTCCATCTTCTTTCATTCATTTCTCATCTCTTCATCTTCTATTTCTGTTTTACTTTTATATCTTTATTTTGTCAAAAAAAAAGAAATGGAACACAAAAAAAAAAATAGTATCCGGATTTGAGGGCAAATCCTTTTTCAAGAAAGAGAGTATGATATGATAATGGGAAGTATCAGGACATGTGTTCATTATTTGATGCGTATCTGCTCAACCACGAGGAATTTGTGCATGAACCCAGCTGAAGAATGTGCTCAGATCAATTACGAAACTCTTCGAACAAGAATCAGATCAAACAGAGTTCAGATGAAGGAGTTACGCAATTTACAAAACAGGTGATATCCAGGTTACGCGAATTCAGACATACGCCCATTCAAAGGAGGATTCTGACCAGACCAGATTGAATTAAGCTACAAACCAAATTGTTCCAGAATCTTGGTCCATCAGAGAAGCCCAACAAAGTGGATTCAGCCCAAAAGTAATAAGAAAAGAGAAATTTTCGTCCATCCTCAAAACAGCATTTATTTATGTGTTTTTCTCTCTCTTACATGTATTTTAGAGTTTGAATTTCAATTCCCAAGTTGTGATGCATGCCATGGACGAAATTGTTGTATTTTCTCTATATAATGATGCTTAATTCATGAATAAAAATAAGTTTTGTTGTTGAGTAAAAAAAATAGAGAAGTTTCTCTTTCAAGATGTGATATCTTGTAATTTTTGGAACTCCATGTTCGTGGTGTGTCATATCTATGTTCATGGTTGGTTCAGACTTATCATAGATCCTTTCACAGATCTTTGTGGCGTCTCTCGATCTATCTCTATATCCATTCCTTGTTGGTGTGTCATATCCAGCAAGTTGTCGATCCCCTTTGGTGTGTAATATCCAAAGAATCGATCCACCGTTAAATCAGGAGTCTTCCGCAGCTCTTGTGCGACCATTCGCTCCACATCCTTTGATCTTTTAGACTTCACAGTCTCTTGGATGCAAAGTTTATCCTTTTCTCCACCTTAGAGTGTCGACTCCTTGGCAGGCTCCTATCAAGTGGTATCAGAGCAACACTCTAAGCTTGGTCTATTATTCTATCATCTTCTCATCTCTCCATCTTCTTTCATTCATTTCTCATCTCTTCATCTTCTATTTCTGTTTTACTTTTATATCTTTATTTTGTCAAAAAAAAATGAAATGGAACAAAAAAAAAAAGAATAGTATCTGGATTTGAGGGCAAATCCTTTTTCAAAAAAGAGAGTATGATATGATAATGGGAAGTATCAGGACATGTGTTCATTATTTGATGCGTATCTGCTCAACCACGAGGAATTTGTGCATGAACCCAGCTGAAGAATGTGCTCAGATCAATTACGAAACTCTTCGAACAAGAATCAGATCAAACAGAGTTCAGATGAAGGAGTTACGCAATTTACAAAACAGGTGATATCCAGGTTACGCGAATTCAGACATACGCCCATTCAAAGGAGGATTCTGACCAGACCAGATTGAATTAAGCTACAAACCAAATTGTTCCAGAATCTTGGTCCATCAGAGAAGCCCAACAAAGTGGATTCAGCCCAAAAGTAATAAGAAAAGAGAAATTTTCGTCCATCCTCAAAACAGCATTTATTTATGTGTTTTTCTCTCTCTTACATGTATTTTAGAGTTTGAATTTCAATTCCCAAGTTGTGATGCATGCCATGGACGAAATTGTTGTATTTTCTCTATATAATGATGCTTAATTCATGAATAAAAATAAGTTTTGTTGTTGAGTAAAAAAAATAGAGAAGTTTCTCTTTCAAGATGTGATATCTTGTAATTTTTGGAACTCCATGTTCGTGGTGTGTCATATCTATGTTCATGGTTGGTTCAGACTTATCATAGATCCTTTCACAGATCTTTGTGGCGTCTCTCGATCTATCTCTATATCCATTCCTTGTTGGTGTGTCATATCCAGCAAGTTGTCGATCCCCTTTGGTGTGTAATATCCAAAGAATCGATCCACCGTTAAATCAGGAGTCTTCCGCAGCTCTTGTGCGACCATTCGCTCCACATCCTTTGATCTTTTAGACTTCACAGTCTCTTGGATGCAAAGTTTATCCTTTTCTCCACCTTAGAGTGTCGACTCCTTGGCAGGCTCCTATCAAGTGGTATCAGAGCAACACTCTAAGCTTGGTCTATTATTCTATCATCTTCTCATCTCTCCATCTTCTTTCATTCATTTCTCATCTCTTCATCTTCTATTTCTGTTTTACTTTTATATCTTTATTTTGTCAAAAAAAAAGGAAATGGAACAAAAAAAAAAAGAATAGTATCTGGATTTGAGGGCAAATCCTTTTTCAAAAAAGAGAGTATGATATGATAATGGGAAGTATCAGGACATGTGTTCATTATTTGATGCGTATCTGCTCAACCACGAGGAATTTGTGCATGAACCCAGCTGAAGAATGTGCTCAGATCAATTACGAAACTCTTCGAACAAGAATCAGATCAAACAGAGTTCAGATGAAGGAGTTACGCAATTTACAAAATAGGTGATATCCAGCTTACGCGAATTCAGACATACGCCCATTCAAAGGAGGATTCTGACCAGACCAGATTGAATTAAGCTACAAACCAAATTGTTCCAGAATCTTGGTCCATCAGAGAAGCCCAACAAAGTGGATTCAGCCCAAAAGTAATAAGAAAATAGAGATTTTCGTCCATCCTCAAAACAGCATTTATTTATGTGTTTTTCTCTCTCTTACATGCATTTTAGAGTTTGAATTTCGATTCCCAAGTTGTGATGCATGCTATGGACGAAATTGTTGTATTTTCTCTATATAATGATGCTTAATTCATGAATAAAAATAAGTTTTGTTGTTGAGTAAAAAAATTAGAGAAGTTTCTCTTTCAAGATGTGATATCTTGTAATTTTTGGAACTCCATGTTCATGGTGTGTCATATCTATGTTCATGGTTGGTTCAGACTTATCATAGATCCTTTCACAGATCTTTGTAGCGTCTCTCGATCTATCTCTCTATCCATTCCTTGTTGGTGTGTCATATCCAGCAAGTTGTCGATCCCCTTTGGTGTGTAATATCCAAAGAATCGATCCACCGTTAAATCAGGAGTCTTCCGCAGCTCTTGTGCGACCATTCGCTCCACATCCTTTGATCTTTTAGACTTCACAGTCTCTTGGATGCAAAGTTTATCCTTTTCTCCACCTTAGAGTGTCGACTCCTTGGCAGGCTCCTATCAAGTGGTATCAGAGCAACACTCTAAGTTTGGTCTATTATTCTATCATCTTCTCATCTCTCCATCTTCTTTCATTCATTTCTCATCTCTTCATCTTCTATTTCTGTTTTACTTTTATATCTTTATTTTGTCAAAAAAAAAGAAATGGAACACAAAAAAAAAAATAGTATCCGGATTTGAGGGCAAATCCTTTTTCAAGAAAGAGAGTATGATATGATAATGGGAAGTATCAGGACATGTGTTCATTATTTGATGCGTATCTGCTCAACCACGAGGAATTTGTGCATGAACCCAGCTGAAGAATGTGCTCAGATCAATTACGAAACTCTTCGAACAAGAATCAGATCAAACAGAGTTCAGATGAAGGAGTTACGCAATTTACAAAACAGGTGATATCCAGGTTACGCGAATTCAGACATACGCCCATTCAAAGGAGGATTCTGACCAGACCAGATTGAATTAAGCTACAAACCAAATTGTTCCAGAATCTTGGTCCATCAGAGAAGCCCAACAAAGTGGATTCAGCCCAAAAGTAATAAGAAAATAGAGATTTTCGTCCATCCTCAAAACAGCATTTATTTATGTGTTTTTCTCTCTCTTACATGCATTTTAGAGTTTGAATTTCGATTCCCAAGTTGTGATGCATGCTATGGACGAAATTGTTGTATTTTCTCTATATAATGATGCTTAATTCATGAATAAAAATAAGTTTTGTTGTTGAGTAAAAAAATTAGAGAAGTTTCTCTTTCAAGATGTGATATCTTGTAATTTTTGGAACTCCATGTTCATGGTGTGTCATATCTATGTTCATGGTTGGTTCAGACTTATCATAGATCCTTTCACAGATCTTTGTAGCGTCTCTCGATCTATCTCTCTATCCATTCCTTGTTGGTGTGTCATATCCAGCAAGTTGTCGATCCCCTTTGGTGTGTAATATCCAAAGAATCGATCCACCGTTAAATCAGGAGTCTTCCGCAGCTCTTGTGCGACCATTCGCTCCACATCCTTTGATCTTTTAGACTTCACAGTCTCTTGGATGCAAAGTTTATTCTTTTCTCCACCTTAGAGTGTAGACTCCTTAGCAGGCTCCTATCAAGTGGTATCAGAGCAACACTATAAGCTTGGTCTATTATTCTATCATCTTCTCATCTCTCCATCTTTTTCATTCATTTCTCATCTCTTCATCTTCTATTTCTGTTTTACCTTTATATCTTTATTTTGTCAAAAAAAAAACAAAAAAAAAGAAATGGAACAAAAAAAAAAAAGAATAGTATCCGGATTTGAGGGCAAATCCTTTTTCAAGAAAGAGAGTATGATATGATAATGGGAAGTATCAGGACATGTGGTCATTGTTTGATGTGTATCTGCTAAACCACCAGGAATTTGTGCGTGAAACCAGCTGAAGAATGTGCTCAGATCAATTACGAAACTCCTCGAACAAGAATCAGATCAAACATAGTTCAGATGAAGGAGTTACGCAATTTACAAAACAGGTGATATCCAGCTTACGCGTATTCAGACATACGCCCATTCAAAGGAGGATTCTGACCAGACCAGATTGAATTAAGCTACAAACCAAATTGTTCCAGAATCTTGGTCCATCAGAGAAGCCCAACAAAGTGGATTCAGCCCAAAAGCAATAAGAAAAGAGAGATTTTCGTCCATCTTCAAAACAGCATTTATTTATGTGTTTTTCTCTCTCCTACATGCATTTTAGAGTTTGAATTTCAATTCCCAAGTTGTGATGCATGCTATGGACGAAATTGTTGTATTTTCTCTATATAATGATGCTTAATTCATGAATAAAAATAATTTTTGTTGTTGAGTAAAAAAATTAGAGAAGTTTCTCTTTCAAGATGTGATATCTTGTAATTTTTGGAACTCCATGTTCATGGTGTGTCATATCTATGTTCATGGTTGGTTCAGACTTATCATAGATCCTTTCACAGATCTTTGTGGCGTCTCTCAATCCATCTCTCTATCCATTCCTTGTTGGTGTGTCATATCCAGCAAGTTGTCGATCCTCTTTGGTGTGTAATATCCAAAGAATCGATCCACCGGTAAATTAGGAGTCTTCCGCAGCTTTTGTGCGACCATTCGCTCCACATCCTTTGATCTTTTAGACTTCACAATCTCTTGGATGCAAAGTTTACCCTTTTCTCCACCTTAGAGTGTCGACTCCTTGGGAGGCTCCTATCACCAGAGCTCTGCAAGTGGCGCTGAACATCGACCTATGTTCAAAGCAACCCCCCCGCACCATCGACCATCTGAATCTCGTAACACTAAAGAGGACCACCGGTAAAGACTCCTCCAGCCATAGCCAACCCTGGATTGCCATGAGAGGCACCATCGGTATTCATCTTCTTCCATCCCGTTTGCGGCCTCGTCCAACCTATCAGCCGTTCAACTTGCGGGGGTTTAGATACAGGCCTCTCCTTCACAACATTCACCATGGTGACTTCTTTAGATGTTTGGTCCATCTATATCTAACACATATGACTCATCATTTGACGAATCTAACTTATATCTTTACCAAAATAAATAAATAGTAGTCATATAAACAAAACATTGTTAACTTATACAGATTTCTTTTTCGTTTTGAATATTGACTACCTTATACAGTAGAATTTCTATAAATTAATACTTTTTAAATTAATACTCGCTATAAATTAATAAATTCTTTCGGTCCCGAGTTGGGCCGGTGTAAAAAATGACACATTTCGATAAAATAATAAGATAATAATTTATTTAGAATTCCTATGTAAAAATATTATCACATCAATATCATAAATTAATAATCAAATAAACTAAAATATATATATATATATATATACATATTTATCCAAGAAAATCTAGTGAGATATAACTCTATTGTTGTTTTCATATTTTTGAATTTGCATTCTTGTTGGAGCTCATCTCTAATCTTTTTCATTGTTATCTTCTTAAATCGCATTCAAAAATTGTGGAGAGTCCTAGATGCGATAATTGCTTCTTTAGTAACTGGTTCTAATGGTATCGTAATATCTTCTTCGACTTCATCATTATCATGAAGGATAATAGTAGCATAGTATTCTAAACTCTAAACTTCTAACATTTATCATTTTTACCTAGATAATATAGTAAACAATTGACATTCATCCTATTACGATAGTCAAGATTATAAATTAAAAAATTCTTTAAAAATGTGAATGATAAGAAAAATATCTTATTTTGTAATAGGAAATTTTTAAAATTATGAAAATTAGAAAATCTCTTCATAAATTAATATTTTATTAATTTATCGATAAATTAATAATTATTAATTTATCGAGAAATTAAAACCTCTATAAATTAATAAAATTTCATGGTCCTGACCTTATTAATTTATAGAGGTTTTACTGTATCAAATTAATATTATCTACTTTTGCGTGTAAATAATACAAAGAAATTTGTGAAGCTATGTTTTGAGTACATAACAAAAGTTAGCGAGAAAAAAAAAGAGTGGAGAAAGAGTTTTCATATTAATCTAGCTGACGATTATCTCTTTGTTCTCTCGGTGCATCTACTCTTACCAATCAGGTCTCAACATACATTTTTTTTTCAACATATATAGTTTCGCACATCTATCAAAACATTTCATGTTTACGTTAGCGAATATAGCTACCACATTACCTTAGCATGAGTTTGTTTCATTAGTTTCGTTATCTTTTTAACTTCCATCATATGATATTATATTCAGTTTTAATTTCCCTCTTAGATCTTGGTTTGTCATTCAAAGATATAATAGTTAATTAGTATAATCATAACATTTATCTTGTAGATTCAACGTACATCCTTTGTTTTTATAAGGATCTCCATAAGTAACCACTGAAGTTGAGGTCCTCCTAACCTATCAAAGGCTACAAGGTTTGTTGATAGATGTGGAATTATAGTGTGATTTAGAGCCTCAATTTTATATGTCTCGATTTGGTCAAAACTTTGTATATATTGGGTCTCTATTGTTTTTTTACTCCACGAATGATTTTCTAAACTTTGTTTTAACAATCTTCTTCTAATTATTATGTTGTTGTTCCTTTGTTTTGACTTTATTTCTTATTGAATTTTTAAAAAAGAAGAAATCTTTAAGAAAAAATATTCAATATTTTTCTTCTTTTAAAAAAATATTTTTATCTTAATTGATCTTCAATTACTTAAATCATTTTATTTCTATTTTTATTTTTTTTAAAAACTTTACAGTTAAATTCAATGATCATTTTCAAAAAATATCCCTTTTATGTAACTTTTCAAAAAAATACTCCTTCATGTTGTTCATTTTCAAAAATACTCCTTTTTAATATACAAAATAACTAAGTTCTAAACCCTAAACCCCAAATACTAAACTCTAATCCCTTAAAACTGTACTCTAAATGTAAAATATAGAATCTAAATCTTTAAAAAAAAACTTAAAATTAGGTTAACATATTGTAATTGTGTAAAAGAAGCTAAAAATGAAAATATTTAAAAAATGAGTAATTTTGAAAAAGGTATCTCAAAATAATATTTCTAACAAATTCTCTAGATGATTTCAATGTATTTGAACAAAAAAATCTTTTATAGGTAATACAATCTAAAATTGTCTATTTAGTTTTTGACTTTTGTATATTTCATTCTTTGAACAATTATTCAAAAGCTAATAAGTTTAGAGTTCCGTTTCTGAATCTCGCCTTAGGTCCACGTCCACCCAAGGTCCTTGGTTTGTTCTAATCATGACATGCTGTCTTATTTTACCATTTGTTTGTTTGTTTATTTACCCGATAAAAATGTTTTTTCCAGCCACTTACCTCTTCTAAGATACCATTTCCATCACTCCCAAAGTGGTCAGGTGATTCAAGTTCCTTCCCCTACTTCTTTTACATATTATTCTTTGACTTCAAAGTTATGAATCTTATGATATATCTCATCAGAGTATACTTGGTCCCAATTCACGATATATACTCTAGTTGTCTCCGTTTTATTGCCACTAACCAGAAACTGCATGTGTTTGTTAAAAAGTCATTGACACTTGACGAAGTAATCTCTGACGTCAGAGATAGCAAAAATGAAGCCGACAATGAGGTTGAGGCTGAGGCTGAGGCTCCAGATCTGTTTTATTCCATGATTTATAAAACAACCAACAACAAAAAAATGATATATGAAGATGTACTTGCTAATGACTTTTAAAATTTGTAAAAACTGTAGATGATTGATGCTTCTATGGACGATAATGAAATTATGGAGAAATTCATACACGTTTAAAACTCTTTTGCAAAAAAAATAGGTAACAAATTTTGTTAAATGAATGGTTTCTCTTAAGAACTCAAAAACCATTTAGTATAAATTAATGATTTTACTTAATCAAAATTATGAATTATGTTGCAGGGTTCTCGCAGATGCTCATATTCCTTGGGCATGTGAAGAATTTTCAAAATTATACAAGAAAGAGTTGCACGATAACTTAAAATTTGACATGTAAGTACTATCTCTCCAAAACATTCGAAATAACCGCACCCGGATTCCCAATCCTCAAATAGGATTCACGTGAAACGATCTCACCGGAACCCCGTAATTCTGACGAGACAACCGGCGTAGAAATCACTTCTTACAAAAACTTCCACAAATATACCAAACACCACCTCATCTAGTTACTGAGTCGCACAACCAACCACCCCTAGCGACCGAGTAACAAGAGAGGTGGGCTGGAATAATTTATTTCGTCCAGCCACGGACAACACTTCCCCACAATTATTCCGACTCACTAACAACTCCTCTAGTGTAGAACGGCACCTCCATCTGGTGTCGAACGTCACCCATCACACCACTTGCCAACCAACACACACCGACGCTCACGGAATCACTTCTGTCAATCTCTCCTCATCCAAACCTAACTGGGAGGACCCAACACAACAACAAGCTGGTGTCGACCGACACCACCTTGGTGTCGCTCGACACCCCAACTTTACCACAAAACCATCTATACCAGACCACAATACAAACACTTGATTAAAACACAAACCAACCGTGCATTTCACAAACCTATCGTTGGATATGAAGCTTATAGCACCACGAAGCTACCAACCAAAATTCAGCCAAATCGGACTCTGTTTCATCCCCCAAATATTGCCCCGAAGTAGCCCTCTCGTACCAGTTCGCGCTGTTCATCCACAGGTGTTGGTGTCGACCAACACCACAATGGTGTCGAGCGACACCAAGCCAGAAATCGCTCTGTTCAAGCTCTCTTTCGCGACAAACCCCTAAACCTTCACAACCATTGATTCCCTAATCAAATAAACACCAAGCAACATGACTTACCTGGATAATAGCTAGGAGAGAGTCTCCTTCTCTCTCTCAATCCACCACCAAATAATCACATTCTTCTCCACACACAAATAGAAGATGGATCTCCCTTCTCCTTCTCTTAACCCTCCTTAAGGCTCTCTTTGCTCTCAGCATCAAACTCTTGTTTCTCCTTCTCTCCAGAAGCGAGGACAACTCCCCCATCCCAAGAAAAGAGGCTGTCGGGCCTTTAAATGACTTAGGATTTTCTCTCCAAACTCAAACCAAATTAAACCGAGCAATTTCAAAACAAACCGAACGACCCTAATTTTGTGGTGTCGACCGATGCCCTTCTTGGTGTCGATCGACACCCACCCTAAATTTGGGTTCGGGATGTTACAACATTGTACACTGTATTAAATTTTGTTTTGTTTTTTGGAAAAAAAAATAAAATAATTGCAGGTGCTGGAGATTATTCATGATTAAACAATGGGATTATGAAATTCTTGACGCGTCCACCATTACCAAATGTAATACCATCATCCAACAACGCCCTACTAGCGTGTCACACATTTTGACAAAAATAAGGGGTTATTGTCTAAATGGGCCTTTATTCTTCTAAAACTTTCAAATTGGGCATTTTTTTCCATGCTATCGGTTTTAGGTATTTTTGGGCAAACCAAAAATACAATTTTAGCCCTCTCTTCTGTGTCTTCTTCTTCCTTCCCCTTTGGCCGATGAAAACCCTCGCTTCTTCTCCCCTGAATACTATGGCTTCAATAGATCCGATATATCTCAATTTGGATGAAGGAATCTAAACCCTAAGGGGGTAGTATCTTGTGAACCCAAGGGATCCAATCACAAACAATTATCAAATTAAAATTTCTAATATTTCCTTCTCTGACCAAAACGAAAACTTCTCCACCACCACCACCCGACCACCGGATCTCATCTTCGCCACCCCTCTCTCGTTCACCGGATCTCATCATCTTTACCACCATCACTTTCACCGGATTTCATCATCACCACCATTATTTCGTTTAACGAATCTCACCGTTTTCACCACCATCTCCTTTCACCAAATCTCATCATCGTAACCACCACCTCGGTCGCCGGATTTCATCATCGCCACCACTCTCCACCGGATCTCATCTTCACTACACAAGTCCGCTAAATTGAGAAAAAGAATTAAGGACAAAATTGTCTTCTCAACATTAAAATAAATACCTATATCTGTAATCATAGACAAAAAGTCCTAATTAAACAATACTCTTCGAAATAAATGATTATCTCATAATTAACTCCGAAAATAATCATAAATGCAAAAATAAGTACTTGAAAAATCTCTGATTTGTTATTGTTTTGGAGTGAAAAATAAATATATTTTTCTTTTTCTGATAATTAGATAATGTTTTGTTTTTTTTTCTAGCCAAAACAACAAAGAAACTACTACACATGCATGAGAAAGTGAATCGAATATCCGTATAAACGGGGAACATTACAAGATGAAATGGATGTGGGAGTAAAAGCTCTCCACACAGAATCTCCAGAAAGATATAAAATGCAAAAAAAATCCTCTAATATATTCGTTGTATAAAAGTATAAAAATTGAAAGAAAAAAAAAAGTCTTTTTATAAAACGAATAAATTAAAAGGAAAAATCTCTAAAATATATAAAACTGGAAGAAAGAAAGAAAAAAAGTTAATAATAATACGAAGAAATAAATCTCATTTTCCCCCTAATTAAATTCATCCAATTCTTAATTGAATAGCCCAAAAAGCCTTTAAATTAATCTCCGTATTAAACTATAGGCCCACTCATAATGTAATAAGGTCCAATACTAAATTATGTTTTTCCGCTCCCAAATAATCTTAAAAGAAAATTAGCGCGCGAAACCATAAAAAAATGAAAACGCAAAAAACAAACCTCTCAGTNTCACTCAGTCTCAGATTTGCAGACTCAAAACGAAAAAAAAAAAGAAAAAAAAAAGAAAAAAATTGAGAAAGAGAGAGACGAAGCGGAGAGCTGTAATGGAGAACTTTAGCTCAGTAGTGGTGAGAAGTTTATTTCTGTATAATCTCCTTTGTTCCCATTTTTATGAAATTTGTTGCTGAAATCTCCGTGTTAATATTTTTGTAGGAGGAACCTGGATTCTCCGATTCAATATCTCCCATTTCCGGTGAGTAGTAGTTCATTTACTGGGTTTAATAATATCTCTCTTATTGCAAATTCTAGGTTTTCTGACAATTTTTTTTTCAATTTTTTGGGTAATAATTTCGTACAGAACCACCAGATATTAGGAATTGGTTTCCCAGTTATGTTTATGAATCGGTACCGTCTTGTTCTTCAATCAACGACATTGAAAACGAAGTCGATGTGGTGAAACAGGTGATCATAATATCTCACCTTTTTAGGTTTTTTTTTTTTTTTTTTTTTNTTTTTTTTTTTTTTGTTAAAAACCCTTTTATAAATTTCTTGTTCTTTTTTTTTTTTTTTTTGGCAGGTTTCAGATCACTCTGAATCACTTCCTTCTGGTAATCTTTCTATTTTGGTTTAAGTTTATTGATCATGTGGCTATTGATGGATTTTTGTTTTGTAACTTTGAATCTATTTGCTTCTCAGAACCTCCTGATGTCAGAAACTGGTTTCCGAGCTATGTCTATGAATCGCCATTGCTGGATACAAGTGATGGTTTTGAATTGTCTGTTCCTGGAGAAAGTGTATGTATAAAGGAGACCGAAACAGATATTGAAAGAAACCATGGTTGTCCTAGTTTATTTGAGCAAGAACTTGTCTCTTCTATAAAGGTATTATTGCAATTGAACTACATCAGTGGATTTTCATATGAGTCTATGTCTTCTTCGCTGGTATGCTTATTGTTTCTCATTATCTGCTGTTTTTTCTATCAGGCTGATGACTTGGTCTCCTTACAGGATACAGATCTCTCTCAGTCCCTGTCTTTTATTTCGGGTGAGTACAGCCAGTTTTTTTTGTATATGTTACTGATGTTTGCTCTCTTGAAATGTGTTATTATTGAACTGACTCAGGTTTATACAGTTTAGAACTGTAGAGTTGAATCTTACATGTTTTATGTCTTTGTTGTATTAGAGCCTCCTGATGTCAGAAACTGGTTTCCAAGCTATGAGTATCGATCTCCTCAGCTTTCAGACACTCATGATGAACTTGGATTTTCTTGTTTTGAGAAAGATGAGTTAATCGTTGACGAGAGTGACACAGAGGACGGAAATGGTTCTGGTATTTTTCGAAAAATTAAGAGCAAGCAAACGACTGTTGGTCTTGGCAGGTTAAATTCAAATGATTACTACAAGGATAACATTGCAACAGAGACGGTAAGTAATGTTCTTGAACCATCTAAACATTGAGAAATCATTGCTGCTCATTATACTATGCAAGCTTGCCACATCATCTGTAGTCTAAAGAAAGAAACTTGTGTGGATAGTTTTAAAATTAGATGAAATCCAGTGGTCATTTACTATATTAATTGCACAGTTTTGTGTTGACTCTCGATCCTGTTAGTTCTCACTGACTCTTTCTCGATTCTACATGTTAGGAGGTCTCATCAGACAATGCTTATTCAGACCAAGAAATGGAAAAGCAGTTCTCAGTTAGATTGTTCAATGCCTCAGAGAAAGAAGTGAAACCAAAATCAAGCTTCGAGCAGGAACCGTTATGCTGTGAACCAAAAGAAGAAGCAAAGATTAACCCCGAAGTTTCCCGGTACAACCAAAAACGTAAATCACCCCCGAAGAACGAAGATTCTTTACATGAGCTGAGACCTAATCATATCCAAGAAACCATTTCCATGAACTCCAGCAGACAAAAGTCTCCAATAGAGCAAGAATCAGATGACAAGGAAAATGTTCATCGTGGACAAAGCACTAACTCTGGATTTGTGACAACGAAAAAGGCAAGATTCAAAGAAGCAAGAGACCAATGTTCCGTGGCGAAACCAAATACAGGAGTTCAGCTGGAATGTTCTAGAAGTAAAGAGTTGAAGAATATGGCTGCGGAGGAGAAAGACAAAGAGGAAAGAAAGAGGAAGAGAAGAGTTTTGGGAGAAATCTCAAATCACCAGCCCTCCGGAGCAGATGAGATCGCAGGAAAATGGCGTTGCCCACAGAAGAACAAAAGGAACATAGTTCCACCATTGAAGCAGCTTCGACTTGACGCATGGATACATAACGTCTGAGTCGTTTGAGTAGTCTTCACCATTTCACCAACAATGTTGTATTGCATTCTTTTCCTTTCTCTTTTGTAATCCTCCTCCATGTTAATAAGCTGAGCCTAACCAAAAGTAACCCGAACCAGACGCAATAACCAGAGTAGATTTTGTACCGGTCATGTCCGGTACAGTTCTTTCAGAGACTGGGTGTTGAATGATGATGATAAGAAGCAAATTAGTACTCAATAAGGATGCTTTCCCCCTAAATTAGTTTACTTTATTGTTTCTCTCTTGATTTCTAGAACTTGCATGATCAAGAAGCGTTTTTTCGGACAGAGCAAATCTGTTTAATCAAAAAAAAAATCAAAACTTTGGGTGTGGTCACGGTTCCGAGTCGGTGAAGATGAGCTTCGTCAAGTACCTCCGCCGAGAAAGTTTGCTCCAATTAGCCGGAAAATCATACCTTAGCCGTAACTACATGCTTCAGACCTGCCGGAGTCTTATAATCCAAACCGCTTCGACTGAATTTGTCAAGCTTAATCGTCTCTCTGGTTCCGATTCCGGTAATTTCACCCTTTCCTTGTCAACCTTTGTCGAATTGGTTTGTTTCTTTGAGTTTTCATTTCTGTAGATGATTACTGAAATGGTTTCTTGAGAGTGTCTGGACAAAATCGATGCTAAAGGAATGATTGACAAAAAGTATTTCTTTGTGTTTATGATTTATAGGTATAATCGAAGTCAATCTAGATAGGCCTGTTGCCAAAAATGCCATTAATAACGAGATGCTGAAAAGTCTCCTGAACACATTTGAGTCCATACATCAAGATAGTTCAGCTAGGGTTGTCATGATCAAAAGTCTGGTTCCTGGAGTTTTCTGTGCTGGTGCAGATCTGAAGGTAGTTTTGTCATTACTACCACTTCTCCCGGAATGTTCATAACCGATTTGTTTAGCCATGTTTTAAAATTTTTGGTTTGTTTGGATGTCAGGAACGTAGAACTATGAGTCCATCTGAGGTTCACACATATGTCAACTCGTTGCGCTACGTGTTCTCGTTCATAGAGGTATGCTCTCATTTATCCTTGTTGGTGCTCATAGATTAGCTACTACTGTCATTAATGGAAAGATTGTTGGGAATTAATGTATACCACATTTGTAGAATTATCTCAGCTTTATCAAGATTCAGAATTGAATAGAGTCTTCAACTTATAGTGAAAAGGAATTTATAGTAGTTCTACTCTTATATGAAGACTTGTGTTTAGTGACTGACTTTAAAGACTTATGTTTCTAGGTACTGAGTATCCCAACTATTGCTGCAATAGAAGGTGTGGCACTGGGAGGTGGACTCGAAATGGCTCTAGCTTGTGATCTTCGAATCTGTGGTATTTACATATCTGGTCATACTCTTATTATAATCAACCGGCTAATATAAGTACATATGGTTAATACTCACAAATTGAAAAAATTTCAGGCGAAAATGCAGTTTTTGGCTTGCCTGAAACAGGACTTGCTATAATCCCTGGGTATATTATAAGCTTCATCACTCTTTGACAAATGATTTCTCTTATTACCCTTTTTATCATTCCTCTGATAAGTTTTTTTCTGTTTGCTTCTATGTAGAGCTGGTGGGACACAGAGGCTCTCGAGGCTGGTTGGGAGATCGGTATCAAAGGAACTTATATTCACAGGTCGAAAGATTGATGCAAGAGAAGCTGCAACTAAAGGTCCTTGACTATTCAAGTTGCATTTCTTATAACGACTTGTAAACTTCTTTTGGCAATATACCCCAAATAAGGATTGATTCATATACTCCTTTTTTCTTTGGTGGTGCAGGGCTTGTGAACCTTTGTGTTACGGCAGGTGAGGCTCATGAGAAAGCAATTGAAATGGCACAGCAGATAAATGAAAAAGGTCCATTGGCTATAAAGATGGCGAAGAAAGCGATTAATGAAGGAATAGAGACGAATATAGGTTCGGGTTTGGGGGTAGAAGAGATGTGTTATCAGCAGCTTCTTTATACTCAAGATCGTCTTGAAGGATTAGCTGCTTTTGCCGAGAAGCGCAAGCCTCTTTACACTGGCAAGTGAAAACCGTACCTTGCAAGTCAATCAATGAATCATCATTAGAGTCCAATCAACTTTAGTTTCAATAACCATTTAATTGGATGTTTATAACCCGAATGGTTTAGGATTATAATTATGTTTATGTCACAGTAAGCAAGGAAACACTTAAATATCACTGCTTGTGTTTGTGCATAAGGATAGGAAAAACCAAAAAGGAGGAAAGAGCACACAAGCTAGAAAACTAAAGTTGGTCAAAACTTAAAACTAGTGGTTATTCTTTATGCGTATGTTTTAAGCTAATTGTTGAGTTCACAAATGCATCTTCTTGAAGTTTGCTGTGTGAAAAAAAACATAAAAAATGACTGTCAAAGAAAAAGTAAACCCAACAAAACAAAACAAAAACTAATTAAGAGTCGATAAAAGTAGCCGACCAAGTGATCGACCGCCCCACCAATGTGGTGTCAAAATGATGTGGTCGTGATTAGACACTTTTTTCAGTTTGACCTGTTAAATTTATTTTTTTTCTTTTTTAGTAATTCTTTGACTAATCATAATACCATATTAACTAAACCTATGTTTCCATTCATCTATGAAAAAAATATTTATCGAGTAGTGTCGGATTCATATAACAATTTTAAAACGTGTTGAGAGATTCTAAATCTTAAACCCTTACAATTCAACAACATAACAATAAGATAAATTCGTTTGTTCTATTCCTTTTTTTCTTCGATTTTCAAAGTTTATTATATTCAGAAAGTATAGATACCTTATCGACAAAGTTTTGGTCTTAAAAGAAAAAGAATCGTCCCTTATTTTTTATCTTCCCAAGTCCGGTGGTAATTGTGTTAGAAGGATTTTGTATTTAGTTAGTGTTTAATTAGGGTTTTCAGACAAAGTGCTGCTGTGTTAAAAAGAAAAAAAAGCTTAGCGTAAATAAACCAAAAGAAGAGAATCAAGATTCCTCCGAGGGTCATATGCCTACGCGACCTACTCTCTGTCATATTCACTAAACGTATTATCAATTAATTGCTCTATTTATTCTACCACCTTTTTCATTTAACAACTTTTAGATTTTGCTCTCTTAATCGTATTATACAACCAAAACAAGATTATCGGTTGGAGCGGATTGTAACTGAAGTATGAGTTGAACAATTTGGTGTGTCTGTGGGGAATCAAAACAAACATCTAATTTCGAAAGTTATTAAACTAGTAAAAGATGATAAATATTTTGATTCTCCACATACGACGTCAATTGTTAAACTAGTACTATTAGATAGTGAAAATTGATCTAGGGATTTGGAGATTTTTGCTAAGATGAGGATTTTAACTGAAAAAAAAAAGAACATAAGAAATCAAAAGGGGAGGGCTCATAGCTATCATCAATCTCTTAGAATCTAGATCTAGGGCATGAATTTTTTTTTGTATCCCTTTCTCCAATGAAGAGTCTCCATATTTATACACGTATTCACTAGGTTAATTTTGATATATCCCTCTCCTCTTTTTTGTAAATTTTCCTATGCTCTATCCTTTGATTTTCTCTTTTCCTAGCTGATTTCCGTTCTTCTCGTAGGTTGGAAACTTTCCGTTTTTTCTTTAAAGTCGGCAACCATGAATGGGTTGTATAGGTAATTGAGTGGGCTAATTTTAATTTGGCCTATGATTATGTAAGGGTTGACAACTTATATGCAACAGTCATATTCAATCTCTTTTTTCTTCTTCTTACATTTTTTATAGTCGGAAAAAAAAAACAGAACTTAACCTCTAAGTCTTAGCATTTCCACTAACTCATCTCTCTCTCTCTTCTTTCATCACCAAAATAAAGAACCTTTACAAACTTCTCTCTACAACAGTCACTTTTTTCTCTTCAATGGTGGAAGCAAGAAGCTCGAAGAAACCAACCCAATTGGGTAATAAAGAAGAACAAAACCCTACAAAATTCTACTCTCGGTTCATTTTCAAAGCTCTCCTCCTCACCGTTCTCTGCGCCGTCGTACCTGTCTTCCTCTCTCAGACGCCCGAGCTCGCTAACCAAACAAGACTCCTCGAGCTTCTCCACCTTATTTTCGTCGGCATCGCCGTCTCCTACGGCCTCTTCAGCCGCCGTAACTACGACGGAGGAGGAGGATCAAGCAATAGTGATCACAACAAAGCTGATCATCATAATAACAACAATTCGCACTCCTATGCCCCTAAGATTCTTGAAGTATCCTCTGTTTTTAACGTTGGTCACGAGAGTGAATCTGAACCGTCCGATGATTCCTCCGGCGACCACCGTAAGTTTCAGACATGGAAGAACAAGTACCACATGAAAATCCCCGAGGTTGAGTCTCGTTTCGTCGATCGAGTAAGTTCAGAGATCAGAGAGAAACCTCTGCTTTTACCTGTTCGGAGCTTGAACTATTCTCGTGTTCCTGATTCCTCCGGCGAAAACTCCGGTCGATGGGATAAAGTGAGATCCAAAAGAAAGATTTTGAAGACTCTCGGTGATGATAACGGTGATGTGCTTCCTTCTCCGATTCCATGGAGCTCAAGATCATCATCATCATCATCGTCAAAGGAGATTGGATCTCTACCGTCCATTAAGAATCTGACTACAGTTGAATCACAGCCGTTGATCAAGAATCTGACACCATTTTCTTCTCTCTCTTCTCCAAGAAAGTCGAATCCTTTACCTAATCTCGCATCTCCGCCACCTCCGCCTCCGCCTCCACCGCCGCTACCGGCTTTTTATAACTCATCGTCGAGAAAGGCTCAACCGGGAATTTACAGGGTTGAGCGGAGGGAATCAGTTCACAATACCAAATTTGGAGGCGGTGAGTTTCATCCTCCGCCGCCTCCGCCACCACCACCTCCGGTGGAGTATTATAAGTCACCTTCGACGAAATTCAGATTAAGTAGCGAACGGAGAAAGTCGTCGGAGCAAAAGATGAGAAGAAACTCTCCTAAAAAAGTGTGGTGGTCTGATCCAGTCGTGGAATCCAAGGAACAAGACACGGAGAAGAATGATCAACGAAGTTACTTGGGAAGCAAGGCAGACGAAGAATTCGAGAATGAAGAGCAGAGAATAAGAGAAAATGAAATCCACAACGAAGAGGTTGAGAAGAAGATAATAGAGGAAGAAGGAGTTTGTGAGAGCAACAATGTCAGTGACGTAGACAAGAAGGCAGATGAGTTCATTGCAAAGTTCAGAGAACAGATTAGGTTACAGAGAATCGAGTCTATCAAGAGATCTGCTAATAAGATCTCTGCTTCGAGGTAGAACGTAGTAATTATAGGAAAGAAATACATTTTCAGTTTATGTTGGTTATCATCATAAGGTTGTAATATTAAGGAGAACAAACATTTTTGTTACATTTTTATTCAGCCAGGAAAATAAAAACTGGAATGGAGATGTATGTGAATTACAAACTCAGATTAAAAATACCCTAATCTGTTCAGATCATTAATGATAGACTCGATTCTCTGCGGCGAAAAGCTTCATAGATTAATGATCTGATGAGAATGAGATGAGGCTTGTCTCCAAAGAGAGTCAGTCTAATACCAAGTTGCTTACATAAAAAGCCAGTTAATACGGATATTGTCACAACAAGAATCAAATACATCCAAAAACGTTAAACGTATCCCTAAAGTAAGAAAATTTATCTAACTCGTGGGAAAAGGCTTGCCAATCTGACATGTAGCATTTTCAGCATCTCAGAGCAGTCTGATTGAAACACCATCGAAATGAGCTCTTTGAACAAGAGTACAAGACACATTTTTCTTTGGGATGTGAATGTTCTAGTTCTAGGCCTTGATGTCTCTTTGAGATGCCACTACCTATCGACCTGATGGTGCAAGGATCTCCCGATTGTTTTCGGGCTCTTTACCGGGATAATCTCCTCGTCATATCCATCCAGCCCGGGTACAAATCTCCGCTCATGAAAATCATCAATTGTTGTATCAAAACATTTATATTTGGGCTAAGTGGGTAGATAAGAAAGAAGTGTAGCCTATTAGCATAACCTCCATTTCAATAAGGCCTAAACTCTCGCTTGACCCATACTCATGTACGACCATATATGGTAATATCCTCAGTTGCAAGATGTAATGGTACCAATTCACCAGTAGATTTTGGCCCAACCTATATATAGTCGAACTTAAATAATTCAACTATTAACAAAATTAAATAGGCTGAAAACAAGTACACAGTTCAACTATTTTTGTTCACAATTTAGTATTTTAACATACGCCAAATGAAACAGTTTGGACCATTTGTTTTTCTCATTTCCTACATCAAAATGTACTTATTCCTTTGTCGCTAGACTCTAATTATTATTATCGCAATAAATTTTCTTGTCATAGTTGTCCAAAATAATTATTGCAGCAAAACAAAAAAAATGATTTCAAGTCGCAATATTGGATAATTTGATTTTGATGTTTATAGGAAAATATATCGAATAAATATGGCTGTAGACATTTGTTGTTGTTACTCGTTAGCATGAACATGTTGGTTTTAATAATCAACAAAAATATAAATCTGTTTTTTCTTCTTTCTAAAAATACATACATGTTAACAACTACATCCATTCTGGTCCCTGAAACTTAAATAAAATGACCAAAACACCCTTCGGTTGCCAAGTAAAAAAATAGACTTAGGACCGAGGACGAAGAGCGTCAAAAGTCAAGCCGTGAGATATCCTCGCAGCAGGAGCCCAAGCATTGACCGGCAACGACCGTCGGTGGTGCGCTGACGTTGCAGCCTGAGGTGGTTGTGGTTGTGGAGGGACCGACACGTGTTCGCACGAAGGGCACATGGTCAATGTGGTTGGTGGGCTCATGTGCATGTAGAACTGAGGAGAGAGCTTCAGTGCCCTTAGCTCCGTTACTTCTTTCTGTAGCCTACGGTTCTCTTCCGTTAGATTCTCGCAGCATCGCCGTAAGAACTCACAGTCAACCTCAGTCTGCTTAAGCTTTGTTCTGTTATTATTACCAAAACACCCATATTAGCAAATCGATAAATCAGGGGCAAATCGGGAAACAGAGATGTGGTTTTTTTCGTTCTTTACCTAGCTCGTCTGTTCTGAAACCAAACTTCCACTTGTCTAGCTCTTAATCCTAGTTGCTTAGCCAATGCTTGCTTCTGCTTCTGTTAAACAAAAAAAGTTGAAAACAACCTTGGTTCAGTCGAAATTTACGGAAATGCCATTAACAAATTAATATCTGCATTTATTACGAGTTACCACAACCAATACTACTACTAGTAGAAATGTTTTTTTTTTTCTCGTCAACAAGTAATATAATAGTCTCGTTGAATACAATGATGTGAATTTATTTTACCGGATTGAGAGTACTGTGATCTTTGAAGGTTTCTTCGAGAATAGCAGATTGATCTTTGGAGAGTCTAAGTTTTTTCCTGGAGTTATCACCGTCTTCATCGTCACTGATTCCTCCTCTTGAGCCTTGTGGATCTGTGTCTTCTTCTCTCTCTCTTCTTTTTCCGGTAGAGCTTGAGACTGTGCTGTTAGGTGAAGATACACCGGCGTCTTCGTGTCCGTATTCGGCTGTCGAGGGTGCTCTGTTCACGTCGATTCCACGGATGAAGGTTCTTGTTTCTTTTTGAGATGAATCTGAGTTTGGAACTGCATGCATAACATTAGCAAGAAAGCAAAAAAAAGTAAGACTTTGTTGAGTTTTTCCTGGAAAATGAATTATCTTTTTCTCGGGAAAAAAAATAACAGAGGAACCAAGAAAGATATGAAGTATATTACCTGAAGAAGTGAAACTCTCGTTCCAGGAGGATCTACGGGGTAATCCAAAAGAAGAAGAAGGAGTAACAGAAACAACAGATGGATTTGGTTTGAGATTCATCTGTTTCTTTTGATAATTCAAGCCTAAGCTTAAACCCAAGTCGTCTTTCTCCAACATCATCTTCATCAACAATAAGAAAGACTCTGTTTTTGCAATAAAGTTTCCTGCTTTTTCTTTTCCTTTTGAGAGAGAGAGAGAGAGAGAGAGAGAGAAGAGAAGATGAATGGGCAAGTATAATAAGGAAGAAGGAGAAGAGTTAATATAGAGAGGTAGAGAGAGAGAGAGAAATATTTTTTTAAATTTTTTTTTTCCAATCATGAGTGTGTGACTTAGCTGAGTCAATTAATAATTGATACTTTGGTTCAATGAAATAATTTTATAATTCAGAAACTTTGCTTCTTTGCCCCCTCTTAAACTCTCTCAACCTAATCAAATCTAAAAGAAATAGTTGTATGATAAAATAATAATTATAGTCACACCATTAATGATTAATGTTGATATTAATGTATAACATCAAATTTTCTCAGTCAAAGATGATTTCAAAGTTCAAACTATCATTAATAGTTCATTTTGTAGGATATATTATTCATATGACTTTTAGTCGACTTCTCTTCCTCTTAAGTCTTAACTAACAAACAAATTATGACGAGAACAAAATCTAACAATCATTATTTTATTTTGATATGGTTTACATTGTTTTCAATTCCTTGCATTTAGTATTACTTTTCGTTTTTTTTCCAATCAAATGGTCTGGTTTATAACGTGACTAGATTGTTGGGACGTGAGAAGATATGAACTAGTCAAACAAAACTTGCAAATCCTCTTTGAAATGTATTAACATTGGACATTTCATTTTCTTTCCACTATACTATCTACACCCAAACAAAATTATACCTTATAAATTACCATGAACAGCTAATATATTTATTTAGTCAAAGTTTCATACTAGTAATATTCTAGGAATTTATCAAGTTTTTGCCAAGACTTGACTTTATTTTTATGGGATTTTTAAAGGTAGAAATGATAATGCTAAATTGTTTTTATTGCTATAGTCGAGAAAGAGTATAAAAAAAAAATGATTCCCCTTATTATGGCTCTAAAGGCCAAGAGTCACGCTTTGTTGCACACTTTCAAAAACTTTTACTTTTGAAGCATCATCACCGAGAAAAAAATTAATTAAAGAACAACTAAGCAAAACGGTTGAATTGAATTCAAACTTCTTTTTATGAAAAAAAAAAATAAAGAATCAAACTTCTTTTTCAGATTTTCTTGTTCTCTAACGCATGGCATGCATGGGTCGACCGCATGAGTTTTACTTTTGTCGTTGAACTACTTAATGACCAAAAAACAGTACATTGTACCAGAAAATCAAATTATTAAACTTATCGACAACTTATAATGATGTTTATGACT
>NC_025694.1:12525607-12536980 GCF_000633955.1 Camelina sativa
TTACCCTTTTCCAACTATACCATTTTATCAGATCTAGATTCACATGATGATGATGATGACCAAGACTAACAACGATCTTAACACAAAAACTTCTATATTTTGGTCATAGTTTTGTTTTTTTTTTTTTTTTGGTCATAGTTGAACGATAGATTATATATTACCAACATCAGAAGAGTATGCTATATAATCGTGTAACTTTACATATACATTTTTATAAAGTATTGGCACACTCGTATATGTGCAATTGTGCATGCATATATCATAAAACTTACGCATATTCATCATATACAGGGTTTTATTCAACTTTTACAATTCAAAGTTTAGAATAAATAACATCGTACATAAAGCATGGTTAGATAAAGGTTGTAATGAGAAATCATTGAATATTTTGTTTTAATCAACTGGTTACTTGTCAAATCATTTATAAATGACCCAACCAATTGAATGATTTAACATGTATCGCGAGTCTTGACCATTCTTTTTATCATGAAAAGTCGAGATATCCTTTTTAATTTAGTTAGTTGCAACAAGATTTTTTTGCTTGCTTCCAAATCCTTAAAGGGGATATTAATTTCAGCATTGGTGGAGACACAGTGAAGAAGGTCCCAGTGACATATGCTGCTAGTGCTAGCTATACCAGAAATGATGATAGAGATTGAAAATAAAATCAACGGCCACGACTAAAAGCTGAGACAACAAAAAGATCAAATGGTTGAGAAACGTATTCATGGTTGGCCTTGGCCCCCACTTAATCCAGCATCAAAAAAATAGGTATATGAAAGAAGTGAATTTTTTGGATCAATATGATTGGAATCAGACACACAAACTTTTCGTCCATCTGATTTCTATAATCAATGTGGGTCCTTTTTTCGATAGTCGTCTTTTTTTTTCCCGCTGTAAAATAGTCACAGTCACATTATATATTACGAGCCAGATTTTGAGAGAAGTTTCCTTTTTTATTTTTATTTTCTTTGGTTCTAATTAAAAAAGTAACTTATTTTCATTAAATAAATTCTTTTTTTTCTGATTCAGAAAAAACTTCTTTTTTCTTCTTTGACGAAAAAAGGAATAATTTCGTTAAATTAATTTCAAATATATGGATTAAATTGTGTATTTGAAATTAATTGAAAGTTTTGTTCTATTAAGATTAATACATATACTTTCTGTTTCAAATTATTTGTTGTTTAAACTTTTTCACACAAATTAAAACGTCACTAAAATATTTCTTTTGATATATCCTTTTCATTCTTTTCTATTGATGTAGACATTAAAATAGTTGGAATAAAATTCAAAAATAATTTGATAAAAAATAAATTGGATACACAATGTTAAAATCAAAAAATAATTTGAACACATCAACCACATAATGACATACTTATACGAATGGCCCGAAGAATCTCGAAAACGTCTGTACAACTCAATAAAGAATAAACAAACCTTCGTAACTGTTGATCTTACATAAATGACTACAAAATTTAGTTTAAAACTTTTGTCGTCTATCAAAAAAAGTTATAAAAAAAAATAGAGGTGGAGTTCACGTGGGGGGTGAATTTTATTGAGACATTTTTACCAAAGTATTATTTTTATAGAAAGGGTGAAATATTATAAATAAACTCCATTATAAATAGTAGTACCAGTGACGACAAAAAAAAAAGAGTAGTACCAGTATATTTTTGTGCTTGTAAGGGAAAAAACTATTTTACTCTTTACATAAAGGAGAAAGAAGAAAACAAATGTAAGAAGAAAAAAAAGGTAAAGAAAACTCACGTGGACCCAAATATGATACGAGCCAGTGTGAGGCCTCTCGAATCATGTGACTCAGACATACGCGCGTGTCGTATTGTCGGATCACGCGCCGACAGAAGAAGTCTTCACAACAATCATACGATACGATACAATTTGGTTCTTCCCTAAAAACAGCAAACTCCATGACCATATCCATCATTATAGCATGGCTCCTCTCGTTTTACTAGTATAAAAAAATAGTATCGAGTATATGAATAGAAGCATGGACTTCTTTAATGATACATGTTCCAATTCGATTACATACTGTTGCACGTACACTTTCGGCTTGATTGGTTGCATTTTATTCCACTTGTGTTGACGTATATATATTTCCTTCTTTTTCATAAAATTTTGGGATTTTTTTTTCTTTTAGTTGATTAAAAATTAAAATATAAATATCCAAGTTCTATATTATCGAAAATACTAAAACCTTAGTAAAATAAGTTATGACTAATCATGTATGCTTTAATCATTTCCTAAAAAGTTAAATTGTGATATAGACCCTAACTATATACTAATTATTAATATATATTCTATTTGTTTTATAAAAATTGATATTTAGGAATATTTTTTTATCTCACAAAAATTGATGTTTTGTAAACTTCAAAAAGTAATCATTGAAAATTTTGAATTGTGATTAGTTTAAAATTAAATAATATATCTTTAATCAAAGAAAAAATACTTCTTTTATTTCATAAAGATTGATGTGTAAAAGCTTTTACACATCAATCTTTTCTTGAGGGAGGGAGTATGTAGTATAACTTATTTGTTCTCCATCATGTTCTGATGAACCACAAGCTGAACATTGTTCACCGCATAATTTACTCCGAGATAGATAGAGAGTATGAGGTGTCGGCTATATATGGTCATAGCTAGCCACTAAGCTAGGAGGGCTTAAATTGAAAGGGTAAACTTTGGTGAATGTTTTTATGCATCATCATCTCCAGGATTTCATGTAACCTGGTCTCCTTGTCTCGATAATAAAGTTGAAGTACAGTATTGTCCCTAGGAGCAGGTGGTGTGATATTTTCTGCGGGTATTATTACACTATACTTAAATGGTTTAATTATTGGGTTCCCTTCACAATCTTATTGTCGGTCGATATTTTCGAATTCTTTCTATTTTTAATATATATATATATATATATATTTTGAATATTTTTTTTAATGAGTTTTATGTATTTTACAATGGATTTTCTATTTCTCATATATTTATGTGACAGGTTGTAATATTTAAATCACTTTCAAGCCTAAAGAAGAAACTTTCATGATATAACAAAAATCGCTATCATATGAGTCATGAGTCTAATTTATGGGAAAATACATACCACTATTATGTCACTATATTGAGTTTTCATACATATTGAAAATATATTAATTGTTGAAATTGTCATTTTTATCACCCATTTTTCTTGGGATTTTCCATTTTTCACCACTTATAAAACTATACATTTGTGAAGTTTTTTAATATGAAATACATATTTACCAAAACCCCAAAAAATGAAACCAGGAAAAATCAAACATAAAGTGTAAAATTGTTTTTTAAAATCTTTAAAAATAGCAGATCCAAAATATTTAAACTAAAATGGCAAAATCCACTATTGCATCACCAAAAAAAATAAAATAAAAAATCCTAATTGATATTATAGAAAATCATTAGAAATAGTATCAATACATCCTTATTCAATTGCTTGTAATAAAATCATAATGAATTAAGCTCAAAATGAGTTAGCTCTGATTAAATGACAAATTAGCTTTTTTGTTAGGAAAACCATATCATATTAAATTTACCAACATATTCTATTAGATTTGATGAAACCAAAAAAACAACATTTTAATGTTTACATTTCGTTTCCACTCGTTATTCATTCATTTAGAATCCGGTTTTAATAACATTTTTCTAATGTATATTTCCACTTCGAAATAAAATCAACTAAAATTTGGGGGAAAATAAATGGGGATGAGGGACCAATATCAATCATGTGGATGTGACTGAGTAAAAAAAAAACCCCCACAAAAAAAGAAACGAATTTTTTTTCGAGATCTACCCCTCGTGCCATGTTTTCATTCGAGTGTACTTAATCATTTAACTATGTACACACCCCTACAGCTAATTGACAAGTCAACATCCCACGTGCGACTCGTGCCACTCTCTCTATTCTCCTACACCGTACGAGGCTCGTGTGTCCACACCATTACCCGCGTGATATGCACGTGAACTCTACCCCTCCTGTTTTTCCGATCGTGTTAACAAATTTTTTTTTTCTTTTTTTTTTGATAAATCATTGAATTTTACTGAATTTTTGTTTTTGGTTTGATAAACATATTACTGATTCATTCTTTAGGGGACATTATTTGATTGAAAGTCATAATAAAGAAGACAAATTTTCAAGATGTCATGTTAATCACTGACTTATTTTTTACACCATCCAGAAGCGAGAATGTAAGACTTTTCTTTTGTAAGATAACTTGATTTTTCTTCATTTTTAATACATTTCTTATATGTCACGGATTGTTGTCTTGCACTTATTTAATATATGACCAACCACATGCATGTCCAAATGTAAGATCCCTTACATAAATATCAATTAGATCTGCGACGACGAAAGCAACAAAGAGAAGAAAAAAAAAACAAGCACCACGATTTTTGTGTGGTTATATATAGGGAAAAAGATTGGTAAAATATATTAAGTTTTGTTGTGAGCATTTCATTTTTTTAGAAATTTCTTGATATAGAAAAATATTAGCGAACTATACATAGGTGGCAAATGGTTGCCTGATATTGAAAAAATAGGTTGAACAAAATTGGATTGAATAGTATTCAACTCATTCATCTCCAAAATAGTGGTTGAACATGTTGAATATTTTTGCTGTAGGATTAATTTATTTTTTCAATTTTTTCAGTTGAATAGACTGAATACTTTTTTCCAACCTCTTCAATCTTTTCAATGCAAATGGTGAAAATTGGTTGAATAATTTTTTTCAACATATTCAATCTCTTCGACCATACAACCATTTGCACCCATAATAGTAATAATAAATCTGTATCAAAGGGAAGACTACAAGTGACTTAAAGGCAAAGAAGACCCACGGAATGACCCAAATGGTGCATGGAAAGCATGTGAACTTCACGTGAAGCTGACCCCATACCCATAGTGATGGCTGCGTCCTAAGATAAAACTTAAGGAGTTTAAATGACTATTTTGTCCTTGAATGTAGTATTCGTCTCAATTATATGTTGTGTGGTCTCCACTGGTGCTTTTGTCCGATTTGACTTTTGCAGTTTTGGGCTTCTTCATTCTCCTCTAATCATCAACAATCTCCAATCTTTTGTGCTCACTCCATAGGTAAGCAATCAAAAAAGAGGTTTTTATTTTTATTAGCGTAAATGATTTTCACATTATTTTTGGGAAACTTTATTTTTAATTACAAGTTTGTTGATCTCCATATCGTCCATCATCTATATGTAAATTTATGTACGTATATTCATTTTAATCATTTACAGATATTTTAAAACAATAAATCTATTTATGTCAACAAAAGTGGTACATTGTTTTTGTTTTTATCATATATATATATATATATATTATTTGATATGTTATATTATTTGGTTATATATATATTCTTATTTTCTTGAGAAAAGTTAATGAGTTTCTTTTAGTTAAAGATTCATTGAAAAATAAAAGTTAAAAAATTAATTGAAAAATGAAAGTTCGTACTGAACCGCATAAATATCTATGTTCTACATAATTGGTTCATTTGATTTAGTCTATTATATTTGTTGAAACAAAAAATGCTTTGTAATTTACCTTTGATAGACAAAATCAAACTGAAAATCATGTATTACTATCATTTACATTAAAACAAAACAAAAGAATATTCCATTTATTTTCTCAGTATCCTAAATAGTTAAAGAGTCTGGTGAAAACTGACAGTTACGATTTACCAACGTACGAGGCTATCGACGGGCTTGTTATTATTAGTATGATCAAATATCAATGTACTCAATGTGAATAAATCCTCCCTTTCTGTGACGATTAAATTGTCGATCTCTTATGATTTGTTGAGTAAACTGTTTGTTAGCGCATACACATACACGCATGCGTATGTAACATACACCTCTATAAATTAATACTCGGTAAATTAATAACCTCTATAAATTAATAAATTTCTCCGGTCCCAAGTTGGGACTAATGTAATTTTGGACACAATTCGATAATATAATAAAATAATATTTTTTTTTGAAAATCCTTTGTAAATATATGGTCCCATCAATAATATAAATTAATAATTATATAGAACTATCCAAATATATGTATATATCGACACATTAATTTTTATTAGAGTTCATTTTTGATACTTTTACTGTATAAAAATATTTGAGTGCTATCGTCAAAACATGATAATTGTTATTTTCATTGTAATTGATTTTATAAAAATATTAGTTATAACCATTAAATCTTATTTTTAATGTTTTTTTACCAAATTAGAAAAGTCTCTCTATAAATTAATAATTATTAATTTATCGAGAAATTAAAACCTCTATAAATTAATAGTCCCAATATTATTAATTTATAGAGGTTTTACTGTACTCGGTTTGAAAAAGTGTATATTACTGGAAGTGCAAATATACAATTTTAACCCCAAAAAGGGTGCAAAGGTACATAATACCAACTTTGTTTTCTATGCATGAGAATTTATGTATATGATATATATAGTTTTATATAAGTAAAATGAGATAGAAATTTCTAACTCCTATCTTTCAATCTGTAAGAACAGAAATAATTATATATATGAAAATAGTGGCTGCTAATCTTTAGTCTCTAGTCATCAAATTTGGAAGCTTTATTTTCCCACATTTTTGATGTACCAATTCCTTAAGTTTTTTAACGGATGAAGCAAGAATCAACATGATCTAATATCACTTTATATTCTGAATATGAAATTACCTCGGAACATACGGTTGATAAAATTCGTCTATTATGTTGTGATCCCACACGAGATTTTTTTTTTTTTTTTTTTTTTTAATTATCATCTAATCGACTTTCGACATCAACCTCACTGGGATGTCTAGAAGCCAGAATGCATGAGAGCATTTAAGAATTAAGACTATACTACACCATCTAGCGGGAAGCTCATACGCAATGAGACGTAATACCACCCAAAATGGTATGAATGTTATCACTGCTTTTATTGATACGATACGTTGTTACGATAGAGTGTCCTACGTACGGACGCTAGTCGTATTGAACCTTACTAGTCACTAGTTTTTGCGAACGACAAATGGCTAAATGCCTAAATCATCCACTAAAGTCTAATAACCCAGCCTGCTATGAATACTACTCCAAACATAACATAACCATAGATTTAGATCCGGGGGAAAAACAGACGAATATAGGATATAAGAAATCTGATAAAATTAAAGAACTTGAACACTAGTGCTCACTAAAACAAACTTGAAATTAATTCATCCGGTTGCCTCTTACTTCAAGTTACAACGACTGCAATTTGATTTTAGCGTTAGCTATATATTCGAAAACATCATAAATTAAATCCTAATGTAATTAATTTATTTCCAACAGGCGTTCCTTAATGATTTCATTTCAAAAAACAAATGCACGATGAATTAAATATTACGCGAACAACATAAATCATACGTGTAATATTTGTTTTGCTTATTCGATTAATTTAAAACGGCTGTGATAATAATATCAATATATTACTAGTTTAATACGCAAACCACGATACCAACAAAAAGTGACAGACAACGCTAAATTATATGCATACGAAACGAAAAAAGAACATTAATGTGAAAAAAGGACAGGAAGGGATCGAAAACTAAAGGCAAGTTGGTTCGACCATTACCATCTTCACGTGGAAGGGACGTGGAGCTCGAAGTTCCACACTCGATTCAGAATCCTAAGACAGCGAAGCACACGTGTGTCCTCGTTTGCCCCATAACGCTTCATCTCCTCAACTGTGAAGAATCTCCCAAAATCCAATGAGTTCCCATTTCGGACTTCATCAGATCACTTGTACTGATCTTTAATGATTAATTTTATAAGTAACCATACACCTTTTATACATAGTTTACTAACCATGTACAAAATGTATATGTTACAAAAAAAAAAAAACACATAGCACGATCGATTCTTACTAACCCACGGTAATATACTAATATCCCACCATAAAAAAAAATAACAAAGAAACCAAAAGATTACTAATAATGGAACTGCTTTCAGTTAGTTTCCATATGGAATGAACAAAAGAACGGACAAATGTAATAGTAGCTACTTAATAGTATTAAAACTATATTTTGCGCCATGCACATATTTAACATTTCATATAAAAATACCCACTAAGGATATGTATTCTAAAACAAACAAAAAAGGATATGCAAAGTGATTATCGTATAAGATATCAAAGTGTTTTTCTTTAAAAAAAAATCACTTCATCTATTTTTATATGAATTTTATGCAAAATTAAAAAATATTTGATAAATCGCAACCTTCTATCAAGCAATGAATTTTATTTTTGATTGAATTATTTTTAATAATATTGCATATTTTAAGTGTAATAAATGATATAAAAATAAGTATACATAAAAATTTTGTGGTTTTAACCAAAACATTATAAATAAAAATTTGGTCAATATGTTACTAATTTTATTGTTATAAGTTGCTTTTCATTTATTAAAATCCAAATAATTCTAAAAAACTGGTGGAAAGATTTTGAGGATTTCTATGTCTAATCAATATTTGTTGTCGTAATACTTTGAGCCTATTATTGTACTTCAGATATGGAAATTGTGGTACAACAAAAGAAGTTTAGATTTAGATGGGATGTTCTTTCTATAGTTTCTATTTTTGATGAACCGAAAGAAAATATTTCTATTGTCATTTCATATTAACACGTAATTAATTGTTTTTGTTTTTGTTTTGGGGTCAGATTCACGCAATTACAAATTTAATTTGTTTGGTTGGATTATACAATGATCACTGAAACTTATCTGACCTGAGTCAGAGCAGTCCAATGAAAGCTGGAGCCTAGAGGAAACCACCATCGTGCCATCGTCCATCGATGACAAAATCCGCCGCACGTGCGGTTACGTGCATTTCCAAACACAAAATTAAACAAAGCTTTCGCTTTGGGAATGGGTTCTGGTTCGGGGACTGGTCTCACGTGTCTATGTCATGTGACTGGCTGAGCTGGCGCATTCGATTAACTGCTCAATCAAAAACGGCAATAATAATTTGCTTCATTAGAACCATGATCACTTGTTAATTAGTAATATGTTGCTTAAAAGCTGTGCCACACGTGCAACCTCGTTCATGGAATGGGATACGTTAGGATCTCTTTACTTTATTATATGACTCCATTGCTTCATTTACATATATAGCCCTTCGCTTATGAATAAAACTAGAATAAATTTTCAAATGTAATATGCATGTTTGGACTTTGGATGCGATTGTACCAGCATTAATGCACTGGATCCCATCAAAACTCCACACTTAAACGTGTTTGGGTGGAAGTAGTACTAGAATGGGTGATCTCCAGGGAAATCCTCGTGTTACATCCTTCAAAAAAAATGTTTGAACTTTGGAGTTTGGTCGGAATTTTAATAAGTAAAAAAAGCAAAATTTGGGACGAATAATGCTATATATGACATTAACGAAAACCTGAGTATAATCAAACAGAGCAATACCACTTACTGATTGCAATTATTGAGTGTTGGCAAAAGAAACATTTATTAGTAGTTGATCTTTTTTTCTTAGGAGTATATTACTAGTATTATAAAAGGTGGTGCGACCAATTCAACAATAAACCGAGATTTGCAATCAAATCTTGGGCATAATGATCTACATAAACAATTATTATTAGTATTATTTAACGAAGCTAAATGATAATTAATTTATATGGCCAAGCTGTCTTTCGCTTAAAATGATGGAAGTTGTTCCCCACAAACTTATATAGTACATACTGATTTTTTCATAATAAATAGTGAACATATATATACACCCACTTTAATATATTGATTCTACGTGCAATCAAGACAGAAAGGCTTTATATTATATTCTGATAGTAATTTTCCTATATAATCATTTAATCCCCATCTTTCATCTGTGAAATCACTAAACAAGAAGAACTTAAACTAAATTAACAAAAACCTTAATTATGAAAGAGGGAATATTTTTTAGTCTTTTTTTTTTCTCTTCTTCTTGGCAATGGAAAATGATTGTTTTAATTAGGGTTCTGCAAGAATTTGTCAGTAGACGGTTTAATAAATGTGTGTTACCAATGTAGTTGAATAGTATGCACCATACTTTAGAATGTGATAAAACGAGGAGAGGTCCAATGATGGATGAAGCAAAAACTATAAGAGAAAACGTGTTTGGGCAAAATGTCTTCTGTGGATGTGGCATTGGTATCATCAATATTTAGATTTATGGTCCACCTGCATTTATTATTGAATCTTCCATTAATTAAGGAATCACTGTCCTAAGATTTTTTTTTCTTCCTAAAATTTGTTGATGAAATCATTACGCACAATGCATTTATGTCCGAACCTATTAAATCAGGTCCATTAATGAGCAAAATAATCTACAATCATACTAGTATCGATCAAATATATTGACCGAGAGTATATGTCGTACACTCGTACATATCAACGTTTGTTGGTATATCAGGTTTAGCCATTTAACACTCTTCCTTCTTACTTTCTTGTTAAATGTACAAACACAGTATCTTAACTACTTATTTTAATTGTCTGATCTTTTACAACACAAAATAACCCATTTAACATTTGGACCTTCAATCAACACCATGGCCCATTGGCCTTTTTCCTCATTCTTCTTCTTCCTCCTACGCACACAACACTTCCTTCTTCGCTTCCTCTTCTTCACACTCTTCCTTCGGCTTCTTCTTCTACTTTTTTCTCGTGCTTTATTAATCAAAGATGAGATTCCAACAACGTTTTCCTTACCTTCGTAAACTACATGTTAAACTCTAACTGTAATTGATTGTAATAATATCAACGGTGTTCAAAAAACTTTTTTTGATTAAATTACTGTAGTTGATATTATATTTTATGAATACATTATATGCCGCCGAGTCTACATCAAAATTAATTATATAGTTGAATTTTCTAAATTTTATTTCGATTGTCTTATTATTTTCTTTTACCGACTTTTTTTAGACAACACAAATTACACATTTGATTGTTTTGAATTGCAAACTGTAAGAGCATTTTGAGAAAACGGTGGTCCTCATATCTATTGGGAAAACCACATGAGCTAATGAAAAAACGGTGGTCCTATACTTAATGGGCCTAAAGCCCAGTGTATATCAAAACTCGTGTCAAAAAGTTAAGGAATAAAATAAAGAACGACGTCGTGCGGACATAATGACAAGTGCAGGCAGGTGCTTAAAAAGAATAACTCAAGAGAGGACTTGAGAGAAACAATGTATGAATTTGAATAGAGAGGGATAAGAAGTAATAATGGGAACGGTTCTCAAACTTCCGATCATCGATCTTTCTTCGCCGGAGAAGCTCTCTACTTCCCAATTGATTCGTCAGGTTCTTCTTCTT
>NC_025694.1:12537005-12580604 GCF_000633955.1 Camelina sativa
GAAACAAAACGAAGTCATTGATTGTATTATCTATATACTCTCAACGGTAATTGCTTCTTTATGTTACTACGCAAATTTTGAGTTTAAACTGATATTTTGATGATTATATATATATATATTTATAAGGCTTGCGTGGATCATGGATTCTTCTATCTCACGAATCATGGCGTTTCGGAAGAGTTGATGGAAAGAGTGTTAACGGAGAGCAAGAAACTATTCTCTCTTCCTCTTGATGAGAAGATGGTGATGGCTCGTCGTGGTTCTCGTGGTTACTCACCTTTATACGACGAAAAACATGAATCCTCTGCCACGTACAAAGGTTCTTAATTATATTATATTATTATAGGTTACGATCTTGGTTATATTCATGTTATAATGATCTCTATAATTGGCTTTGGTTGAGAAAAAGGAAAAGTGTGATTGATTGAAAATATTCATGTAAAAGGTGATTCCAAGGAGATGTTCACGTTTGGATCTTCAGAAGGAGTTTTGGGACAACTTTACCCTAACGAGTGGCCTCTTGAAGGTAAAATTTGTTTGATATATAATACTTATAAGAAGATAAATACAGTATAGATTATAGAAATTGATACTTTAATTGATGATAATAGTGCGGTATTACAATCTACAATTTACAAATTAAAGAAAGTGAGGAATTTGATAATGGAACTCCTATTAATATTCTAATAATTGTCACTCTTTAATAATAAACTATTTTCCAACTCTCGAGAATTATATATATAAAAATAGGAAAGTAGAAAACAAATAGTATACATTTAATGCGAAACAGGAAAACCAAACCGAATTTTCCAGATAATATTTGAATATCATAATTTAATAACTTAAAATATAGTACTTTATAAATATATATATATTGTTAGTTTATTATAATAGAAACTGTATTAATAATTAATGTTATCTTAAACTCTTAATAGTCTGATAACATGACTTTTTCTGTTTTTCTTGGTCCAGATCTTGATAACAAGCGAAAATTAAATAATAATTGATAGATTATATTTTACTGAAATGTTTGTTTTAGCTACCAAATTGTAAACGGAATTTCAACTGAATGAACTCAAAACGTTCCAACCAAAAGTCTTTTAATTTGATCTCCTAACCAGTCGGATCATGAAATCTAACAGGTAAACAAAACTACGGCTTTTAACATAGAACAATTGTTATAAATACCACTAAAATAGGTTTTTATTCCAAAAATACCATAATTTAGTTTTTTTTTCCAAAAATATCACTAAAATGTATATTTTTCCAAAAATACCACATAATTAAATTAAAGTTCTAATACTTAAAACTAATTCATAAATTCTAAATACTAAACCCTATCCCTAAAAATTATACCCTAAAACTAAATGTGTCAACCCAAACTAAAAAAAAAATTCTACATCCTTAAAAATTAATTTTTTTTTTGTGTTTGTGATAATTTTGGAAAAAAAACTTTTGTGGTATTTTTGGAAAAAAAAACTAAAATGTGATATTTTTGGGAAAAACAACCTTTTTAGTGGTATTTAAAAGAATTTCTCTTTAACATATAACAAAACCATATCAGGTAGCGAGTTTAAAGGCTGACCTTGCGGGGTTGGTCTGAGGTTTAAAACACTGACAGAAACTAAAGAGCCTAACCTACAATAAAAACATATTTAGCAAGAAGTAGTCTCTGGGCCTTTGAACCTCTTTGTTTCTGCAAATACTATTTTGTTATGTTGATTATCTTATCTTATTGGTTATGGATGTTTGTATTAGAGCTTCTGCCGCTTTGGAGGCCAACCATGGAATGCTACTATAAAAATGTCATGTAAGTAGAAGGAAACTTGCTGACCAAAAATACTTCTAAATTAACTATTGTTTTTTCGTACTTATATATTGGATTGTACGTTGTGGTTTTTGTTTACTGGTCTGGTCTTTGTTGCTTCTTAGGGATATTGTTGGTAAGAAATTGCTTGGCCTAGTGGCTTTGGCATTGAATTTAGAGGAAAACTTCTTTGAACAAGTGGGAGCCTTCAATGATCAAGCAGCAGTTGTTCGTCTCATACGTTATCCAGGTCTTCCACCAAACCTGTGTTCTAAATGAGAAAACCACCACTGCTCGTTTCTGTATTTTACTCTTAGATTCCCTCCTTGTCACATTATATATAATAGGAGAGTTGGATTCATCTGGAGAAGAAACATGTGGGGCTTCTGCTCATTCAGATTTTGGAATGATAACTCTTCTTGCAACGGATGGAGTTGCAGGCCTTCAAGTATTCATCTCATATATTTTTTTTAAAAAATGAGAATTTCTTTTGTTTTTTTATCTTTTTTTTTTTTTTAGTTCTAATAATTAATGTTTGCGTACGTACTAAAAGGTTTGTAGGGATAAAGATAAAGAACCAAAGGTTTGGGAAGATGTCGCTGGAATCAAAGGGTAAGTTACATAATTAAAACCATAAAACATATGCGTTTTGATTGACTCTATTTGTAGTTAAGGCCTAAAACTTAAGATGACTTTGTGTAAATTATAATCACAGGGCTTTTGTTGTCAATATCGGCGACCTTATGGAGAGATGGACTAACGGTCTTTTCCGGTACCTAATAAATAAAACATCTATACTTTTAGTTTACAATATTTCTCATTTTTAGGATGAATAATTTGACTTAAGATATATCGCTTCTTGATTATAAGATCAACCATGCATAGAGTGGTGTCGGTGGGGAAAGAACGTTATTCGGTACGTACGATGTAATTTGTTTGAATTAGTCTCTTTTTTTTTTTACTAATCGTCATCATTATCGTGGCATAAACATGTTCGTTTAATTACTTGAAGGTGGCTGTATTCGTCGATCCAGACCCAAACTGCGTTGTGAAGTGCTTGGAGACCTGCTGCAGTGAAACTTCTCCTCCCAGGTATTTTAATAACTCTCCTTATATTGTGATAACTTAAAAAGTTTTGGTCTTCTATCACAAAGCTTAAAGGTACGGTTGATTTGTGAATTTCTTGCCTGATCAGGTTTCCACCGGTCCGGGCCAAAGATTATTTCCACGAGCGATTCAGTCAAACTCTCGCTTCGTATTCTGGTTCCGGCTAAAAGACGTATATGAGAAGCTCCTCCACATTTGCTTAAATAAGACATGCATGTGTCAAATGTTTGAGTTTTCTACGTTAATAAAACCTGTTCTAATGTTTGGGTTTGAGTCGTGTGCTTTGCGTGGACATGAATGTATTGTAATAAATTATTAAAGGTGATAAAGTACTTATAACTATATCACTGATGCTGTATTATTTGCGACTGGTCAAATATACTAGTTGTGGTCCTTATTGGACTATGATTCCGTATTGGAACAGATGTTTTCATAAAATGGTTTCATCTTGTTGAGAATGTTCTTGGTTTGGAAGAAGCATTCCGGCCGATTACATGAGGGATTACTCAGCAGTCATATGATTTCCAGGAGTTCAAGCATTCCCGATAACATGAGGGATTACTCTGGCCACTCTCCTGAGCTCTTACACGAAATCTGAGAATAGATTGGATAAAACTGAGGCTACCTTTGAGAAGATGAGAGAGCTTGGATTCCTCTTTAAAGTTTCACCCTTCAATTCGATGATTACTCTCTACGGTAAGCTCCAAAATCGAGATATGGTTCGAAAAGCTTGTACGTGAGATGCAAGAGAGAGAAAGGTCGAGTGTGACAGTCCCACAGTGAACAAGGTTTTGAGGGTATACGCAGACACAAGCAGCCAGTATGAAATCGATGGAAACACTTTCAAAATGTGGGTTGATGAACAAGGAATCAAACTGGAGGGAGGCGCTGCCGTTGCAATGGCAAAAGCGTACGTTAGATGTGGTTCTAAAGAAAAGGCGATAAAGATGTATGGTAACGTGGCAGGGAGTGAAAAAGAAGTGTACTGGTTAAAAAAAAAGTGTACTGATTAATTAAGTGTCTAAAATGTACTAAAACACAAACAAAGCCTTCAAATATTTTTCGGATTGGTTCGGTTCAAATACCGGTTCCGGTTATTTTATCTAAACCGTAGTCGTATTCCAGTATACGTCTCGTTCTCGCATATATGCCAAAACGATCAGAGCAAAATCAATTTCCAAACAGAGAGAATGGGGACGTCGCTTCCACTTCCGATCATCGACCTATCTTCGCCGGAAAAAATCTCCACCGCACAATTGATCCGTCAGGTTCTTCTTCACCTCTCTGTTACTTGTATCCTGCTTCTTCTACTTGATTAGCTGCTTCTTCTTCGTCTTCTTACCTCTTTCTCAGCAGTCATATGATTTCCATGAGTTCAAATTTTTCCAATTTCAGTTGTGGGTTAGTAAGTGATAGGACTAGTACCTGTAGCCATCAATTGACCAAGATTGGTTTTTTTTTTTTTTTTTGAGTGGTTCGGTCTTGGTCTGCGTTATTTAAGGAGGTCTTGTCTTGTGTATACTTAAGTTGAACTGGTTCAGACGATGTTTGTTTATGACATGTCTGTCTCTCTCTATGATTGCTGATAAACTATTTTGTTTTGTTATGTCGGTAAAATTAGGCATGTCTTGAACATGGATTCTTTTATGTCAAGAATCATGGCATCGAGGAAGAATTAATAAAAGGGGTTTTTAAGGAGAGCAAAGGCTTCTTTGATCTTCCACTAGTGGAGAAGATGGCTTTACTCCGCCGTGATTTGCTTGGTTATACTCCTTTGTATGCTGAGAAACTTGACCCGTCCGTGACCTCCATAGGTTCATTCAATTTGGTGGTTTTGTATATGGCATATGGTTTGTTTTCTTGCTGGAGGTGGTCTTTAAGATTTGATCTCTCTTTGTTAGGTGATTCCAAGGAAAGCTTTTATTTTGGCTCTTTCGAAGGCGTTCTTGCTCAACGTTACCCAAATCAATGGCCTTCTCAAGGTTATATCTTACTACCTGTTTCTTTAATCTGTTTTGATCTCAATCTCTCTTACGGATTAGGTGTCTGACTGTCTGTATATAGATCTCTTGCCATCATGGAGACACACCATGGAATGTTACTACAAGAATGTCCTGTAAGCACCTGCTTTTTAGTCGCTCTATTGGAAAATGAATCTCAAACTAAAACTTTATACTCTGTCTTCTCTATACATCCTCAGTTGATAATAGGTATTTCAAGTTCATTATCAACATTTAGATTTGAACCTCGATGGTAGGGACATATATAGTTTATTGTAGCCAATTACATTGGTACTATCTTTGGTCTCTCGATATATCAACTTCTAAATATAAGGAGATTATGATATTTTATGATTATTTTCTCCTGGATCATTTAGGGATCATTCAAAGAAGTCCTCATCTAAATCCAATGCCAAGGCAATCAAGCCGAGCAATTTTCTACCCACGGACCTTAAAGCAGCAATGCAATTAAGTTGGAGCCCTAAATGATCCTGCAGCAGTTGTTCGCCTCTTACGCTATCCAGGTATCTCTATGTACATCAGATTCTGGTTGGATTGATGATTGGTATTAATCTTGATTGACTTTGCTAAGAATTAGAACTTAACATACCCGAGGAACATGTATATCTAAACAAGTAAACATATGTAATAAGTGAAAACTTGATCCGTATTTGAGGAGTTCCAGTCAGGTTTTGATATCTGCACTTCTGATGATATATATAGGTGAAGTGATTTCGTCAGATGTAGAAACATATGGTGCCTCAGCTCACTCAGATTATGGAATGGTCACTCTTCTTTTGACTGATGGAGTTCCTGGGCTTCAGGTAAACTATTATTTTATTTTATTTTTCTTGTAACTCTCCTCATACTCGTCTTCTTTTAGTAACCTTATGTTCTTACACCGTCTGTTAAAACTCATAGGTTTGTAGAGACAAATCGAAACAACCACACATTTGGGAAGATGTCCCTGGAATTACAGGGTAAAGTTTAGCGTTTTTTTATAGCTACTGGATTAATTTTGGATGCTTGTTGATTAGAAATAATTGTTGAATTCCGGGGGACTTTCTATAACTGTAGGGCGTTTATTGTCAACATTGGTGATTTGATGGAGAGATGGACCAATGGAATGTTCCGGTAAATTTTAAGAGTGTGTTTTCTAGGTAACATTTCAAGATAATTCATGTAATATATGTGAATGGGGTTTTAGGTCTACATTGCACCGAGTGATGCCGGTTGGAAAAGAACGTTACTCGGTAACTTTGCCTGATTCTTTGTAATTTCCTTACAAATTGATAAAGTTTTGGGCAAAAGTAGCTAAACTGAGGAGAAGTTTATTGTAGGTGGTGTTCTTCTTAGATCCCAATCCAGATTGTAATGTAAAATGCTTGGAGAGTTGTTGCAGCGAAACTTGTCCCCCAAGGTATTTGAGAAAACTCTTGTTGAATGAATCTTTACTCCATTGCACATTTGTTGAAATCTTTTTGATTTTGAATGGTAGAAAAATAAAAGTTTTGAGTCCGTTTCTCATATATTTTTTTATCGGTGTAGATTCCCGCCTATTCTGGCCGGCGACTATCTTAAGGAGCGTTTCAGGCTAACCTACGCAACCTCCTTCTCCTAGTCTACGTTTTTTGGTTACGAAATGTAAAAGAAATGGTGGTCTAACTTGCACTAATGTTAAATTAGTGAAATGTATTAGAGTCCAAAGTCCCACATTGGTTGGGATAGAGATCTTTGAGGAATAAAATGTCAAAGAATCCCGTGGGACTTGAAAATGATTTAGTCAAAGACGCACAAAAAAAACTGTTGGAACTTGAATGGGCGGTTACGTATATGGACCATACTTCTACACGTTGTGAATTTGTATGTGGTCTATAGCGACAATGTCTTTTGTTCAAAGCATAAATATGTTTGGTCTTTTACGATTATAATACAAAACGATATAAATGGATAGTTAACCTAACTGTACTTTTGATCGGAACACAAATCTTCATACACAGTTGACAAGTGAAAAACTCAAAAAAGACTTAAATATTCATGTACATTACAAGTTGTTTTTTCTTTTTATCTTCGAACTGCCCATAACGCAACTATATGTACGTTGCAATTTAAAAATAAGAAAACAAAACATTATCTTATCTGTTTAATCTAATTCCTTTATCTTATTTTTATCTTGTTTTGGCAACATGTTGGTCAGATTGCATGTCATTCATTATTTCATATTTTCCATACTGTGTTTTTTTTTGTTTTTTTTTAAATTATTTTAGGACAAAAGTACAAATTAATTTCTATTTGTTAGTCAAACATATATATGTTCCATATGAGGGAAAAATGGATATAATTCCATATTTTTTTGCCGACCATCTAATTTTTGTTCTCAATATACGTTGAACAATAATAGTTACTAGTATGGAAAAGAATTTCAAAAATTGATTCATTTCCACGTTTCTTATCTTGCAATTTAAAGATAAGAAAACAGAACATTATCTTATCCTTTATCTTGTTTTAGCAACATGTTAGTCAGATTGCATGTCATTCATTATTTCATTTATTATTATTTCCATATTGGCGTATTTTACTGTGTTTTTATTTTTTATTTTAGGACACAAGTACAATAATACAACATATAGATTAATTTTTTTTTTCTTTTTAAGTATTTGTTAGTCAAATATATATGTTCCATATGAGGGGAAAAAGGATATAATTCCATATTTTTTGTGCCGACCATCCAATTTTGTTCTCAATATATACGTTGAAAAATAATTACTAGCATGGAAAAGAATCCAAAAATTGATTCATTTCCACGTTTTTTTTTTAATATTTATTATCTATGTCAACAGTGAGACATGGATCTGAGAGAATGAGATAAATACAAAATATTTCATCAATTTATAAAGAGAAAGAAAAACAAAAAAAAAAAAAAAAAGGAAAAAAAGTCCTATTATAAAATTGATTTGTCTTTCTTCTTCTCTTTTTATATCCGAAATAAAAGTTTTTAATTTATATTTCGCTTCTCTCAACAACTCTTTCTTCTGCAATTAAATCGGTAGAAGAAGAACACGGCATTCTTCATCACCATCGTCATCTCTTAATAATCGCTGAGAGTTTTTTTTTTCTCTGGAAAGTTTTGAAATTTACCAAATCATGGAAGGAGTTGATCACCTTGCTGATGAGAGGAACAAGGCGGAGTTCGACGTCGACGAAATGAAGATCGTCTGGGCTGGTTCCCGCCACGCTTTTGAGGTTTCCGATCGAATTGCCCGCCTCGTCGCCTCCGATCCGGTTTCTTTCTTTTTTCTCAATTCTCCTTCTTCTTTCTTTGTTCTTTCGATTAGGATAAGGGATTTTTTTTTCATCGTGTTCGATTTGTTGAATTTTCGTGTTTTATCTTGTTTATTATATATAGGTATTTGAGAAAAGCAATAGAGCTCGGTTGAGTAGGAAGGAGCTATTTAAAAGCACTTTGAGGAAATGTGCTCATGCTTTCAAGAGGATCATCGAGCTTCGTCTCACTGGTATGGATGATTCCTTCTTCTCACGCTCCTTATTGTTTTCGTTGATTCTCAAGTTTTTTTGTATTGATCAGTCTTTGTTGGTTGGTTACAGAGGAAGAAGCAGGAAGATTGAGGCACTTTGTTGATCAGCCTGCCTACGTGGATCTGCACTGGGTACTCTCTTTATTTTGATAAATCAATAGATATGATTTCTGATGACACCATTTTGATTCGTTGATTCTATTTCTGTAGGGAATGTTTGTGCCAGCTATTAAAGGGCAGGGCACTGAGGAGCAGCAGCGGAAGTGGTTGTCGCTGGCGAATAAGATGCAGATTATTGGGTGTTATGCACAAACTGAGCTTGGTCATGGCTCTAATGTTCAAGGCCTTGAGACAACTGCTACCTTTGATCCCAAGACGGATGAGTTTGTTATTCACACACCTACTCAGACTGCTTCCAAAGTGAGTTGATGACTAGGAAGCCTTTTGATTGATTATGCACATTGATTTGACTTAGTTGTGTAAGATTCTTTATCTGCTTTGGTTTTTGAATAGTGGTGGCCTGGTGGCTTGGGAAAAGTTTCTACCCATGCTGTTGTTTACGCTCGTCTCATTACTGACGGCAAAGACTATGGTGTCCATGGTATGAACCGGAAACAAAAAAAGGTTTAGTATTTTAGTTTTGCTTGCTCCGGTTTTGATTGCTTGAACTTCCTCTTCCAGGATTTATTGTGCAACTACGCAGCTTAGAAGATCATTCTCCTCTTCCAAATATAACTGTTGGTGATATTGGGACGAAGATGGGAAATGGAGCATATAATTCAATGGACAACGGGTTTCTTATGTTTGATCATGTTCGCATTCCCAGAGATCAAATGCTCATGAGGTCATCCCTCTTTGCCTTTATTGTCTGATTTTTAATAAGCAATTCACGATGTAATGATAGGTCTAGAGGGAATTGCTTGTGCTTAAATGCGGGCTTATGGTTCTGCATTTTTCTCCTCTTTCAAAACGTTTCAGGCTGTCAAAAGTTACAAGGGAAGGAAAATATGTGCCATCGGATGTTCCAAAGCAGCTGGTGTATGGTACTATGGTATATGTGAGACAAACAATTGTGGCAGATGCTTCCAATGCACTATCTCGAGCAGTTTGCATAGCTACAAGGTACAGTGCAGTGCGGAGACAGTTTGGCGCACATAACGGTGGCATTGAGACACAGGTACTCATTGAAACCCATTTCATAACCAAGGATACTCATAGCTGTGTACACCTATTGATTGATGTTGGATCATAGCAAATTTCAAAGTATTTCTACCTTGAAAAACTTACTTGTACGAATATTTTCCTGATTTAGGCAGATTGTTTGCTGAAGTGATTTTCTTTGACTTGCTATGTAGAGTTTTTTTCTTTTTCTTTACAATCATTATGTTGGCTGAAAAAGGGGATGTAATATTTTTCTGCATGTTGTTGTCACAGGTGATTGATTATAAAACTCAGCAGAACAGGCTATTTCCTCTGCTAGCATCTGCATATGCATTTCGATTTGTTGGAGAGTGGCTAAAATGGCTGTACACGGATGTAACGGAAAGACTGGCTGCTAGTGATTTCGCAACTTTGCCAGAGGCTCATGCATGCACTGCAGGGTTGAAGTCTCTCACCACCACAGCCACTGCGGTATGTTCCGGAGCTGGTCCTTTATGCTCATTAGAATAGTCTGATAGGTTTAGTTTCTCTGAGGGTCCAACCACTCATATATTGGAACGTTTGTTCCCTCCTTGACATTGTCTTGGAGGTTTATTTAGAATTGGAAAATTCAGCCTAAGCGTTATATTGGGTGCAGGATGGTATTGAAGAATGTCGTAAGTTATGTGGTGGACATGGCTACTTGTGGTGCAGTGGACTCCCTGAGCTGTTTGCTGTGTATGTTCCTGCCTGCACATACGAAGGAGACAATGTTGTGCTGCAATTACAGGTACTTATTATCAACTGGGAGCTATTCTCATTTACTAGAATAATACTGTCAGCATATATAGATTTCTTAGCACGTGGCTCTTCATCTTATGTCTCTCTGGTCTTTCGGCGGTGAGTTCTTGATTTAACATGCTTTCATATTGTGAGTTTTGTACCTTTTTAGATATAATTATTTGAAGGTTTTTGTCTATTTCACCTGTTTCATATTTTTTGGCTTTTCTCACCTGCAACTGGTTTGTGTTTTCTTGGTTGATATGCAAAACACATTTGACAGCTTTTGAAGTTTTTTTGTTAATTCTTGTTTCCCCAGTGTTTCCAACAGTAAGAAAAGCTGTAAGCCCCTTTGTCATTTGTGGTTATTCATGCTATTGTTCGAAATTGTGTTTATAGGTTGCTCGATTCCTTATGAAGACAGTCGCCCAGCTGGGATCTGGAAAGGTTCCTGTTGGCACAACTGCTTATATGGGCCGGGCAGTACATCTTTTGCAATGTCGTTCTGGTGTTCAAAAGGGTGAGTTTTTAAGTTTATATGTTCTATCCTTCGTCCTGCTACAAAAGCAAACATATGATCTTTCCTCGATATGATTCCGAGTTAATGATAAAGTTGGTTTTATTCATTGGGCATGTAGCTGAGGATTGGTTAAACCCTGATGAGGTACTGGAAGCTTTTGAAGCTAGGGCTTTGAGAATGGCTGTTACTTGTGCCAAAAATCTCAGCAAGTTTGAGAATCAGGAACAAGGTACTGATCTAACTCCATGAATCCAGAATCTGAAGGCAAAAGACCAAACTCTCAAACATTTCTCCTGTCAATAGGATTCCAAGAGCTCTTGGCTGATCTGGTTGAGGCTGCAATTGCGCATTGCCAATTGATTGTTGTTTCCAAGTAAGCTTCTTGAAAAACCGTTTACACGGATCAAATAAGTTAAGTGGTTCTCCTCTGTGTGTCAGCTCCTGTATTTTGCCAATTTTGTCTCGGTTAGGTTCATAGCTAAACTAGAGCAAGACATAGGAGGCAAAGGAGTGAAGAAACAGCTGAATAATCTGTGTTACATTTACGCGCTCTATCTCCTTCACAAACACCTCGGAGATTTCCTCTCCACAAACACCATCACTCCCAAACAAGCCTCGCTCGCCAACGACCAGCTCCGCTCCTTATACTCTCAGGTTCAGCATCTCTTACTCACTGCATTTGATTCCTTAAAAAAGCTGAGTTCTATAGGAGTGATTTGGATAAGCTGGTTTAATGTGTTTGGTTAAGCTTAATAGAATAGAGTTCCGGTTTAGATTAGTTTCGGTTTACTGTACATTGTTGTATATAGATCAACACTGTAAAGTTAGTTAGGCTTTAATCAATGAGAAAATCATTTCACAAATCTCTTTGCTCATGAACACTATTAAGTTCTAACAATTTGTGTTCTTTCCAATAGGTTCGTCCTAATGCGGTTGCCCTTGTGGACGCGTTCAATTACACTGACCATTACTTGAACTCGGTGCTGGGCCGTTACGACGGCAATGTGTACCCGAAACTGTTTGAGGAAGCGTGGAAGGATCCATTGAACGACTCGGTGGTTCCTGACGGGTACCATGAATACCTTCGACCTGTGCTTAAGCAGCAACTTCGTACCGCTAGACTCTAAAGAGTTTGTTTTACTTGATTGCTCGATATGGTTAATCGCACGTTTGATTTGCTTCTTCTTAACGTTCCGGTTATTGCTTTGAATAAATTCGCCGGTTTAAAAACTGGCGATGCCCTTATTTATATGTAGTAATGTAGAGTAGCTAATACGGTGGAATTTAGTATTCAAGAAACATTAATAATAAATTGATCGTTTCTACTCTGAGAAGGATATGTTGTATGCTACTTTGTAATATTCGTACATACACTCCAATTTGAGGGATGTTATAATTTTGGAATGTATGTACGAAGATCATGTCATATGTTTGACATTTTTCTCTTTGATTGCTTTCGTAATTATTTAGTAATTATCTTCACACTGTAGAAATCTTTTCCTAATTTAATCAATTATTTATCATATGCTTTTTATTTAAAGTAACTATAAATTAGATTGATTTTTTGTTTCTTCTGAAAATCTTGTTTAGCTGTCATAAATAGTGGTTTGTAACTGAAAAACGTGTTTTATAATTGTTGTTTTCATAAAAAGTCTCTTTAGTTAATGCGATCCAAAAGATTTTCTATAATACTGTATACTGATAATTAGATTTTTAAGATCATAAAACTTTTTTCGAATGAGACGGGATTTTATACGTTACCTGCAATGGCGAATCGAATTGAATTCAATTCGGCTGTGTATTAATTAGTATTACATCCGAATTGTTACCATCTTTTTTTTTTGTTAAATAAAGTTAAATTGTTAGTTCTTTGTTGCTTTGGGAGTTAACTCACAGTTTGAATGTGATGCATTGTTTGCATCATCAATATATATATATATAAAAAAAAGGCTTTGCTGAAATTGGAACACGCATGTGAATCTGTTTCCAGGATTGTGCTTAATTTGTTTAAATAGCATCGTTTTCGGACATAAGACTTCCAGACCTTTGCATTTATTAAGCATTTAGTAACCGAATTTGGTAGGTGAATTAATATAGTGCAAACTAATGTTTTGGTTGTAATTCACTTTATCAACCAACTGTTTTTAGAAAATTACAGCAAACTAGATTCTTATCATATAGTCTTTGTAAATTGTATATCTATATAACACTTGTTACTTGTTTTTATTATTTTTTTTTGTTTCGTCTTAATCGTCAAACAGACCCCACGATAATATACAATTACTGAACTTGCTCTCTCTAAATGTTAGATAATGTACATATTTTTTCAACATCATGCTTTTGTACATATATACAGATATATACTACATGTGTTTACGTCGTTTTGCGTACGTGCATCGTCCATAGCAGCCTTCTAATCAATTTCTTTACTAAAAATGTGTCTTCTTTAAATTCTAAAATATGTCAAAAACTTCTACAATTATTCCGTATATTCGCAAATTTCCAAGTGCAAAACATAATCCGTCGATTGTTTATAGAGACTTTAAAGCAAACATCCAAGCGCATTTGACGACTGACCGGTGTTAATTACTATTGTCTCATTTCTGGATATATAAAGTTATCATCGTTTTGTCCTAAAAGATGCTCCGGAATCTCAACTTCAAACTATAATATAATTGTCTCTTTCGTTATGGTACACATATATTCTATAACAAAAATATGTATATATATCGTTAAGAAATGTCAATTTTAGAGAATTCATGAAGACGATTAATATTTAAGACAAATGCTTTCGTACTATAACCCCCGCTAAAAGGACAAGAAGTCAAGATAACATATATGATATGAACATATAGAAAATACAACTACAGTTTTACCTGATGTATTTTTTGCTAAGTTCACTTTTAAGATTTTTTTTTTTACTATTCCCTCCAATTTAAATTACTTGTTATTTTAGGTTTTCACACAAACTAAAAAAATAATTAAATTTTCAGAGTCATCCTTTTTAATGTATATTTTTATTTTTTTTAAATAGTTAGATTAAAATTATTTTTTTTATCAAACAAACTATTACGAAACAAAATTTAAATTCTAAAATGACAACTAAACAGAAAGAGAAGGAGTATATTATTATAAAACTCGCATGCACTATTAAATTTATCAACTACTATGAGATTTAGGATGTACTATCGTTAACATTAGTTGTTGTCTTTGTCAAACTTAATCCTAGTGGAAAAACGTGGGTTAGGCTTTGTAAGCAGAGACATGAGTCACGGTCGCGGGGAACGAAGATATTACAATTTTGGGGGAAAAAAAAACAAAAGATGGAAATTAGAAGAAAATTTGTAAAAGTAAAATAAAAGGAAATAACGACCCCAACTATTGAATCTATTTCTTCCCTAAAAATTACTGTACATGTAATTATTTTAAAAATGTCTTCATACACAGGAAAAAAAATAGATCTGATGTTATATCCACATGTAAAAAATGGTGAATCTACTCTCAAACAGATAATGATGGACCAAAGCATATATTAGGATTTTAAAACTATTTAAGTGTGAACATCAGTCTCGTACATCTAAAATGTAAACCTAAAACAAAATATAATTTCTATGGTTACTATGGCACATTTGAAAAAATCGAAATTAACTTATTTTTAAAGAAAAACAGGATAAATTAAACATTATTCTCCTCCACGCCCAGTTAAATATACGAGAATGAAATCATCTTCACAACAACAATCAACACAGAACCAACCATGGACATACGCAGAGAAGAAAAACAAGGACTAAGCCTACAAAGTCTTTCGTAAAATGCAACTACGATGTAGCCTTTGACTATAACACAAATCAAACTAAATGTGGATGGATACTATGAGATCAAAATGGTGTTTCTCAAAGATAGGGGGCATCAGCTTTAGGCTATACAGTGTCACCTTTACAAGCAGAAACAAATGATTCACTAGCAGCAATACAACAAAGTTGGATCAGGGGATTAACTAACGTTATGTTTGAAGGCGATAATGAGATACTAACCAAAGCTTTAAATGATCAAATTGTTGATGTATCGATAGACAACATAGTTCAAAATATAAAGACTTGGTCATCTAAATTCAAGACTGTTAAGTTTGTTTTTGCTCCTAAGGAGGGATTGTAATAATTCTGCTTACTGTTTAGCAAAATTTGGTTGTACTTTTTGTATTTTCTATTCAGCATGTTTCTCACCACCTGATTGGCTATCAGATCGGTTGTATAACGATTATTATCATTGAATAATATAATTCATTTTTGCTGAAAAAAAACAAATATAATTTCTTTTAAAGTTCTAAAAGAACTCCATGCTTAATAAGCTTAACCAATTGAATTCTCTCTTGTGAATATTTTTAATATTACTCCTAAATTACCAACTACGGAGTTTCATTCCACTTTTGATTCGTGAACATATTATCAAACCTAAATCAATGTAAACTTGGGTTATTTAAAGTTTAGAATGATAGAATTTAGTATTTGGAATTTAGAGTTTAGAATTTAGAATTTAGAATTTAGTTATTTTATACATAGAAAAAAATATTTTTGAAAATAAACACTATAAATATTTTTGAAAAATGACATAAGAAAAGAGATATTTTTGATAATGTCCAATTAATTTATGTATCAATTATTCTCTTACGCAAGATTCTTAACAAATCATATTCATGAAGTAATATCAATTTCTATTACAATTTATATATTCTGGGTTAGTGGTTTAGTTATTTTAGGCCGTTTTCTTATTTTTATGTTCAAAACCAATCAGAATAATTTGAGCTAATACAATGCGTCCTGGTTCAAGTAGTACATATATATTTAAATGTGGAAGGAACGAGTGAAAACAGTACACTAGGAGTTGATACAAACGAACAAGTGTCCAGTTCAGGTCTAAAATAATAAATATCTTATTATATGAAAGTAAAGTAATATCATTGCAAGAAGAAAACAAAAAGAAAAAGAAAAAAAAAATCTTAAGGTAGTCAAGTCTTTTTTTTTAGCTTTTAATATTTGATTTATACATATAAGAAGAAAAAAAACAGACACACAAGAATAATTGCTTCGTATTTGGATGTATATATTAGAAGAAGCAAACCAAACTCTCACACCCCAAAATACAACCAAAAAAAAGAAAACAAAACATTTTAGTTTTATAATCTTCCTACCAAAATTTCTCTCTCTCCCTCTCTCTCTCTCTCGTTACATTAAATTTCTTTTAGATGCAAGACTCTTCTTCCCTCGGTTCACAACGTAATCTCCGGTCACCAGCGCCGGAGAGAACCGGAAAGAGTTCAAAGAGTAAAAATGAGCAGAAGGGTGTTTCTAAGCATCCGAGTTTTCGTGGGGTAAGAATGAGACAATGGGGGAAATGGGTGTCTGAAATCAGAGAACCAAGAAAGAAATCAAGAATCTGGCTCGGCACTTTCTCAACGCCAGAGATGGCGGCGCGTGCTCACGACGTGGCGGCTTTGGCCATCAAAGGTGGCTCAGCACACCTCAATTTCCCGGAGCTAGCTTACCATTTGCCAAGACCGGCGAGCGTCGACCCTAAAGACATTCAAGAAGCCGCAGCAGCAGCAGCTGCAGTTGACTGGAAAGCACCGGGGTCTCCTTCTAGCACGGTGACGTCATCTCCGGTCGCCGACGACGCTTTCTCCGACCTCCCTGATCTTTTGCTAGACGTGAATGATCACAACAAAGTCGATGGGTTCTGGGACTCGTTTCCTTACGAAGATCCTTTCTTCTTGGAGAATTATTAGCAGGCAAATTCTTGCCGGCGAATGAGTTTTCCGGTGGGGTTCCTGGTAAATAATGAACCGATGTCGTTTTGTACTTTTTTTTGTCTTTGTTGGGAATTTTTTTTTTTTTTTTTTTTTTTTTTTTTTTTTTTTTTTTTTTTTTTTTTTTTTTTTTTTTTTTTTTTTNTGTGTAAGTAAGTACAGGTTATTTAATTTCTTTTTCTGTACAAATACGTACGTAATTACCAAAAAAGTTTCTTCATTTATTGGGATGCTTGCTATCTTCCATATTCATTATTATTATTATTTAGGGGCCTTGACCCTTTTATTTTCACATCTTTTAGTTCTGTGACAGAGACTATAAACTTTACTCCATAGAGCCGGCAAAGAATATATACATTTCGGGGGCTTATTTCGTTAACCTAATTATTGAAAGAGAATATGCACTATATACTACAAAAACAAAATATAATTAAGAAAATACTACAATTGTACATTTTTTATCATTTTCTCTCTTTTCAAATACAATTACACTTATACCCATTTCATATACTATATATTTTTTTAATATTATATCATTTTTTCATATAAACAACAAATTCCCTCTCTCTTTCAGCTTTCTCTATTTCTCTTTAATCTCATATCCACTCAACTTTCTCTATTACTTTTTCTCTCTCTTCTCTTCCCTCATGCTCTCTCACTCTCTCTCTTTTCTTTCATAATTGACTTTACAAACACATCAAACAACATCAATTCTTTCTTTTCCTGCTTATTTATTTGTTTAGGTTTTTCTCCTTTAAATTGCAGAAGATATCTCACTATATGTCTTTTGATTTAATTCATTGCATTTTGTTTTGTAACACGCTATTTTATCAAATTACACGCGTAGCAACATAATATCTCTCTCTTTAATAATATATTTTCTTAAATTACACGTTATTGTGAAGATTACATATGCTTTCGTTTGAAAACACGATTTTCAATATGAAAACACTTTTTTTTTAAAATGATACGCTTTTTGTTTTAGTATATACTGATATTTTTATTAACTCACATGTTTTTTTTCACAAATAGCAATACGTTGTTGTACTTTTGTCTTTTGTTTAAGGGCAGTTTTGACTTTTCCCTTCTCATGAAAATGGTAGTTACCAAACTTTTCTGACAATATGGTATTTACTTAATTTTTTTCCAAAATTCTGGTATTCACTAATATTACCCTTATTGAAAAAGAGTATACGTATAACGTACTACTATTAGAATCTACATATGTAATCGAGATATACTATCATTATGACACCTTGTATTAGTTATTTGTTATGTAATAGCTCTCAAAATAATTTCTCAATTATTCGAAGGTAAGAAAAAGTATATCATGATTCATGCACTATGTACTTCTTGTATTATGACATTTATTTATAATGATACTAGTGTAAGGACTAACGACCAAAACGATACGGTTTTGTCTCAAGGCTCAAACTGTGCAAAGCCCAACAACACAAAACCTTCTCATCATATGCCCAAAGCTGTACAACGACTACCTGCAAACGACAAAAAGAAGATAATTGCAAAGAAAGACAAGTCTTCAAGTTGTATGGCAATGACACTGAAAAATAGGTTTGAAGCGCTTGGATTAGACGATGAAGTTTGTGCCACGTGAAGGTCATCAATCTCACAACTTGTAACAACCCGTACCATGGACCCCATTAGCCTCACTGCTAGCTTGCCCCTATAGGCCCAAATCTGGCCCTACAGGGCTTCGATCCTAACGCCTCACCGTGGCAAATGGAACTACTCATCCAAATCCTCAGTAGGTTATTGGTGCGTCAGGCATTCCTTGAACCCTAGTCCCCACCCTTTAACAACCTTCCCACAGGACAAGTTGCCACCAATTGACCTGCAGCTCAATTGGTGGCAACTTGTCCTGTGGGAAGGTTGTTAAAGGGTGGGGACCAGGGTTCGAGGAACGCCTGGCGCACCAATAACCTACTGTGNCTCTATTTCTCTTTAATCTCATATCCACTCAACTTTCTCTATTACTTTTTCTCTCTCTTCTCTTCCCTCATGCTCTCTCACTCTCTCTCTTTTCTTTCATAATTGACTTTACAAACACATCAAACAACATCAATTCTTTCTTTTCCTGCTTATTTATTTGTTTAGGTTTTTCTCCTTTAAATTGCAGAAGATATCTCACTATATGTCTTTTGATTTAATTCATTGCATTTTGTTTTGTAACACGCTATTTTATCAAATTACACGCGTAGCAACATAATATCTCTCTCTTTAATAATATATTTTCTTAAATTACACGTTATTGTGAAGATTACATATGCTTTCGTTTGAAAACACGATTTTCAATATGAAAACACTTTTTTTTTAAAATGATACGCTTTTTGTTTTAGTATATACTGATATTTTTATTAACTCACATGTTTTTTTTCACAAATAGCAATACGTTGTTGTACTTTTGTCTTTTGTTTAAGGGCAGTTTTGACTTTTCCCTTCTCATGAAAATGGTAGTTACCAAACTTTTCTGACAATATGGTATTTACTTAATTTTTTTCCAAAATTCTGGTATTCACTAATATTACCCTTATTGAAAAAGAGTATACGTATAACGTACTACTATTAGAATCTACATATGTAATCGAGATATACTATCATTATGACACCTTGTATTAGTTATTTGTTATGTAATAGCTCTCAAAATAATTTCTCAATTATTCGAAGGTAAGAAAAAGTATATCATGATTCATGCACTATGTACTTCTTGTATTATGACATTTATTTATAATGATACTAGTGTAAGGACTAACGACCAAAACGATACGGTTTTGTCTCAAGGCTCAAACTGTGCAAAGCCCAACAACACAAAACCTTCTCATCATATGCCCAAAGCTGTACAACGACTACCTGCAAACGACAAAAAGAAGATAATTGCAAAGAAAGACAAGTCTTCAAGTTGTATGGCAATGACACTGAAAAATAGGTTTGAAGCGCTTGGATTAGACGATGAAGTTTGTGCCACGTGAAGGTCATCAATCTCACAACTTGTAACAACCCGTACCATGGACCCCATTAGCCTCACTGCTAGCTTGCCCCTATAGGCCCAAATCTGGCCCTACAGGGCTTCGATCCTAACGCCTCACCGTGGCAAATGGAACTACTCATCCAAATCCTCAGTAGGTTATTGGTGCGTCAGGCATTCCTTGAACCCTAGTCCCCACCCTTTAACAACCTTCCCACAGGACAAGTTGCCACCAATTGACCTGCAGCTCAATTGGTGGCAACTTGTCCTGTGGGAAGGTTGTTAAAGGGTGGGGACCAGGGTTCGAGGAACGCCTGGCGCACCAATAACCTACTGTGATTTTTATGTAACAACCCGTCCCATGGATCCCACTAGCCTCACTGCTAGCTTGCCCCCATAGGCCCAAAGCTGGCTCTGCAGGGCATCGATCCTAACCCCTCACCGTGGCAAAAGGAACTACTCATCCAAATCCACAGTAGGTTATTGGTGCGCCAAGCGTTCCTTGAATCCTGGTCCTCACCTTTTATCAACCTTCCCACAGGACAAGTCGCCACCAATTGAAGTGGGGTCCACGGGACGGGTTGTTACACAACTGGTCTATTCAAGAACAATCTAGAATCTAGGTCAAGAACCTTGCCTCACTATAAAAGAGAACAATCTTGTAATCTCATCTTTTTAAGCATCAATAATAAAGAAACAAACTTTCTATATTTTGTTTCTTTCTTCATGGTATCAGAGTCATGGACGGAACCATGGAACCCTATGCTTCTCCTTCACTACACATCTCAAACTGTGTCACCATCAAGCTCACTAAGGAAAACTACATAATCTGGAAGTCACATTTTGAATCTTTCTTACGAACACAAGCTATACTCGGATTTTTTAATGGAGCTGTCAAACCGCCACTAGAAGTAATTCCCATCCGCAACAACAACAATGGCAACACCGAAGAAGTTCTTAACCCAGACTTTGAAAGCTGGTCGAGATATGATCAAGTTGTCAAAGCATGGTTGCTTGGATCTATGAGCGAGAATGTCTTGAGGCTGGTAGTTGGCTGCTCCACTGCACAAGAGGTATGGAACACTCTGGTTTCTCACTTCAATCGCACATCTTCGTCTAGGTTGTTTGAGTTGCAAAGGCGTATCCAGAATGCTGAAAAGTTAGAAAAGAACATGTGTGATTATCTTAGAGAAATTAAAGAAATTTGTGATAAAATTGCTTCTATTGGAGATCGTGTTAGTGAAAATATGAAAAATTTTGCTGCTTTAAGAGGTTTAGGCTGTGAATATGAACCAATAATCACAGTCATCGAGGACTCTATGGATAGAAAGCCTGAACCTAACTATGACAATGTGATATCTCGACTTACTGGCTATGATGATAGACTCCAAGGCTACTCTGTCTCAACTGAGGTTAATCCACACCTAGCTTTTAACACCACAAGATCACCAAGCTACCAACACCGAGGTCGTGGTAACAGAGGTAGAGGAAGGGGAGGATACTCAACCAGAGGCCGAGGTTTTCATCAAAAATTCACCTCGTCAAGATCATCTCCATCAGTTGCTCACACAAATGAGAAACATGTCTGCCAAATTTGCAACAAACAATGTCATAATGCCTTTGAATGTTGGTATCGGTTCGATGAGGAGTATCAGCAATCTGCTCGCCCTGCAATCAATGCTACTGCGTTCTCTGCTCTTCACATCACTGATGTCACTGAGGACAACAACTAGTATTCAGACTCCGCTGCAACTGCACACATCACCAGCTCCACTCAACGTCTATAAAAGGCTCAATCCTATCACAACACTAATATAGTAATGGCAAGTGATGGGAACTTTCTTCCCATCACACATGTAGGCTCTGCAAATCTTCCCTCCACATCAGGTAATATCCCTCTTAAAGATGTGCTAGTCTACCTTGAAATAGGTAAGTCCTTGTTGTTAGTTTCAAAATTGACTAAGGATTATCCTTGTAAAGTGTCTTTTGATTCTGACGATGTTGTTATAAAGGACAAAGCAACACACAAAGTTCTGACAAAGGGAAGGAAAACTGATGGTCTGCACAAACTGGATGACTCAAAGCATAAGATGTTCTACTCCACAAGAAAAGTCAAGACGAGTGATGAGGCTTGGCATCAAAGGTTGGGGCATCCAAATCAGCAGGTCCTTCAACTTTTATCTACAAATAAGGGAATCCAAATCAAGAAAAGTACCAAGAAGGTGTGTGAGTCATGTCAGCTTGGAAAGAGTTCAAGGTTGCCATTTATTTCTTCTACTTTTATTGCTTCAAGACCCTTAGAGAGAGTGCATTATGATCTCTAGGGTCCTTCTCTTGTATCTTCTGTTCAAGGATTTAGATTTTATGCAGTGTTCATTGATAACTACTCAAGATACTGTTGGCTTTATCCTCTAAAAATAAAATCTGATTTCTACTCAATCTTCATCAAGTATCAACTACTTGTTCAAAATCTTCTATAAACAAAAATAGAAACCTTTCAATCAGATGGTGGTGGAGAATGTCAGAAATTTCTTACCTAGTTGGAGAACTCTGGTATCCAACACTTTGTCTCTTGTCCTCATACTCCTCAGCAAAATGGCATGGCAGAGAGAAAGCACAGATAATTAATGGAAATGGCTCTTACTCTACTATTTCAGAGTGCCACTCCACAAAGCTTTTGGGTAGAAGCTTTCTTTACATCAAATTTTCTAAGCAATCTCTTGCCTACCAGTGCTCTTGAAAGTAACAAAAGTCCGTATGAAGCTATATCCTCAAAACCACTAGAATATTCAGCCCTACGAACCTTCGGTTGTGCTTGCTTCCCAACTCTGAGGTCATATGCTCACAATAAGTTTGATCCACAATCACTCAAGTGCGTTTTTCTTGCATACACTGAGAAATATAAAGGTTACAGATGCTTTTATCCCCCAACTGGAAGTGTATATATTAGCCGCCATGTTATTTTTGATGAAGCAAGTTTTCCTTTTGCAAACACATATCTTTATCTTCAAAAATCCTCACCTACACCACTATATATACGGAGCCTGGATCAAACAACTTTCAGATGTCACAGTACCTTGTACTCCTATTGAAGAATCTCATCCAGCTCCTGCAACACCATCCGTTTCAGACACAACGATCAACAACAATGCCATTAAAAATGACACATCAACACAAAGCATGCCTGACTCCACAAATGAAACTGGTGATGAGAGTTTTTGGTGTACGGCAAGCCTAGATCTTGTTCCTATAGGCAACAGCTCTCAATCGCCAGTCTCAAATGTGCAAAGCTAAGCCACCAATGATGATATCTGCAAAACTGAAGCTACAAGTGAGTCTTCTTCAAATATTTCAACTCATCCAATGACAACACGATCAAAAGCTGGTATTACCAAACCGAACCCTCGTTATGCTCTACTTACACACAAGGTCTCATATCCAAAGCCTGAAACAGTAACTGCTGCTCTAAAAGATCCTTGCTGGACAACAACAATGAATGAGGAAATGAGTAATTGCAAAGAAGCAAATACATTCTCATTAGTTCCTCACACACCAGATATGCATGTTTTGGGCTCAAAATGGATCTTTCGAGTCAAACTCAATGCAGATGGCTCTTTAGACAAGTTCAAGGCCAGACTCGTTGCCCAGGGATTCAAACAAGAAGAAGGCATTGATTACCTTGAAACTTATAGCCCAATAATTAGAACAGCAACGGTGAGAGCTGTTCTTCATTTTGCAGTAGTTATGAACTGGGAAATTAAACAAATGGATGTTAAAAACGCATTTCTCCATGGAGATCTCAATGAAGTTGTGTATATGAAGCAACCTGTTGGGTTTATCGATAAGGAGCATCCCAATCATGTTTGTCTTCTCCATAAATCTCTCTATGGCCTAAAACAAGCTCCAAGGGCTTGGTTTGATAAATTTAGCAATTTTCTGCTAAACTTTGGCTTTACTTGCAGTCAGAGAGATCCATCTCTGTTTGTCTGCTTTAAAGGAACCGACATCATTATGTTGCTACTATACGTTGATGATATGGCTATTACAGGAAAATCTTCCAAGCTTCTCTCCACTCTTCTTGATGAACTCAACAAGCTTCACTATTTCCTCGAAATTCAGATCCAATATCATGAAAATGGTTTGTTTCTTTCTCAGCAGAAGTATGCTGAGGAACTTTTGGCTGTTGCTTCTATGTCCTCATGTAATCCTGTTGCCACACCACTTCCTCAACAACTGAACAAAGTGTCAAAACAGAATGCTCTGTTCGAAAATCCTAAATACTTCAGAAGCTTGGCAGGTCGACTACAATATCTAACCTTCACAACAGACCTGCAATTCTTTGTCAACTATGTATGCCAGAAGATGCATGAACCTCCAGTCTCCGATTTAAACCTACTCAAACGGATTCTAATGTACATAAAGGGTACCACTACGATGGGAGTCTCATTTGCTCGACACACCGACTCTAAGCTTTGCGTGTATAGTGACAGTGACTACTCCAGATGTCCGTCAACTAGCAGGTCCACTAGTGGCTTCTGTACTTTCCTTGGCCGAAACATGATTTCCTGGTCTTCAAAGAAACAACGAACGGTGTCAAAAAGCTCCACTGAAGCTGAATATAGAACCATGTCAGAAGCTGCCTCTGAAATCACTTGGATCGCTAATCTTCTTCATGACATAGGTGTCTCCCTGCCTGCTACGCCGGAACTCTACTGCGACAATCTCTCTGCAGTCTACCTTACTGCAAATCCAAGTTTCCATGCGAGAACCAAAAACATTTTGCGACGCATTACCACTATGTTCATGAGCAAGTTGCCTTCGGTAATCTGATCGTCAGTCACATTCCCGCTGAGTTTCAATTGGCAAACATTTGTACTAAATCTCTTCCCCAAAAACCTTTTGAGTATTTCAGGCTCAAACTTGGCGTTGGCGTGCCACCTACTCCAAGTTTGTGGGGGAGTGTAAGGACTAACGACCAAAAACGATACCGTTTTGTCTCAAGACTTAAATTGTGCAAATCCCAACAACACAAAACCTTCTCATCATATGCCCAAAGTTGTGCAACGGCTACCTGCAAACGATAAAAAGAAGATAATTGCAGACAAAGACAAGTCCTCAAGTTGTATGGCAATGACACTGAAAAATAGGTTTGAAGCGCTTGGATTAGACGATGAAGATTGTGCCACGTAAAGGTCATCAATCTCACATCTGGTCTATTCAAGAACAATCTAGAATCTAGGTCAACAACCTTGCTTCACTATAAAATAGAACAATCTTGTTTTTAAGCATTAATAATAAAAAAAAAAACAAACTTTCTATATTTCGTTTCTTTCTTCAACTATATCTCGAAATCCATTCGGGAATACTTCAAAAGCATAATTTTTTTAACGTTGAGGAGTCGAAATCTATATAGCAGCCAAAGTCACGGCAGGTAGAATAGATAATACAAAGAGATAAAAATGGCAAATTAGTTCAAGAGAGACAAACTTGATGGTCTTTTCTGTCATTTTTCAATTTCCAATTTCCACTTTTATTTTCGTGTCATCTTATTGGCCCTTATAAAGTTGAAAAAAATTAAAGGACCCATTGGCCCATTTATTAATTTAAATGTGTTGGTGTATTTAATGTACGTTTTAGTTAGTACTGATTTTCATTCTTCTGTTCATTTTGTGTCCTTATTTTTCTTAATCATTGTATTATTTTTATCAAATTTTAACGAATTCTTTTATAACTTTTTCAAATCAGTTCTCTAAATTTTATATTCTTCCTGTCTTAAGACTTTTCTTTTTAAGTTTCACATCAAACTTTCGTTATTATTTCTACAACTTTTCAATTTAATTAATGAATTTTATATGTAGCAAACTGTTCAAACTCTTTAATGAATTAGAAATATTAGTTTATTTATAAATAAAAGTTACTAAGTATGCCCTTTTTCATAACACAATAGATTTTGAATCACAATTAATACTCTCTCTCTTTATTTTTACTTGTTATTCTAGACTTAATTTTTTGTTTTTTTATTACTTATCGTTTTGTATTTACGATGCATTTTTATGGATCAAATTTTTAGTTTTACCCTTAACTTTTAGCTTATTAATTATTTATATCAAATGAAATAATATATTAATGAGAGGTAAAACAGAAAATTTGATTGTTTTTTTAATATGTGTGAAATTGTCTAGAATGACAAATACTATAAAACAGATGAAGTATATACTAATTGCCAAAACATATATACAACTAGATTTACTTACCATTTTAATTAGATGTCTATAGCGGCCAAGATGCATTGTAAACTAGCGTGCATTTTGTTTGAGAGTTATATTGAGTGTTGATTTACAAAAAACACACCAAATATTCTTTTGTTGTTAGAATACTTGTAAAATCCAATTGCGTGAGATTTTTGTTTTTGTTAATGGGATAACAAACATATTGAATAAGATGTAGATCGAATGATGCCAATCTTTCATTCCGCCGAATAATTTCGAAAAACTGATAAAATAATAAAATTTGTAAGGCGGATTTTGTAATATAATAGAGGAATGTTTTCCTATGAAACTTTTTTTTTACGTACTGGCATTTCCACATGTCATAACATTTTCCAAATTATTACTGTTCTATGGACTTTTTTTTATACGTTCTATCAAAAAAAAAAAGAAAAGAAGGTGAGCTGGCTTTTCTCGTATTCTCTTTGTCCGTTTGTAATCATTTTGTGAACACTTCTTATACCTTTTTTCTGGAACACTTCTTATACTGTGGTTTTTCTTTCGCTCAATATGGTCATTGTAAAAGTAATGGATATATCTAAATTGTTTTGTTTTATATATATATCTAAATTGTTATGGGTTTTAGAGTTTTAGTCAACGAAATTGGTGACTAGTTGAATTTCATATATTTTTTAGCAATATATTCATAATAAATTTGAGTATTTTATTTTATTTTTGTAGATTATATATTAGTATATTACAGTATATAAAACTTAATTCAAACATTTTAAATCAAACTTAATTCAAACGTTTTATCTTTGTGTCGCGAATTAGAACACTCTGCTTGTTTTGGACGGACGCTTGATGTTGATGCTGTTGTGTATTTAGCAGCAAGTATCGAAGTAATATGCTAAAGAGTCTTTGAGATAATTGATTTTAGTATATTAATAAATTTGGGTCCAACTCAAAACGAATTGGCAATGAGTGGAGAGACTCATGTACTATATATATTGCTTCAGTTGATTTCTTTCGTTGTGAGATTGTCTAATACATCCCCCTCACGCTCAGAATTGGATATCTGTAGCGTGAAGTTTGTGGGATTGGATATCTACGGAAGAAATTTTAATCCACAACAAGACATACCGCTTATATGGGCCATATAGTTGAGAAATCATTTCTTTATGGAAAATTGCTTGTTGGATCTAACTATAGGCTCTGATATCATATTAGTAAACATGGATCCAACTCAAAACCAATTAACAATGAATGGAAAGATCCATGTATTATATATATAGTGCCCCATAAATCTCTATTCTTTCTATGTGGAATATTTTAATATAGTAAAAAATATCATAAAATTCCTTAGAAAATATCATAGAATTCCTTAGAAAATATCCTTTATGTGGGAGGGTATGAGCCGTGCATTGCATAGACCACCAAATTAACATCATTGTTAAATAATAGCGACAGATTTGAATATGATTGAGCTTTGATGCTGCATTACATATGTTATTATTTATTAATTGATGTCATGTCAGTAAAGATTTTCAATTTAATTATTTAATTGGTTTGATTATACAAAAGTGTCATAATTAATATTGCGTCTAGAAACTAATCTCATGTTCATGTCGGCTGTGGTTTCTTTTTTGTTTGACCTAAGTGGCTTCTTACGAATAAAATAATAATCAGATATTAATTATTAATTTACATTTCTACTTAGTTGTATTTCTATCAATAGTTTGATGTTTAGAAAACTTTTTCGTTGCGAGAGAGCTCATTTTTATCTTCGGGAGTTTGTAAAAATATGTCTGCAGGATGGAGAATTATTCTTGTGGAGGCCAACTTCTGTTCATACTACTTTGAGCTAATTTTTGCACATAATTCTTAATGATTATTATATTTTTAATACTAATTACATTTTTAAATTTATTATTTTTGTTGTATTGATAATTTGAGAGTGGATGGATACAACAAATAATCATCTATTACTTACTCTAAAAAGAAAGCTACCTATATATATGTTGGATTTGCATCTAACATTTCTGATATAAAATTCAAGTTATGTTGCGATAACTCACTTACGTAAGAATTAAGAGGTTTGTGTATAAAATTAAAAAGAAACTCATTGAGTTTGTTCTACTTCTGATTTGATTTCATTGTATGTAAATTTTGCCGGTATACAATTTAGTTTACAAAATTATTTTACTGAAAAAAATATTTATTCTAGAAATTATTTAAACTTTACGAAAATATTATACTGAAAAAATGTTCACTCTAAAAGTTAGTTAAACTTTTTTTTATAAAACCTGGATATTTAAGTTTAAAATGGGAGATATGGAGAATAACTGTGAACCGCATTGTTCAAAAAAAAAAAACTGCCGAACCACATTATACTGTGTAGTTAAGTCTACTTCATTCGAATCCTAACTCGAAAAAAATAAAAATAATTTAGCACAGTTTTTAATTATTATTAGCACTTAGGCCATCTGCATCGAAAGAATAGTTTGGGTGTTCTTAGCCTAATAAAATCAAAAATATATGAAATAGTGGTAGAAGAACATGTTTTTTGGTCTTCAATTAGAACTGATTTTGGCCCAGTTCTATTATGACGTGGCAACCCGTGAATGTTGAGATTTTTTGCAAAGGAGAAAACATTTCATTTCTCCTTCTTTTCGAAATCGCATCTAGGTTTTCCTTCTTTCTCTCCAAAACGGCGAAAGCTACGTGGTCACCATCTTCTCCGACTAAGGTGTATATTCCGGCCATTAAAACACCAAAATCGAGAGCTCATCCATGTAGAAATCAATCTGTCCATAGTTTTTCTACCAATCCGTTAAAATTCTCTTCTTTTGTCGATTCATATGTCCGGCGATTCGAAGGCGAAGTCGAAATCCTATACTTGAGGCTTTGTCTCCTCGTCTCCTTTGTCTCGCAAATATCATCTCCGACGATATAGACAAGGTAGTCCCGTCGTTTCCTCTGTCAGTTATTGTTTCATCGATGTTTCATCGATTTAGGGTCTTGAAATCTGTGAATTAGGTTTGGTTTTAGTATCATGGTATAGGGTTTCGTCTCATCTGTTAATTAAAGGTTTTGATTAATCAATATAGGATTTTAGTGAGATTCCAGGATGTATGACTGAATTTTGAGTGTCATATGTTGTATTTGAAATCAACCTTAACAGTGATGAACATTAATCGATTTTGCTTTGTTTCTGAGGCTTGTAGGTGAGGTTGACCAGGGCAAATTAAATCGGATAACCATCAACAAACCTGCATTTACTCGAAACTAAAAGGTAAGTCACACTCACTATATGTAATGCAAGGTTGGTTTCCTGATTTGAGTGGTGTTGTGGTTTGTGTAGTAGTGTATAAGTGGTTATTCACAGATTTTATGTGATTGTAGTTGCTTGTAAAGTGTTGTTTGATTGTGTAATGAGTTTCTCAGAATTGAGTTGTGATGGTCTCGGATGTTTGATTGGTTTATGTCATGTATAATACGTTTGAGTGGTTTTGGTTTTTGTAAAATCCTATATTGGATAATGATCCCTGTTTCCACACTCACTATATAGCTAGTGCAATAATCTTAATAGTAATTGAACCAATTTTGTTTTCAGTATAGTAGTGTATTAAAGTTAGTCACATTTTTGTTGTGATTTTAGTGTCACTTAGTTTTGCTTTTTATGTCTGAGTATCTAACATGTTATCATCTGGTCATGTTCTCGGATAATAGTCTTAAAACTTTAAAAACTGATATCTACGAAAGCTTTGAAACTTTAAAAACTGAATAATATGAATGCTTTAACCCTTAAAACTTTAAAAACTGATTTACTAGATGATATGAATGCTTTAACAAAACTAGTTGAGTTCAATGCATTAACAAAACCAAACCTTTTGGTTTACATATAAAAAACACTCAATGACCATCAATTACTTCTGATTTGACTGAAGTAGGTAATGGTTATTTAGAATTAAAAGTCTATAACAACACAAAACTTTGGATTTAATGATCTTCTTAACTTCTCTATATTACATCCGAACCAAATACTCAAACTCTCATATCTTTTACTTCTCTTCTATCATCTATCTTATTTGCTTCTTTCTTAACCAATCTCTAAGAACACCCAATAATATCTCTGCCTCAGCTTCTTCCTTGTTTAAATATGATTGCTATGGAATCAAACAATACTCCTAATAGTCAGTCTCAATCCTACTTTAGCCTTCTTAACTTCCCATATGGCAGCTTTGCTCCCAATGTAAACATTGGTTCCTCTCAAATCCCTGCTTTTAGTTCACAAACTAGTTCACTGCCGAGTCAACCAGAAGAGACAGCAGAACAGCATAGGGAGAGAAGGATATGGTCCACACAAGATGACTTAGTCCTAATAAGCGGCTGGTTAAACACATCGAAGGATGCAATAGTTGGGAATGGCCAAAAGGCAGAGTCCTTTTGGATCCGTATAGGAGACTATTATGCATCAAGTAGTCATGTACTTGGTGGTGCTGAGCCAAGGCGCCCTGACCATTGTAGACAAAGATGGCAAAAAATCAGTAAGGAAGTGAGCAGGTTCTGTGGAGCTTATCCTACCATTATGATCCGAATAATGATAGTTTTAACTAATTTTTTCAAGAGCAATTTAATAATCAATTTGAAGCTGCTGAAGAGGAAATTCCGGCCGAAAGGATTAAACGTACATATATCGATAAAAAACGGGAAGAAGGGCACAAACGTTTGTGGAACGATTATTTTACTGATAATCCGACTTACACGGAGAGGCAATTTCGCAGACGGTTTTAAATGAACAAGTCATTGTTCTTGCGTATTGGGAATCGTCTCAGTGAAGAAGTTCCATATTTTTAACCAAAAAAGGATGCAACCTTCCGGAATGGTTTAACACCACTACAACAATGTACTACAGCAATTAGACTATTAGCATATGGGACTGGGTCGGACTCGGTTGACGAATATATACGTCTTGCTGAATCGACTGCTCGTAAATGTTTGGAACATTTTGTCGTCGGCATAGTTGACTTGTTTGGCACTGAATACCTACGCCGACCCACACCAGAGGATCTTCAAAGGTTACTCTTTTATGGAGAACAAATGGGTTTTCCCGGGATGGTTGGAAGCATCGACTATATGCATTGGAAGTGGAAAAATTGCCCAACCGCTTGGAAAGGAATGTATTCACGAGGTACCAATAAACCAACAATTGTTTTGGAGGCAGTAGTTTCACAAGATCTCTGGAGATGGCACACATTTTTTGGAGCTCCATGTACTTGTAACGATTTAAATGTTCTTGATCAATCACCAATATTTAATGACATTATTTACGGTCGAGCTCCCGAAGTTACGTACTATGTTAACGAAAGTGAGTATAATTTGGCTTACTATCTGACGGATGGTATTTACCCCGAATGAGCGATATTTGTTAAATCCATCCCACAACCACAACACCCGAAACATCGTTTGTTTGCAGAACGTCAAGAAGATACACAAAAAGATGTTGAGCGTGCATTTGGAGTCCTGCAATCTAGATTCGACATGATTAAAAATTTATTTCTTTTATGGGCGAAGGATAAAATTGCATATATTATGAGAGCATCTCTCATACTCCATAATATGATTGTTGAAGATGAACGAAATTCATACACACTCTATGACAAACAAAAATTCCAACAAGAAGATGGAACCGGATCCACTCTGGATCTTACGTTTTCAGTAAATATGGCTTCAAATCTAGAGGGTTTAGGTAATGACCATACAAGAATTCGTGATAGACAAGCACGTCACAAATTAAAGGAAGATTTGATTGAGAATATATGGAATAAATTTGGACATTAAACTATGTATTAATTAAATAAAATGTTTGTATGCTTTAATTAAGTAATATGTTTGTTTGTTTTTTTTTTATATCTTTAATGTTTTTTTGTTTCATAATAATTTGGTATTGTATTTTGAATTTTATTATAAGTTTTTTAAGTTTGTAATTTAAATATTATTTTTTAAAATTTTTAAAATTGTAATATATTTTAAAATTATTATATTATTAAATCTTATAATGTTAAACATGTTTTTCCAATAAGTAAGTTCTTAAAAATGTTCTCACAATGCAATGCCCTTACTAATCTAAATGAAACACGATGATGTGATATGACAATGATGACGAGACTAAATTGGGATAGAGGATCCTAGGCCTCTAGGCTCGAAGACCACCTTTTCTCCTTAATTCTTCGTACTTTTCTTGATAAAAATAATAATAAAAAGAGCTTTACAATCTCTATTAAAATATGTTGAATCAATGTGGTTTGTCTATGGAAACAGTTTGTTGTATAAACTATTAAAACTACAGAAAATATCATTTGAGAATATATAGTCACCTTATGACGAAAAAAGTAGACTAATACAAAACAAATAATGATTAAAATGAATTTTGGACTTAGTGGAATCATTTCATGTCTTCTTCATCTATTGTTGATTTACTTTTTTTTTATGTTCTTTATATTCAAACTCTTAACTAAACAACAGATTTTTTGAAATCAGTGTATGAAACAATTTTACCGTACATTTCTAAATCATAACAATATATATTATTACATAATCAGTCAATTCTATGCATAATTATATACACAAAGGAAATTTCATCTTCATATATTATAATATTAATTAGAAGTTTAGAACTAACATCTCCATCCTCATTTTTTTGTAAATGTCAAAAGAATAAAAATAATAAAATAATAAAAAATTGAGGAGAGAGACACAATGTCTATGCGACTTTCAATTTCAGAGATACTCTCAAACTTTTCTGGCTACATGTTAAAAGCTAATTGATTGATTTTTTAAAAACAAACAAAATATAAATTATATAATATTATTATATTAAAATAATATTATTTGAGAGCTCATTTTCAGAATATCAGCGATCTAACCAACCATACAACGATGGTAAATAAGTATATATATAGTATACTTTTTACCTGATCTGAGTAGGAGTTATCATGTACGAGAAATTAAAAAACTTAATATACAAAATTTCAAAATCATTAAATTTTGTTAGTCGAAATAGTACCATCTGATAGATAAATTAGGTGAATTGGCTACTCAATAACTATTTACCCTAAAAAATTAATCGGAAGATAAAAAACAGGAATAGAAAAGCGAGAGATAATTGATAAGAAAAAAAAGTAACAAATTGAGTGGGCCAAACAAGCCTCGAGCGTGTCTCTTCCAAATTGCTTCATTGACACCCTTTGTTTTGTTTTTCTTCCTAGAAAAACATACTACTAGATTCATTTCCAAAAATTAATAATTTTTCTCTTTAAAGTTTTTTAAAAAAATTAATAATTTTTCTATTCTATCTCTTTAATTTTTCTCTTTAAAGTTTTTTTCTATAATTTTTCTCTTTAAACATAGTTTTTTTAAAGTTTTTTTAAAAAATTAATAATTTTTCAAAAACATTGATAAGCTATTATATCTTACTCTTTAAAGTCTTTTAAAAAAATTAATAATTTTTCTTTCTTTTTATAACCAAAAAAAATTTTCTCTTAAAAATAATATATGTGAAGCTCCATTTTTAAAATTTACCTTAGGCCTCTATGGACTTGGCACGGCACTGATCATGAAGATGAGCACAACTTGGTACGTGACCAACACCTTGTAAAATTATATGTTCGACACCAAATTTACATATGAAAATGCTGAACCTTTTCCTTGATTATAACTTGAAAATGCTGAATTGCTGATAGTCTCTCTTATGTTTCTATCAGTTAAAAATGATTAAAACATTATTTTCCTTCTCTAATTTACAGACGCAATTAAATAAATAAATATATATATATATATATATTTTTTTTTCTTCGACAAACACCAGTTCTACTTCTATCTTTACCACTGAAATGTTTAGTATGGCTATTAAAAGCAGTTAAAAGGGTTAGACAAACTACGAAAATAATTTATCTTGTATTTTATTACTATGACCTTATTTAAAATCATTTAAACCGCATACTACAGGATAAGATTATTTAGTAACAGAGTGACAATTAGAAAAAAATTATTATTCAGTAACAAAAGATTAATCTGTCGCGCGCTTTTTAATTTATTGTCCCTAGGTAAGTTGATGGAAAAAAAAAAAAGCTTAATTGTGTATGTGTTTGTATTTAATTGGATCTATTAAAATCATGCCTAGATAAAAGTTTAAATTTAATACGTCGAGTCTTGAGAACGACATATTGTGGTTCATAGTTCATACACTTACAAGAATCCTATTGGGAATGTGGACACTTTTACTCTCATGATGGTCTTCCACATATTTTAGTACACAAATACACACATAGTATATATATATACATTAGTTAACGTCAACAAACTTTTATTAAATACAATTTGATCGTCAACAAAATGTCTGACATCATGACATAGTTTACATAAATTTTTGTGAATTCCATTACTAAGTTGAATTCTATATAAAATCAAATTGTTGAAACGATGGCCTTTAAGGCATCTCCATTAATGGACACATTTAGGGTTTTATGGGTTCAAACGTAGAATTTGCAGTTGCGGTTGCAGAAGATTGCGGAAGCGAATGGTTGCAATTTTAAACGTTATTAAATATTTTGAATGATTGATTTAGTGTTTTAAAATAACTGTGTTTATGGAAATTTTACGACTGGTTCACCAGCGAGCGTAATAATAGTTAAAATATAATAAATGTTTTTTATTAAAAGAAACAAATTAAAAATATATATATAAGAAAGAGTATAATAGTGTCTCTGCACAAACACTTTAAAACACATTTAAACCCTTATTTGCCAAATATTTATTTTTTAATAGTTCACATTTTTAATATTATATTGTTAAAATTTGACTCCATTTAAAGATATCTACTGATGGAGATAAGTTTCAGCCACCTAGTTAGTTAGAGTGAACTCTATCGTTTGCTTGTTCTTGATGCTATATAAACTTTTATTAGTCAGATATATGTGGATAAATTTGATACCAATAATATCGTCGATCAAATTTCTAGCCGAACCGAAGTTATTAATTTTTTGTTGTTGTTAGGCGTACTTATGAAATCTAGTTGTCCATAATTTTTAGGATATGATGTTAAACCATTCCAAGTTCATAGTATGTCCATATTAAATTTCTGTTTACAAGAGAGATATATACTGCCAAAAAAAAAAGAAAAAAAATGTAAGCAAACTTAAGATATTTAGTTATTTACGGAAGACAACGTCGCAATGGAGAGGTTGTCCCTGCGGTCCAACACTGTAAGCAAACTTAAGAGACAAAAAAAAAAGAAGTATCTTGAGAGAGAAGTGACAAGTGAGAATATACACTGTGACGTGTAAGATATTTTCGGTAGACACGTAGCAATGGAGGCTGTCTCTGCGGTCCAACATTGTACGGACAAAGGTTGGAACTTTTAATAATCTCGTGCCTCCCAAACTGCTTTACAAACATTTGCACAACAATATTAATTACACGACAGTTTTTTTTTTTTTTTGCTTTTTTCTTACATTAATATATAACTAAATATTTAATTTAAACAGTTCAGCCAATAAGAAAAATATGGTCATTAATTCATAGATATTAAATTTTCCGCGTGAAAAGTTACTAAAATGCTCTAAAACACCCATGGAACAAGAAAGGAGTATATTTTTGCAATTTTTTATTTCTTATATTTTATTCCCTCCATTTCAAAATAGATGATGTTTTAACTAAAGCACACAGATTAAGAAGTTTTTACTTTTAACAAGTTCAACCAATTAGAAATAATATAAAATACTAAACTAATCTAAAAGTTGCATAGAAACTTGAAAACATCATATATTATGTAACAAAAACTTCTCTAAATTATTTTATATTTTAAAACGGAGAGAGTATATTGTAAGATTATCTTGAATATTTACTTGAGACCATAAACCAAAAATTCGTAAATAAAAGATTTGAATTTATTAGATCTAATCTTAGCAGTTTATAGTATTAAATAAGCACATATTTCTATTTAAATGATCTTAGTAAGAATTTCATGAATTTTGAGATGGTTGGTTCCATCATTTTTATATATATATATATATTTATATTTATGGATTTTTTATATAGAAAATTATGAAGTTTTTGTAAATACTAAGTAGTATTTCACTGGAATAATTTTGTATGAACTATGTCGTATATATCTATAATTTAAACGTTGTCTATAATTTTTATTTAAAATGAATATTTATAGGGTCGGGTTTGAAGGATCTAAAAATATGGGGACACTATATTAATATTGTGAAGTCAATTAAGAGTAGAAAAGGACATTGTATTGCGACATACCTTCACAATTTAATTTAAACCAATAAGTGGAAGTCAAGTGTCAAAACGTTACGTTAAAATATATGTAGGGTTATACTGACCAATATACGTAGACACAGACAATACTGCGTAGAGGACCACGGTCTATATATGGGTGTATGTATGTCAGTCTTAATAAGTCTATGTTATGATCGTTAGAGTTTGTCCTATTCTTTAAATTTGATAGGGCCATTTCAATAATATGTTACTTCAGTCCGTTCACAGAATTAGTTTTGCATGATGTACTTTCAATTTTTTTTGTTCTTAGGATATCAGAGTATTCATGTAATTATTCATATAAGTACATGTGACTGATTCCATTAATCCTCCGATATTATAGGATCAGCATATATAAAAAGGTTTTGTTTTGGGGTTTTACGATTTTTTTTTTCTTTCTATATGAACAACATCTCCCTTATACATATATCTTTTTATATTAAAGAAGATGACAGTTAAAGAGTTATTTAAATCGTTTAAAAGTTAAAAGGAATAGAAGTATATATATATATAGGCTATGAGTCTATGACTGATAACTTTTTACCAGTGCAGTATATATAAGCTATACTCTCTGCTAATATGATTAATATATAAACACAGTTGGTAATTCTAGGGGAAAACTGCAAAAATATACCCCAACTTTTTTTGAAACGCTTTTTTATACTCTAACTTTGACTTCCCACAACTTCCTATCTGAACTCAATTTTATTTTAAATATTCTACCTAAACTCTATTAAATTTGTCAATTTAGACATCCGTTCAAACGGTGTTAAGTGCAAGATTAACGGCTGCTTAGTCAGCATCGACGTGTAACTTCGGGTTAATAAAACGATGTCGTTTTATCGTTTTGGCGTGTGCTTTGGAAAAAAATGTTGTCGTTTATCATTTGGGGATTAAAATCGATTTGGGGATTTAGGGTTTGTCTTCTTCTCCTTCGCGAGAAAGAGAGGGAGTGTGTTGGGTTTTAGTTTCGATTGTGTAGGGTTCGTGTTCGGGGGCCTTTAAGAAACTGCAAGGAATCGAGATTGTAGTGTTTGTGGTGCGAGTTATTGAGAAGACAAGATGAGGTAATGGTTTGATTTCAAACTTTCAATTTCGGGTCCGATTTCTTTTTTCGGGTTCGTGTTATGTGGATTGAATTGTTGTTTTTGTTATGTCGATTGTAGTGTGAACGATGTGGAAGTAACATTCACTATTTATCGTGGTGGGTATTGGACTAGCAATGGTGGGGAAGATGCTTATATTGGTGGTGAGATGTCAATCTTCGATTGTAAGGCTGAAAACTTTTATGCGACGATGGGAAATCGTTATGGAGAGTCTTTCTATGGGAAACAGTTGTTGTATTGTTACCCTTTTGAAGATTGTATGGAACGAAAGGAAGATTGTTGACTACCACAACACTCCTCCTAACTCTGATGATGAAGGTGGTGAGGAGAGTCATGTGAGATGCAAGGCAGGAAGTGGTGAATTAAAGATGCATCAAGTGTTTGACAGCTTGGAAGAGTTCAAAGATGCTTTAGTAGATTATGCCTTGAAGAATAGGTGTAATATTAAGTTAAACCGATGGGGAAAAGAAAAGTGTGAAGCAGTTTGTGGTGTAAAAGAGAGTGAGATCCCTTGTGGATGGAGGATCTACTGCTCCTATGAAGAGTGTATTGGAAAGTACAAGGTGAAATCGTTTGAAGATGAACATGTTTGCACTCCAGATGGATATTGCAAGATCTTGAAATCAAGAGTACTTGCGAAGATGTTTCTCGATGATGTTAGGTCTGATCCTGAGTTTAAACCGAAGACAATGGAAGAGGAGATTATGAAGAACTACAATATGATTGTCTCAAGAGACAAGTGTAGAAAAGGAAAGAAGAAATCATTAGATATCATTAAAAAGGAGCATGAGAAACAGTTTTTTAGGCTTCGAGACTACCGCACAGAGCTGATACGGTAAGTATTGATCTCCGATTCAACTTGAATATGCTTAAGCTTATGACAATGATATGAATATTTGACTAATTAAATCTTATTACTAAGTCAAACCCTGGATAAACAGTTGAGTTAAAAACTGTTTTGGATGATGAAGGATCAGAAGTTTTCCACAGATTTTATGTGTGTTTCGCAAATCTCGTAAACCAGTGAACCACATGGTGTCGTCCTATCTTTGGACTCGATGGTTGTTTTCTCAAAATCACACTTAAAGGACAATTATTGGCAGCGGTTGGGAGAGATGCAAACAATGGAATGTATCTATTTGCTTGGGCTATTGTGGATGTGGAGAATGAAGATAATTGGGTTTGGTTTTTAAGAAACCTTAAAGCAGACTGTAAAAATCTTGAGGATGGTCAGGGGTTTACGGTTATATCTGATAGGCAAAAGGTGAGTTTTAAGTTTGAAATCTTTATAGTTTAACTCGTGTTTGTTGTTGACAGCTTTGATAAATAACTCAAGTCTGTTTGATATTACAGGGTTTGTTGAATGCTGTTGAGATCGAATTGCCTAAGGTTGAACAAAGGATGTGTGCAAGGCACATTTATGGGAATCTTAAAAAGCAGTTTCCATGTCAAAGTGAGATGAAAGGGTTGTTTTGGAGAGTTGATGAGAGTTACATAATGATCGAATATGAGGCGAATATGGAAAGGGTTAAGGCTTATGATATGCGGCTGTATGAAGCAATAATGCAAAGGAATTCACAGAACTGTAGTCTTGCCTTCTGCAAACCCACTTCATCATGTGTAGATGTGCACAACAACTTGTCAGAATCATTCAACAATGCAATTGATCCATCAAGGTATTTTCCAATGGTTGAGATGTTGGAGATAATCTGGCGAAGAACAATGCAGCGAATAGAATTGAGGATGAAGAAAGCATGTCTCCACAAAGGTAGGTTGACAAAGAGAACTGCAACATTCATAGCCGAGGAGCAGAAAAGACTTAAATTCACCAAGTATGTATCAGGTTTAGCAGTAGGTAAGTGTGAGGTTCTTGACTGTGGAAAGTCTGTCAGCTTACATATGGGAATGTGGACTTGTGCTTGTCGTAAATGGGAGATGAGTGGACTCCCATGTCGTCATGCATTACGAATCATTGCCGAGAAGAAGCTTAATCATGAGGATTACTTATCTAAATGGTACTCAAATGTAAAGCATAAACATATTTATTCTTCCAGCATAGAACCAGTTAACGGTATGCGTTTTTGGAGGAACTCAGGCGATGTTATCAAACCACCTGCTCATTTGGTTGAAGAAATTGAACATTAAAGGAAGAAAACCGAAGCCAAAGAGGAAGAAGCCGAGGCATGAATCTCCAACAAAGAAAGCTACAAGGAAGAATAAGATTATGCACTTTGGACGTTGTGGAGAAGCTGGTCATAATGTAACCAAGTGTAAGAATATGGTTCTGGAGATGCATAGGCCAAAGAGGAAGAAGACTCCAACCGATGATGGATATGAGTCACAAGCATCTCAATCACAAGCATCTCAGTCACAAGGTCCATCTCAGTCTCAAGGACCAACACAATAATATATCAGGTTTACCTCCTCTCTTAAAACTCACTTTGATTTTTCTTAACTCGTTTCTGATTTAGCTTGTGTTTTTTTGAAGGAGTTGCGGTTTTGGTAGGTTTTTAAGGCATGGAGTAGTAGTGACAATTTGTTGTTTTTTGGAGGAGCTGTGATGATTTGGTGGTTTTTGAAGCATTGAGGATGCGGCTTAACTTGAATTTTAGTTTTCAAGTTTTTTATGATGTTGTTGATCTAAAGACCATGTATGGTGAACAAATTTGTCAATGTGAACAAGTTTTTTTGCAACTAGTTCTTAATTATTATCAGACATTACAACTTGTTCATTCTTATATATCCCACTTGATTACTCATTAGTCATTACATAAACACCAAAAACTAACATTACATACTCCACATTTCAAAATAGAAACATGTAAACGAAAATCATCACCAAAACACATCCGATCATATTCTTCAAGCAAGAACCTCCATTTTGCACTCTCTTATCTCCTTTTCAAGCACAGCTTCACAAACACGAGTTTCCATTTGGAGAGTTCCAATCTCTGATTCACAATCATTGACACACTTGTGAAATGTGACAGAGTCGTCTTCCACATTATCCATTTTCAATTTCAAATCCACAATCTCTTAAACCATACACTCATCAGTCCATTTAAAAGTGTGATACCATCGAGTCTGTAGCAATACACGATACTCAAATCAAAACTTAAACCAAACAAAGTGAACAAAATTTTTTCAATTTACAATACCTCATCTAAACCTCTTGGACAAGAGTGAAACAATATTCCTGGGTTTTTTCCCGTCCTCGACGTACCCATCCTTACAGCTTCACCGCATTTGTATCTCGTTGGGAACCCTCTTCCTTCATCAGCTATGTCGACACTCCCTCTCTTTCTCGCGAAGGAGAAGAAAGACAAACCCTAAATCCCCAAATCGATTTTAATCCCCAAATGATAAACGACAACGTTTTTTCCTTTGCAAAGCACACGCCAAAACGATAAAACGACGTCGTTGTATTAACCCGAAGTTACACATCGATGCTGACTAAGCAGCCATTAATTTTGCACTTAACATCGTTTGAACGGATGTCTAAACTGACAAATTTAATAGAGTTTAGGTAGGATATTTGAAATAAAATTGAGTTCAGATAGGAATTTGCAGGATGTCAAAGTTGGAGTATAAAAAAACGTTTCAAAAAAAAGTTAGGATATATTTTCGCTGTTTTCCCGGTAATTCTAGTGTATTGATATTAGTATTGTTATCTCTTGCCATAATTTTTTTTTCCGTTAACGCTTATGTTTTCCAGTTAAAATAGTTTTACCATTTTGTCAATAAGTGCATGTTACGGATGGAGCGGACTAAACTTTCAACGAATTAGATGATAAACTAAAACTTATAAATGATAAACAAGAAAAAGATCGAATCTACAAACAGTTTAGGAATCCCCATTGTTGTATCCATTTAACACTCTTGTGTCAATGTAACACTAATTCGAGTCATAATAATAAATCGAGTGGAATCAGCAGAGCTTATAACATAAACATGAAAGATTAGTTTCTGCACATTCAGCTGATCAGGATCATCTATTCTATGCCATTCTATTAAGCCCATTGATATAAAAATATGGGAGCCTCTTAATCGATTAGGCCCGTTTGTTAATGGAAATATATTTGTTAATATATATTTTCAGTGCTTACATATACAGTATGTACAAAGATAATTAAGGATGATGTTGTCAGGAATCAGGATCATGATCATTAGAAGAAGTTTGGTTCTAATTGAGAAGGTTAAACCAAATGGAGTGAAGTATCATATGAAACACATCGTACTTTCTAGGTTTAGTGCTCCACAAGAAATGTCTCTGAACCATCTTCACGTTACTCTGCATCTTCAGATATCTCCTCATAGGAATCTGCAACAGTATCTCCTTCAGCCGTGGGATCTCCTTCTCCGGCACAACTACTGAGAACGCTGACCAATCAAGAACATCACTGAACGGTAGCACGAAGTTATCGGCTATCACCACGGGGACGCACTCGTAGTATATAGCTTCAACGATTCGTGGACTGTTCACTTCGTAACCCATTGGACAAAGACAGTATTTGCTTGACTTCATGTGTTGCACGTAAGTCATTTTCCTAGCTACGTTGTGTGGAAGCGGACCGTAGATTTTCATGTCGTTGTCTTTGTTTCTCCAGTGTTTTAGAAGCTGTGGACGGACACGACCGTGGAGGTTTCCAGCGAAGAAAGCGAGTATGGGACGTTGGGAAACTCTGTTTCCGTTTCCAATGTAGCGTAGTGGTCTCCCGGCGTTTCTTATGGAAGTTTCCGGTAGAGAAACATCTTTTCCCGGGACAAAGACACCGTCTGATAAGTCTGCGTTGCAGAGAGCTTTAATAGTGTTTCGTCTTAGCTCAGGGTGCTCACTCACTGTGTAAGGACCCTGCACAAGGATGGTTTTGGAAACAGAGATCATAACAAAACAAAGATTGAAGTAATTTGTTAATTAAATATATAAACAATTTCTATTACCCAATCGTGGCAAGCAACGAGGAAGTGATCTGATCCGTGAGTGCGGTTCCAGAATGGGTATTTGATGGAGAGCATGTTGACGTACTCTCTAAGAAAGATAGACAAAGGTTTGATGTTATGTGATCCAGGGACAAAGATAGTTTTCTGAAGCTGCTTCACACTGTATGGCATGTAGAACAAGTGAGCCCTCTCAGGGTCCTTTGTGACAAACTGTGTGTTCGACTCCATTAACTTCATAAACCAACCTTCTGAAGCATATATACCGTTCAAATGCGGTTGGTGAAAGATAGGTTTGTCACCGTCAGGATATATGTAGACCTTAAGTATTAATTCCATAAGCTCGTAGCTCCTATCACAAGGGTGAAAGAACATGTGTTAAGTGTTTAACTTTCGTTCAAACGCACTTGGGTCCCCCATCTGAGATTTGTATATACCTTTTGAAAACAGAGAGATTGCGAAACACCGGAGCAAACAGGTCCGTGTCATTTACGATCTCCGGGGCACTTTGAATCTCCAGTTTTGCATAAGCAAGAGCTTTCTTGGGTGGGAAGGAAAGAGCACGTCTCTGCTCAATTGTAGAGATTCTATTGGAGTGAGTTGAAATAAAAACACAGAGAAACTTATTAAAAAAAAACCTCTGATTCTGACCTCTGAAGAAGATATAACATGCCGTGGTGCTGGTGGAGGATCAGGGAGAATCAGATCATCTTTAGTCTTCTTTCTTTTCTTCCTTTTTCGCCTTTTTCTCGAAAGAGCAGTTCCACTTTCTTCAGAAGCATTCAGATGCACTTTAGGAGTCGTTGTAAGAGCATTAAAACTTTCAACTTTTGCTTCACTAACAATTTGGATATTCAAATGCAGGGAACCGTTTAAGTAAATAGGCGAAGAAGAAGAAGAAGAAGAAGACTCGGTCACTTTATCATCATCAGAGAAAACTGAAAACGTTGGTGTGTGAAGCAGAATCACAATGGTGGTCATTATAGAACCGAGAAGAAACGCGTTTCTCCATTTGATCCTTTGTCTCCTGAAACCCCTAACTAATTCCTTTATCGAAACCTCTATGAATAGCCGTAAAGGGCTTTTCACATTCACCATCTTAAAAAAAAAAAAAAAAAATTAAGACCCTTAATTGCAAAATTTATCTATGCGTGATGAACACTCCATCACGAATTTTATATATGTATCCCGTTAGGGATTCCTTTATGTTTGTAATCTCCGAGTCAAACTCACAAACCCTAATTCCGCAATAGATCAATAAACCTGATCATTCCAAAAAAAAAAAATGATCCATTTGAGATTCTAGTAACTGCAAAAAAAAAAAAAAAAAAAAAAAAAAAA
>NC_025694.1:12581087-12583037 GCF_000633955.1 Camelina sativa
AATCAAGAAACGGACATGTATACCTTGAATTGATCTTTGCGATTCTTGAAGTGGGCATTTTGGCTGACAGAGAAGAATGGATCGGAGATCTCTCGATCCAAAGAGAGAGATGTGGATGGAGACGTTATTGTTAAGTAGATGGTAACGGTAATGTTATGTTTTTTTTTTCCTTCCGTATTATTAGCTTAACTTGCCTATAATTAACCTTAATTAATTCCAATTTTAGGAATACAATTATAATCGGATCTTATCGTGTTTATTACTTATATCTTTAGTGAGAGAGCTGACGTTTACATACATCAGTCTATAGCCTGCTGCTAGCGTAATTCAAGAAAATCCATTTCTCTTTCCTTTTGCGTGCAATGTTATAATATATCCATACTTGGTTGAGAAAGTATTTGATATGTTGTTTTAATTTGCATAGATAATAAACCCCTGAATCTGAATGTTTTTTTCACATAAATTCATATAAAAGGGCCTAAACAAAAAATCTTACAGTATTCATTTTGTATTTCGCTTTCAATATAATCAAATGAGTAGGTAACAAGCCAGAAACCAAAACACTATTACAGGAAGGAACATTGTTAAAGCAATGGGATCAGTTGGGGAGGCCAACTTCTTCGGACCACTCTTTTTTTCTACTTTGTGGATCTCTAGGTCTCTCGGATAGAGCGTTCAGCAGTTGTATTGTACCTATGATTTTTTTAGGAAGTTGGGTAGGCCTATAAGGCATCTTTTCTTTGGTAAGAGGCTTCATGTTTAGACCTTANGGAACCCTTCTTGTATATATTCGTATAGTCACTTTCTTTCTTCAGCTTTTTTTTCTTTCTTTCTTCTGGTTGAGTTTTTTTCTTTATTTTAAAAGTCAGCTTGCAATTTTTGTTTTGAAAACACTTGTCATGATTTGTTAAAAACTTATATATTGTATGTTACGTTATGGAACCATGACTGACCNAAGAATATATGTATAATACAAAGATGAGAATTTTGAAGATGACGTAAAAGAAAAACTAGCCACTATCCTCATTTTTTTTATACTTCTAAATGTTACAATTTGAAACCATATCTAACTTGATTTTACAAGCTCTTGATATTGAGAAAAGCTAACAAAAGTACACAATTTNCTGTATTCTTCAAAGTTGGGTTTGTAATCACTTTCGTACCACTTTGCCTCTTTCAAAAACGTTTTAGACATATCTGCCCACTAGAGAGACAAAATACATTTATAAAGATATTCAGAGAAAAAAATAAAAATAAAGATTCATACTGAATTGAAAATATTATTTGACAAAAGTAAAAAGAACGTTAGTATTCGTTTGTTTCCCCTAAGATTGGAAGCAAGATTTTAATGTTTTTTTTGATCAAAAGCAAAATTTCAATGTAACTAGCGATTGATACGTTAACAACATTTATAGCTAATTAAACTTAATTAATGTACTGTATCACTAAACTAAATGACAACAATACAAGCTTAATCCATGCATAAATAGTAGTAGTAACAAGAATACGTACGGATTTTTTGAGGTAAGGGATCACNTTGAGGAGAGAAGTATATATGCATCTCAACTCTTTGAACTAATCCAATATCTGTGAGTTAATATTTATTATATATTTGCACCCAAAAAAAAACATTATATATGAGACTTTATTAATTAATCGATTGGAACAGGGTGGACGAGCAAGGAGCGGACATGATCAATGGTCTTAGCTTTGTCGGGACAGCCATGGCCATCACCGTACTGATAAATGCACTGAGCCACACGTCCAAGATTAGTCGCAGCTTCTACGAAACCTTGATGTAGCCTACAACTCCTTTTCTCCAAGTTCAAGTCATCCCAAGCCACACCAATCATTTCTCGAATGTACGCACGTGACTCTGCTTCCGAAGCGCCCGTCTCATGCATGTGACATTGCACGGATTTCATGGTGTCACCTCTCGCTAATTCCTCC
>NC_025694.1:12589529-12600476 GCF_000633955.1 Camelina sativa
GGAGAAGAGACAGAACAAGTGTAGAAGTATTGTAGGGACCGAGCTTGAGATACAACCATTTTGCCTGTATTCTTCAAAGTTGGGTTTGTAATCACTTTCGTACCACTTTGCCTCTTTCAAAAACGTTTTAGACATATCTGCCCACTAGAGAGACAAAATACATTTATAAAGATATTCAGAGAAAAAAATAAAAATAAAGATTCATACTGAATTGAAAATATTATTTGACAAAAGTAAAAAGAACGTTAGTATTCGTTTGTTTCCCCTAAGATTGGAAGCAAGATTTTAATGTTTTTTTTGATCAAAAGCAAAATTTCAATGTAACTAGCGATTGATACGTTAACAACATTTATAGCTAATTAAACTTAATTAATGTACTGTATCACTAAACTAAATGACAACAATACAAGCTTAATCCATGCATAAATAGTAGTAGTAACAAGAATACGTACGGATTTTTTGAGGTAAGGGATCACATTAAATCCTTTATCTCTGAGAACAATATATCCAATCTGATTGATTTCGTTGACGAGGCAGAGAAAACATAACTTCATGTACTCGGGAAGTTCTTCAAGACGATTCACATCCCATCTACATAAAATTTCGATTAAATGAAGAAATAAACAAATAGATATACTATATAGCAAATTAAATATTTTGGTTAGTAATTACTTTTCAACTATGGTCGTGAATAGTTGGAGTTCCTCCAGTGTTCCATAAATATCATATATATCGTCGATAGTTGTGATAAGCATGAAAACTTTTGTAAGCATTTGTCGATGATAAGCAAACTCAGGCTCATAGATTACTCCAACACTCGAGAAATAACTCTCTGTTATTCGATCTCTTACGAAGTCAAGGTGTTTAGTTAATCCCGTCTTGCTCCACCAGCTGCTAATTCATACAAAATACGAAAAATATAATCAAAATATATGTCATTACCGTTTCAAACATACGTGTTAATTACTTATTAAAATATTGTGTTCATAGTTAAAATACAATTATAAAACACTCTATTTACTAAAAATCTGGATACACAATTAATCGTTTGCAACTTTGCATATATATCAATAACGTTTCGAAGATATAATGATTTTAAAGTCAATTCTCAGTTACAAAACAAATATTCTCAAGGATTAATCATGAAAATCAAAATAAAACACAATCAACACCAAGTAATTTGTATGTTATGTTTTGTCAACAATATGCAATATATATGGATCGATCGAGTGGGTTGCACAGCAACGACAGTACGACACTATCTAAACTACTAAAGCTAAGTTTAAATCATATAGATATACCATTTTTAATATGATAATTCTAACCCTTGGATAGAGCAAACTTTTTTTTTTTATCGGTATATATATTCATGTTTATTTAGACTCCTAGAAAATATGAGAAATCAAGAGATTTCAGTTCAGAATTAATTAATAAACAATGAATAATATGTCCTTTTCAAAATTTATGTGTAATACTTAACATAAACATATATAAAGTGAGAAATCAGGCACACACAAAAACATAAAGAGTAAAAGGGTCAAAGTTCATGAATCATGTGTCACTTAAGTTAACGTACCTAGAGAGATATTTGAGCTCGTCTTGATGTATAACTTGTACGATATTGTAATCAAGTTTTGCGAATTCGAGCAAGATAGGGTTCATGTCGTGTCTCTCTCCGTACACGCCTATGTACCATCTTGCTTCTAGTCTTCCAACTCTCCGATGGTAAGGCATTTCTAAAGCATGGATTACCATTTTCCGAACATAAGGTTCAGTCTTCTTCATTTTCACAAAGTTTCTAAGCCGTTCTGTTGTAAAATATATGGTCTCTTTCAATTTAGTATCAAATCTGGTTGAGAGATATGAAGCTTCGTATAGTGAAAGAACACCCTTGATGTCTTCATTATCCAAACCATCTCCGAAATTTCTGTCGAAAACATCTGCAATAAAGAATTGCAGTTTTATTAGATTATATAAAAAACATGTTAATATAAAAAAAAAATAGTATGATCGTGTTCCTTTTGTTAATATCCAAAAACAGAATATAGAGTCAGAACTTGAAAACAACATTAAATTGTTCATTCCCGATTATAACTCAACCTTGTGTGATATTAAAACCATGTTGCCTTAGGAGTCGAAACTCGAGAGCAGTCGCATATAAGTCTTCCCATCTCCTTTGATCTATCCGGTTTTTTTGCGCTCTTACATTCTTTCCATGGACAATCGTTAGAATCTTCTTGATTTCACTTTCGAAAAGATAAGAAACTCCGAGTCTTTGTAAAATGTCTACGAGCTCTAGCTGTTCAAGTAAACCCTCCGTTTCGTTCAGAATTTTACACACTTCCTTCTCCAGTAACTTAGCTCTCTCGACGTTGTCGTCTTTCTGCATAGTATAAAATATTATCACTATTATAACTTAATAGAAATATACTATATACATAGCTATATTTAACGCGACGTCGTGTACATCTTTATATACGTACCACATATGTATTACCGAGCGAGAGGAGATACTCGTGCTCCCAGAGAGACGGTTGATAGTTTGCTGAGCGACGAGCAACAAGAGGCTGTGATGGTGTTTCCGACTCAGCCTTGCAAATGTAACGCGTATGAGTCTGTCGTTTAGGCATTTATTTTGCTTCAACACTAAACACTTATATATTTTGATGATTTCGTCTTTTAGACTCCACTATGGTATTTTATAGTGTCTATGGATTGGGTTTCGGACCACAGATTGTGAAGATAATTGTCATTTTTTCTGGTCTAGGGAAATAATATTTGTTTAAATCAATGTAGTCACGATTTAGGATGTGATCAACCCGCAAGAAAATTTCAGTGAGACTTCGCGTTCTCATAAATATCTTAATTTAACTTTTTCAAAAAAGAAAAAATATCTTGATTAAAACATCCTAGGAGAAGTATTACACCAGAAAGAAAAAAAGCCTTGAAGAAGTAATGGCTAAAACATTTCGGAATTATATAATCCACACAATCTTATTAGGGTTTCTTGCTTTCAACGTCCAACAAAATATCTGAAATTTAGAAAAAATATTTTTGCTAAACTAATGTATTAAATGTGCGAAAATTAATCTCTATAGGCCTAGATATTTCTCTGCATACAGGATTTGTGGATACAAATGTTATGGAAGTACAACGCTTTGGGAGCAAACTGTAAAGCCAAGATTCAAGCACCATCTTACAAAAAGCTATCAACACAGAGCTAGCTTAAAACATTCACGTGATATAATTGTGAGCGTCTCATCTTCCACATACATTTGATCCATACCGGCTGCAGAAATATTCACAAATTAATTCTGCAAATGATTGTCGGTTTAAAGGAACGAGAACGAGTACTTGAATCTAATTAGATTTCAACCAGATTCTTCCAAAATATGCTATTTTATATATATTTACATCCATCCAAATTCTATTGGACTACAAATTAAATGGTTACATTTGTAGAAGAAAATATTCAAAATAAATCATATATAGCTACGTTTCTTTCAATTTTTACCGAGAATGTCAAAGAATTTAGCTAAAAAAAGTCCCACAATATATATACGATTAATATGTAATCAGTCAATCATCTTATCTATTTTTCCTAAAATTATTTAGTGAAGAAAATTTCGACGTTTATTATGAAATAGCAAAATCAATAGCAAATTTCGACCTTTACTTAGTAGTTGTAGTTATTGGTTTCTCTTTTTGTTTATGGGAACTCCTCTTTTGTTTAGCCAACTTAGTTTCTCTTTTTTAGATTTTAGATTCCGGGAATATCTTTTATTTCGCCGGCTTAAGTTGTATTTCACCTTGTATCCTTCTAAGTTTTATCAATAACATCAGTTAACAAAAAAACAAAATCAGCAGCACACACAAATTCAGATGTGATCCATAGCTCAAAATGTCTAAGAGCATTTCCATCTCACATCTTTGATTGAGTATCAATATATAAAAAATTAAAAAATAATAAAAAGTTAGAAACATTTTAGATATAGTGTCTCTAACCAGATAATTTAAGATATTATGGTAATGGATTTCAACCAGATGTCATTATGAGATTGGATTATATTTTTTTTATTAGTTAAAACTTAAACAAATATTTTATTTATTATAAAATTATTAAATTAATGTTTTCATATACCCTGTGACAGATGAGAATGCCCATTAGAAGTCACATAGCTAATCTTACAACAAAACCTTATCTTACTTGTGATCAAGGCCCTTTTCGGGAGAGAGTCACAACGACAACTGCCAGCGACTGAAAATCTGTTCTTAACTTTTTTTTTTTTTATCTCTTCTTCATCTTTCTTAATAATCTGTCGCTGCTACTTCAATTATCAAATTTTAGAATCGCCCAAAAATTCAGCTACACAAGTCAAGCTTATTTTTTTGAAGATATATTGTTGTTGTTACTGGTTATAAGACTCAAGAGAGATGATCAAGAAGCAATGGGTAAACCTGATACACTAAGAGTACAGACACATATTCAGCGAACATTGCAGTGAACAAGTCTGATACGAACTCATGTTCAGACACATAAGCACTGAACAAGCTGGAGCATGTGTAACCAGCTACAGACACAGACGTAATAATTCCTCAGATAGAGAATCAGAGAATCTACCACAGCCAAGACAGCTCAATGTGAAGTCACATGGAATGAAGTGACATGCTGAACCTTGGAGTCTTATTGTAAAGATCCAAGAAGTGAGAACTCAGCCAAGATATTCTTAATCAGCTGAGGAACCTGAAAGCACATCAGAGCAGAAAGAAATGAGCAACTATAACAGAGCAAAGATATATAGCAGTTGAGTAAACCTGAAGTACAACAGAGGTGGAAACAGAGCAAACATGTTTAATGGCTGTGTAGTGCAACAGAGCTGGAAACAAGGTAAACCTCGTGAAGAGGTTGTGTAGTGCAACAGAGCGGAAAAGCGTCAAGTTGCAGCAAACAGTGGAACGACTATGTCAGAGAAGCATGCTTATGTTAGGTACGACAAGAACAAAAGTATGGGTCAAGTTGACAAAAAGAGAACAAGCTTTTACCCAGAAGACAAGAGGAAGAAGCTTGTGAAACCTAGGGTTTGTGAAGAACTCTAAGAGGTATAAAAGGAAGAGGTGGTAACAAGGAGAAGCTGACGCACCCTAGACCTAAAATTGAGAGAAGCACACATGTTGTGTGTGGTGTTATCCCACCAGTAAGATAGAGAATCTGCTGGTGGTTTTTGTAGAGGTTCACACTCGTCGGAAAAGACAAAGAGTGGTGGTTCCTTTAGTTCATGTAGATTAGAGTGGTAGGCACAAGTGTGTGCTAGATACCATTGGCAAATGTGACTTTTGCGTTCTAATTCTAGTGAATGATTCTGGACTTGGTCCCGGGGATGTAGGTTATCCGAACCTCGTTAACAAATCTCTTGTGTCGTATCTTCAATATCATTTCATCTCTCTGTTAAACATCGCACATACAGATTTGTCATACAAGTCTGTAGATCTAGCACGCATCTCATTATTTCAATTGGTATCAGAGCAGGAAACCGATTTGAGATTATACTGTCTCTAACAGGTTAGATCCTGAGATGTGTCTAGATGAGGAAGAAGAGCTATGATCTTATTTGAAGAAAATCAAGTGATGGGTTCTCTCGAGGTTGGTGAAAATTAAGAACAAAGAGAAAGAGAGAAAGATGATGACGGCGGATCTGTTTTCAAACTCGCCGGATTTTGTTTGTACAGTTTCATCGGGATTTTTAGTGTCGTCTTCAAGATGTCTTGGTTCTCATGTCGTGAGAAATTGTAGTCGAAGAAAGGAGAAAGGTTTTCTTACATGGTATTTTGTGTTATTAGTCGGCCTTCATCTAAATTCGTAAATTAGGCCCAATAAAAGCCCACAAGGAGTTGCTTTAAGGTGTTGGGCATGTGAGGGTTCTTGCCACGTGTGGATCGGGTTTTAAAGCAAATCAACAAGTCAACGAGAATCTTCTGCTCCAGGTATTTTCTCTTAAAGTTTCTGGATTTGGTTTGGAAGATTAGTGTTCAAGTTTTGCGATTGCCTTCATCACTGCTTTTGAAGTTTATGTTCCGACGCCGGACAAGCTGTGAGCCGTTGTGAATTTTTCCTTGAATATTTCATAAAATTCACTGGAGATTATGGTAACAGTATGAAGTATATATTGTGGATTTGAGGTGGAACTACATCATTTTTGAAATTATAAAGAGAGTTGGAGGCTAAGAAGATGTCACCAGATGCTCATAGTTGATAATCCAAATCTGGAGTGAGTCCTTGTCCTGTGTCTCTAACAGTAAAGAGAGTGACGAAGTGTTGTGGTTTACATCAGATTTTGAGTAAGAGAAGAAGACGTTCATCTCTCCGCCGCTGAGGATTCAATGGTTCTTTGATTGGTTCTTTGCAATCACAAGTGTTACTTGTGTTGGGACTTTAGAGAAAGAGTTAATAACACCCCTGGTTATTTTCTCCAGTTTGAAAAGAAAGGAAGTGATTCTCGGCAAAGAATTATGATCTCTGAATTTGGGTTCTATGGAAGTGAAGAAGAGCTTGTGTGAGGAATGGAGTTTGATCCTCACTAATATTGAAGGTTGTCACTGATGCGTCTTAAGAAAGATGGGTTTATGGTAACTGTGCAAAGGCCTAGTGTGCTATTATATTTAAGCCCATTACAGAAAATGTTGAAGATAGGTCAAAGCTGCAGGTGACTATAGAGTTCGACGTCAACCACATGTTTGGGTTCAGTTTGAACCTTTATGTATGCTTGAGGAAGCACGTGGAGTATTGCGATCTGATGGAGATAGAAACAGTATGGTGAACAAGTGATCAGGGAGGGGCTGAATTGCATTAGTTGTGTTGCAGAGGTTTGTCTCAGCCTATCAAAGATGCTTCTAGCTAAAGAAGAAGACTTGAGGTCATATTGATTAGTTGAGATCACAAGAAAGGGAAGTATCATCAAAGGATAATCATTTGGATTATGGGTCTTAATGAGAAAAGATCAAATGAAAGATTTTTCAGATACGGAAATATGTAGTCCTGTTATAATTTCATACATCAAGGAAATTGTTGTGTCGCTGGTATGTGTTCTTCTTCTACAATTTCCTTTGACTACAGAATCTTGGCTTCTAGTGCTGGCATATGTTATGAAAAATTGGAAATGAGATATTCTCAAGGTCATAAAGATCCCTTTATGGTTCTGTGTGATATTATTGGAATCTGCTTTTGAAGTTGGCTGTTTGCAGAGTTATCTTTCTGGTTATGTTTTGGGGATTTAGTCATAACTTCCAAACCGTAAACCCAAACCATGATCTGCTTTCACCTATGGCTCCCTATCTCTGATGTTGATCTTGCTACTAAGTTGCAGAATTTTCTGGGTTGAATTGCTGCTTCGTCGATGTCGTGTATCAAGGATGGTTAACAAGTTTTTATGAAAGATATATCAAGGTCTTTGAAGTCTACAAAGAAACAAGGTATGTGTTGTGTTGATTGTGTGTTTCCTATGAAACAGATCTTGGTTGAAACATATAATCAACATGGGGGAGAAAAACTAACTCATAGTGATAAAAGAAGAAGATATGAAGAAGTTATGAGTTTGATGGAGTTGCAGGTTCATGAAGCTGTTTTCTGTCTGACTTTGCATTTGCGTTTGACATGGCTATAGACCTCGGATTTTAGCATTGAAAGATATTTTGGAATCTTGAAAGCAGGATCTCTCCAATGATATAAAGTTATCCTTCTAATTCTATGTCATTTGATGGAAAACTGTTCCCAAAGTTAGTTGTTCGCAGGGTTTTAGCATTTTGGATATGCTTTGGAAATTTGGTCTTAACTTTCAATCCACAAACCCAAATTGTGATCCGCTTTCTCCTGTAGTTTCATATTGCTGTCTTTGATCATCCCACATCATTTTGGAATTTTCTGGGCTGTCTTGTTAATTCGTCTATGCTCTGCATCAAGACAGGCTCCTCATCAAGGCAGGAGAAGAAGCTCGGTTTAAGATCTCATGGTTGGAAAAAGAAACAAAAGTTCTTAATGTTTCTAGGTCTGGTAATCACAATCAAATTATTAAGATCCATCAATGAGTAAGACGAAGTTGATTGTGAAGAAGTGTGGAAAGTCATTTGATCTGAAGGTGAATATCTTGCTCCAAAGTCTGAAGTGTTCAAGGCAGACATTCACCTCTATGTCACTACCTCAAAGGTATGTCATTGTAAGTAAAATCTTCTGCGTGATGGAATATGTTTACAAGGAATTAATCTCTGCTGGGAGTTAGTGTCACGAGAGAAGTGCTACTATGGAGATGTGAAACCTATCTGTTTCTGTTGAAAATTTTTATGGTTCTTGGAGGTTTTAGTGAGGAATGACCTTGAAGCTCTTATCAGTTGATATTGATTTTGTTCTCAGTTGTGTCTGGTATTGGTTGGGATTGTTTACAAGTTAGTTGTTGCAGAATATTCAAGAAGACCTCTGGGTGTTAGAAGAGAAGAGTAAGAGCGCTCGATTATTAAAGTTTAAGAAAAGGATTCACTTTCACTAGTAGTATAAGATGGTCGGGATCAATCTGAGGTAGAATACTCAGAATTGTGTAACTCCGGTTCAGTTCTGCAAGGTTAGCGTAAGTGACATCTGCAAGGAGATGTTGTTCGGGATCAACCTGAGGTAGAATACTCAGAGTTGATTAAAACCGATTATGTTGTAACTCAGGAAGCTGAAGTGTCTTGTCAGTGAAAGTTGGGACATCGCTTTTGAATTTCAAGAAATTGTTGCTGCTCTAGTTTTTAAATCTGAGAATTGTTTATGAGGTTCTTCTTTTGTGTGCTGAAGAAGGATGTTCCAAATACTGAAACAACAACTGCTTCAAAAGCTGCATTCGTCTATCTTATTCACTGGTTCAATGTTGGGATCAAGAGACGTTATGTAAATGTTGTCTCAAGGAAATCATGGTTGTGGTATGTATTGTAATTGATTGATGGAAGGTACATGTCTACCTCATGAAGTACAATAAACGAATCTCTAGTTTGGCTTAGTCAGAACGGTTTCTGAATTTTAAGGAGGGCATTCTGAAGGCTATATCTGAAAAATGGAAACAGACTTAAATCAAGGATACTTGAGCAAGCAAGTCTATAGAAGTTGGGGCTATTCAGTCAGTGCTACGTTTAACAAATCATTAATTCTTCGTGAGAATATATGTCTAAGTTTCCGCTGCGACTACAAAGGTATTAAGTTTGATGATCATGTTAGTTTATATTGTTCAAAGGCTGAACTTCGAAATGAAGCACAATGATTGCTAGTGCTAAGAGGTTCTGATCAAGTTAAGATTCATGAGGTTCAAAGAGGGTTTTAAGATGTTTGACAATCGTGTTCTCGAGGAAGTGTTCTCGGCTCAGTACTGGTTTGTGTTTTTGTCTTCAGAAATTAGTTGTTCTGTGCGTTCGGCAGGCTTTGATCCTGTTCCTATTGGCGACAGCGGTACATTTCTGAAGATGGGTTAACTGGTTCTGAGTTACTCTCATATGTGTCATTGTAACCAAGTGATCATTGTCAATGGTTTGATGGCTGATGTCGTGTTCTGGTTTTATGATTTTGGTATATGTGAATTTTCTGCAGTGTTCAGGCAAGTCTGAGCAGACTCTTAACATCAAAGCAAGAGGAGGATCAATATTTGCTTAATGAGTTTCTTATTGGACTATGCTCTTGATAAGTTACTTTTTACCTTAGTTATGCACTCAAGCAGGGGGAGTTTTTATGGTTGCCTTGCAGGATGAGTTAGTGCCATTGATTGCTTGAGTTTCAAACTGCGCTAAAAAGGGAGAGTTCTTGTACTTACTCCCATTTGCTAGTTGTTGGAGCTGCTATGCTTGTGTCATTGCTGCTGTCCCAACTTGAAGGTGTTTGATAAATGCAAAAGATGGTGTTACATTCAAAATCCAAGGTTTGATGATGATGAGTTGGTTTCATTGTATGAAGTGGTATATCAAACTGAGCTATAAAGGGAGACTCTTTGATTTACTCCCATATGCTAGTTGTTGTTGTTGCTATGCTATGTCGTGGTTGCAGGCAACACTTGGAGGCGTTTGATATTCACTGAAGAAGTGATCAGATCAAAATCAGGAACTTGATGGGTTATGATTAAGGGAGAGCTAGAGTCCTTCAACTCAGTCAACAAGGGAGAGATTGATTTGTGTGTTGACCGAGATTGAAGTTGTTTGAAACAAATGTGCCAAAAGAAACAAGAACATGATATGTGGAGGTTGCAGATCATCAACGTTTGTTAGTCCTACAACTCAGTCAACAAGCGAGAGATTGAAGATACATTGTGTTGACATAATTGTGAGACTGACAACAAGGCGTAAAGGAGAAACTTGTAAAATAGATAAGAGAAGATCACGATGATAGAATCCTCTCAAGGTAATGAAGATGCCAAAGTCTCAATTACAACATGAAAGCTTGAAGATCATCAAGTGCAAGAATAAAGAAAGCTTGAGTTCTATAACTCAGTAACAAAAGGAGAGATTGAAGATATATTGTTGTTGTTACTGGTTATAAGACTCAAGAGAGATGATCAAGAAGCAATGGGTAAACCTGATACACTAAGAGTACAGACACAGATTCAGCGAACGTTGCAGTGAACAAGTCTGATACGAACTCATGTTCAGACACAGAAGCACTGAACAAGTTGGAGCATGTGTAACCAGCTACAGACACAGACGCAATGATTCCTCAGATAGAGAATCAAAGAATCTACCACAGCCAAGACAGCTCAATGTGAAGTCACATGGAATGAAGTGACATGCTGAACCTTGGAGTCTTATTGTAAAGATCCAAGAAGTGAGAACTCAGCCAAGATATTCTTAATCAGCTGAGGAACCTGAAAGCACATCAGAGCAGAAAGAAATGAGCAACTATAACAGAGCAAAGATATATAGCAGTTGAGTAAACCTGAAGTACAA
>NC_025694.1:12602030-12604768 GCF_000633955.1 Camelina sativa
ATATAATATAGCTTTACGTTGTTATCTCATGGGACCTTCATGCTCCTCTCACTTCTCTGTCGTTCATATGTCATAATATCAGGAGCTCGAGTGTAAATGATTTGTGTTTACGTAGTTTCACCGGAGTTTTTAGCTCATAGGATTTTATAAGTTACTGCGATGTTATAACTCCAACTTAGATCTTGTGATCAGTGTCAGGCGATTCCTTTACGAGATAGATTCCAAATAGGCAAAAGAAACAAAGAAGTGAAATGGGATCTTGAGTTTAAAAACGACACAGAATAACTTTAGAGCCGTCTTATCTAAGAATGTTTTTTGAATACTAAGAAGTGGGCATCTACTCTTAAGGTTAAAAGGCGGCACAAAAAGACTAATATTATAAATCATGCAGGGAAATTATTTAAATCATGCTTTCGTAAATGTATCAGGAGTTAAAGTATAATTGACTTATAAACAAAAAAAATGAAAGTTTGCCATGAGAAATTTAATATTAAATGAAATTCAGTCAAACAACTAATTTTGTTTTTTGTCTTCTATATATTAACTTGAAATAACATCAAACGATTTTAGTATGTATAACTTGATTTCCTTTTACTTGTAACGTAGAACTTGATTTATGCGGACTCCATAGTCGTTTAGGAGACCTTAAATATGCAAGTACATCTATTTGTCAGATAGATGAATTTAATTGTTAACAACTTAACTTTTAACTCGCGTCTCAAAATGATTCAAGCTCTAGTTGGATTTAGAGAGCTGATTCCAAAACCAAAAAAAATACCCTAAGGAGAAAAGTAACTCTAAAGAATAAGGGTTTGTTCAATTATTAATTATACCAAACATTTTGTTTTAATGAATTATCTATAATACGGTAATTAAAATTACAGTCCTACAAAAGGAACGGGGTTGAAGAATAGGGAGCGGATATAATCAACGATCTTGGTCTTTTCAGGGCTGCCGTGGCCATCACCGTGCTGGTAGATACACTGTACCACTCGGTTAAGATTTGCGGCGGCTGCCACGAAACCACTAGGAAGNATGGTTGTGTAGTGCAACAGAGAAGCTGACGCACCCTAGACCTAAAATTGTGAGAAGCACACATGTTGTGTGTGGTGTTATCCCACCAGTAAGATAGAGAATCTGCTGGTGGTTTTTGTAGAGGTTCACACTCGTCGGAAAAGACAAAGAGTGGTGGTTCCTTTAGTTCATGTAGATTAGAGTGGTAGGTACAAGTGTGTGCTAGATACCATTGGCAAATGTGACTTTTGCGTTCTAGTTCTAGTGAATGATTCTGGACTTGGTCCTGGAGATGTAGGTTATCCGAACCCCGTTAACAAATCTCTTGTGTCGTATCTTCACAATCCTTTCATCTCTCTGTTAAGCATCGCACATACAGATTTGTCATACAAATTTGTATATCTAGCACCATCTCATTATTTCATTTTTCATAGCGACAGTCGCTAGATTAAAAAAAACAAATTGTCATTCTCATATATGTAAACTGTATCTTCATCTTCACCGTAAAAACAGAAATATTTGTTGAGAGTTTGCTAAATTATAGTTATACCCCTTAGAATACCCATAATTACAAAAAAACATATAAAAAAAAAATAATAATCAGTCGCTGATATGAATCACGCGACAGTTAAAAGAACAGGGCCCAAATCACTCATGGCTAAAACACATACAGTATTTATGATCTCGACACCAACACGTCTCTCTAACTACTTTTCTTCTTAATTTTATTCTTGATAGCCTAGGAACCAAACATTGCCACATCGAAATTTAAAATAACTTAATTAAAGAGTTAAATTTCAGTTTTAAGGGAAGATCACATAGATAAGAGTATTTTGCTCACAAACTGAAAATTAATAAGAAATTATAGTTGCTAGTTGAGAGAGTTTCTCTTCAAAAACTATATTATAATGTTATTTCAAATAGAGTAAAAAAGAAGAAAAATATATATCTTACTGATTTCTTTTGATAGCAAGTTTGTGATAGATCAGTCATCAGTGTGGTTCATGGTAATTGCATGGCAAATAGTGAACCGAATTGAGTATTTTTATTGGTTATTTTAATATCCGGATCAATACATAAGAAGAGTTCGATGCAACCTTGTCTCTTGGTTCGGAAAAAAATCTTAATAAAAACCCCAAAGATTAATTACTATCGACTCGGTCTCCATGTGATTATATATATATATATATATATATATATATATATATATATATCTAATATCTCTGTCTTGAATGACAACTGAGAGGGAAATCTTGTTGGACCACTAACAATAGAGGTGGAAATGAACAATCACATGTGAGCAAAGACGTCACGCCGATGTCCAACAGTCCAAGTAAAGACAGTACAATTGTATATAATATAGCTTTACGTTGTTATCTCATGGGACCTTCATGCTCCTCTCACTTCTCTGTCGTTCATATGTCATAATATCAGGAGCTCGAGTGTAAATGATTTGTGTTTACGTAGTTTCACCGGAGTTTTTAGCTCATAGGATTTTATAAGTTACTGCGATGTTATAACTCCAACTTAGATCTTGTGATCAGTGTCAGGCGATTCCTTTACGAGATAGATTCCAAATAGGCAAAAGAAACAAAGAAGTGAAATGGGATCTTGAGTTTAAAAACGACACAGAATAACTTTAGAGCCGTCTTATCTAAGAATGTTTTTTGAATACTAAGAAGTGGGCATCTACTCTTAAGGTTAAAAGGCGGCACAAAAAGACT
>NC_025694.1:12605599-12618576 GCF_000633955.1 Camelina sativa
ATATAATATAGCTTTACGTTGTTATCTCATGGGACCTTCATGCTCCTCTCACTTCTCTGTCGTTCATATGTCATAATATCAGGAGCTCGAGTGTAAATGATTTGTGTTTACGTAGTTTCACCGGAGTTTTTAGCTCATAGGATTTTATAAGTTACTGCGATGTTATAACTCCAACTTAGATCTTGTGATCAGTGTCAGGCGATTCCTTTACGAGATAGATTCCAAATAGGCAAAAGAAACAAAGAAGTGAAATGGGATCTTGAGTTTAAAAACGACACAGAATAACTTTAGAGCCGTCTTATCTAAGAATGTTTTTTGAATACTAAGAAGTGGGCATCTACTCTTAAGGTTAAAAGGCGGCACAAAAAGACTAATATTATAAATCATGCAGGGAAATTATTTAAATCATGCTTTCGTAAATGTATCAGGAGTTAAAGTATAATTGACTTATAAACAAAAAAAATGAAAGTTTGCCATGAGAAATTTAATATTAAATGAAATTCAGTCAAACAACTAATTTTGTTTTTTGTCTTCTATATATTAACTTGAAATAACATCAAACGATTTTAGTATGTATAACTTGATTTCCTTTTACTTGTAACGTAGAACTTGATTTATGCGGACTCCATAGTCGTTTAGGAGACCTTAAATATGCAAGTACATCTATTTGTCAGATAGATGAATTTAATTGTTAACAACTTAACTTTTAACTCGCGTCTCAAAATGATTCAAGCTCTAGTTGGATTTAGAGAGCTGATTCCAAAACCAAAAAAAATACCCTAAGGAGAAAAGTAACTCTAAAGAATAAGGGTTTGTTCAATTATTAATTATACCAAACATTTTGTTTTAATGAATTATCTATAATACGGTAATTAAAATTACAGTCCTACAAAAGGAACGGGGTTGAAGAATAGGGAGCGGATATAATCAACGATCTTGGTCTTTTCAGGGCTGCCGTGGCCATCACCGTGCTGGTAGATACACTGTACCACTCGGTTAAGATTTGCGGCGGCTGCCACGAAACCACTAGGAAGTGAAGATGTGTGTGCCCTTTTGAAATCGGAGTTAATGACGTCCCAAGAGTCACTGATCATACTTTGCATGTGTCCACGGGCCTCTTCCTCGCTGGCTCCTGTCTCGTAAATGTAACATTGGACTGACTTTGGTGAATCTCCTCTTGCCATCTCTTCCTGTGAATAATTAAACTTTAGTGCTATATACTGTATATATATATATATTTTCGGAGTTCATGAAACTATTTCAGTACGTACTTAGTGTTGTTTTTATTTGTCTGTCAGCAAATTAGTCTTAAAAGTTAAAACCTAATGATGTTTAATGGTAAATTATGAAGTTACAGAATTTTTTTCTTCTCATTTTAACAATATTAGAAATTACAACGTGTCTTGGGAGTTAAATATTTTCAATATTTTGTAAAAAATTAGTTGAAACTCAATTGGTAAGACCATTTTTACCTATGAGCAACTCATTCAAATTGCTTAAAATTAAATATTTAATATTTTATTAATAAAAGATGAGTTACCTAATAAGAAAGAGAGAAAATAAGAGCAATGTTACTCGGTCAGTTCTTAAAGTACTTCAAGAAGAAACGTTTCTTTAGTTTCTCTTTTCTCAGTTATACATTTTTCATATTTTTTTAATTTTTTTAATCAAGAGCAACCCTCTACAAAACACCACTGGAGATGGCCTAAGAATCTTCATTATCTTTAATAATAAATATAATGGGGACTAATGGGGATTCCCAGTGATTTATATATTAATATATATATATATATATATATATATTTTTTGTTCTTCATGTAATCTCCCAAAGCTTTATGACAATCCAAACTCACGAAATATTAAAAACTAATTATTGTAAATTACTGAGTTTCTGTTATTAAAACTAAGATGTCGGCATGTGCGTTACCGCACGAGAAAATATGCAAAAACTAACAAATTTGAACAGTGAATGTTGGGAGCACAACGAAAAAACACAATTGTTGGATCAAAATATTGCAACTTTTAAGATTATTAACAAATCTAAACAGTTAGAGGAGATAATAAAAACAATCTCATCCGTTATTTTAAAATTGATCTCTAAAAGTGAGTTTGCTGCAATATATAAATATATAATATATAAATCTATGAAAAAATAGAAATCACAGTCAATTACTTAGATTAATACTTGGAAGAGATGATCGATGTATGCCTAGATGGAAAACGACACCAAACAAAATTTAGATAAAGGAATCAATAAATAAAATAATCCAAACTTTAACGAAGATGAGTGAATCATATTGATTAATAAATTGAAAGAAAATAATACTCATATTTTGTTCCACCGTATCTAACAGTAATAATAATCTAACTAAAACAAAATTAACAGGTTTGGTGAAGAAACACTAACAAGTCATTTACAACGAAAATATAAAATTACCTTGAATTAGAGATTGATGTTTGTTAGTTAAAAAACACTTCAATAAAACAATTATTTAGATTTTATTTATTAACTTGTAAGTTTTGAAAATACTCAGAAAACAATTTTTCAAAATTTGTTTATGTAGTCTAGAAAAGTTTATATATAATAATAAACAAAAAGGTGTAAGACATAGAGGTGTGAAATAAAAAGGTGTAAAAATTAATGGATGTGATTTTTGAAACATACAGGTACAACAAAGAGATGCAAAATTAAGATGTGTGATTTTTGAAAGATGGGGGTGCGATGAAAAGACACGATTTATAATTTGCAACTGTTGGAGTCATTAATAATTAATTTATATATATAATAAACAAAAAGGTGTAAGACATTGACGTGTAAAATAAAAAGGTATAAAAATTAATAGATGTGAAACATGGAGATAAAACAAATAGGTGTAAGACATAGAGGTGTGACATAAATGGTGTAAAAATTAATGGATGTGATTTTTGAAACATGGAGGTACAACAAAAAGATGCAAAAATTAAGAGGTGTGATTTTTGAAAGATGGGGGTGCGATGAAAAGACACGACTAATAATTTGCAACTGTTGGAGTCCTTAATAATTTTAAACCGTTAGATGGAAAAGTAGAACTAATACCATCCGTTGGATTAAAATTGACACGAAAAAGTGGGTTTGCTATTATATATAGATGTGTATTATTATTATATAGCAAACCCATTTTTTTAAAATGTATATGTTGTAAATGGTACAATTTACAAGAGAATCACTTTTTCTAGAATGTGAAAACATAAACAAATTATATAGTAGTATTGTTCAATAAAAAAACAAATTATATAGTACAATATAATTCGTCAAATCACCATCAATCATTTTTGGATCTGTTGAAAATTTTTGGGCTGGAAGAATCAATATTTATCTATGGTAATTATAAGTTAGATGGATATATACCAAATTTACGCGCAACTAATTAACTATTCAAGTGTACCTTTGAGGTGGCGAGATCATTAGCAAGACGGAGAATGGTGGCGCAGCTCCGGACAACAGAGTGGTGGTTTTTGGAAACATCGGTTAGGGTTTGGTCAGATATGTGGTCAGAGAGGACGAAATAAAGGTGGAGCAGTATCGCTGGGACAGAACTCGATATCACACCGTTTTGCATGTATTCTTCGAAACTTGGTTTGTGTCCAGTTTTGTACCACTTCGCTTCCGTTAGGAATGTTTTAAATAGATCCGCCCACTACGAAAAAGAAAAAAAGAAAAAAAAAAACTCTGTAACAACATTTTCTATTTACCAAATGGTTTATAGAAAAACTTACAACTTGTTTGAGGTAAGGAATGACGTTAAGTCCTTTGTCTCTGAGAACATCGTATCCGATTTGGTTGACCTCATTGAATAGAAAAAGAAAACACACTTTCAAGTATCTGGGAAGTCTTTCAACATGGTTCACATCCCATCTGAAAAAGAGTATGTATATATATTATATGGACTATAATTGATATCATATCATGGCGGTTGACCAAAAATATATAGCATCATGTGAAACACAATTCAGAATATGATATTTTTACCCTACATCATTTTAAGAAAGTTTTTAAACATCTAACTATTTATTTAAATTTCTGTCATGAATATTTGAAGCACAATTTTTTTTTTTTATTGAAGCACAATTTAATTAGAGGCACCCAATATTTATTCCATATATAAAAAAATAATAACAAAAACAATATCTATTTCAAAAACTCTATATATGTTAAATATTATATATATATATATATATATCTTTGATGTAATATAATCGTTTTTAATTTCCTACATATAAAGTAGGAGACAACAGTTAGTTATTATTAAAATGATCCCATAATAGTTGTGTTATAAACATATTTTTGTATTTTTTATAATTAAATAATTCAAAAATAATTCTGAATGGTATCAATTATAGATACTGTATATACTTACTTTTCGACCACATTTGTGAAAATTTCGAGCTCCTCTACTGTACCATAGACATCGTAGATATCATCCATAATCACAATTAACATAAATATTTTGGTGAGTATCTTGCGGTGGTATTTAAACTCTGGCTCGTAAAAAATTCCAATGCTCCAAAAATAACTCTCTGTGATTCGATCTCTCACGAAATCAAGTTGTTTCGTAAATCCTGTGCTGTTCCACCAACTACATTAAATAATTGTGACAATCAGCTAATTATAAACATATAGAATCCAGTTTGAGAGACACAACACATGTATAAATATAATTCATATATAGTTACCTAGAAATTAGTTTAAGTTCTTCTTGATGATTAGCTTGTAACATGTTGAAATCAAGTGCTGCAAACTCTAGGAATAGAGGATTCATATCATGCTTGTTTACGTAAACATGTATGTACCATCTTGCTTCTAATCTTCGTATGCTCCAGTGGTACGGTGTTTCTAGTGCTCTTTCAACCATCTCTAACATATAAGCTTCATCTTCTCTGCGAATAGTTTTGCTACTTTCCGCGACAAATTCACTTAATCGCTCACTTGCATAAAGTCTATTCTCCTTGAGTTTAAAATCCGAATCAGTTGAAAAATAAGAAGCTTCGTATAGAGAGAGTAAACCTTTGATATCGCTGCTTAGAGTTCTTCTGAATACCCCGATCTCACTTTTGAAAACGTCAAAATCATCTGCAATTTGAAATCTGAATACTTATTATTTTTATAACGAAAGAATCTGAACTATTTAACTCCTTCTAGTTACTTATTTGAAAAGATTACTTGATTAGTCACACGATTGTTAAACTAGAAGTTGTTATAATATAATAGTGTTATATGTAAAAAAAAACCTTGCGAGACATCAAAACCATGTTGCCTTAGGAGAAAAAATTCAAGAGATGTAGCATGAAGATCTTGTGATTCCCTCTCGATTTTGCCGCGTTGGTCATGAATATTTTTCAAAATATCATGGATTTCGTGTTTATAGTGATGCGAGATTCCGAGTCGTTGCAGAGAATCAATCATTTCTAGCTGCTCAACAGAACCTTGATCAATTTCACCTAGTTTCTTCCTCACCTCTTCTTTCAATAATTTAGCTTTCTCCGTGGTTTCAACTTGTTTCTATATATAAAGAGAGAGAGAGAGGGGTATAGTTATTATGATACTATGCAGGTCATGTTTAAACAAAACAAAAAAAAGTTCTACTTATTAAGCACTAATTAAACTTATAACGCCAATTTTTAGGAGACAAAAATAAACTTATAAATTATTTATTATTATTATTATAGCATAAAACAAATAAATTGTAAACGTATAGTATTAGTATGATATATATGTTTGTTTGTATGTACCACATATATACTCTGGAGGGAGAGGAGATATTGATGATCCCAAAGAGGCGGCTGATAATTGGCGGAACGGCGGCAGACTGTACTGACAGCATGAGGCGATGTCGTTTTGGAGACTGCGTTGCAAGGGAAATGCTGAGTGTTTTGATGATGACTGTTGCAAACAAAAGCTGAAATGAAGGAGATATTTTGAGCAGCCATTTGTAACGGACTTAAGAAAATGGAACACATACACTTTTGTGGTTTATTTTGTTCCCTCTCTCAAAGCACTACACTGGATGTACATTTATACAGTCTGCATGCACTTAGTTTCATATTTTCATAATAAGATTATAGGGAAAAATGCTAAAAAAAACCCGAAGTTATTTTTATTTGGACGTTTAATATCCAATGGTTTTGGATTGGAATAAAAATACATCAAATAATAAAAATGTGTCATTTAAAACCCAAAATAATAAGTATTGTTATTTTCATACCCACGATTTTTTAACAAAATCAAAATTCCTATTTTACCCTGGTTATCTAATTAATTATTAATATAAAAATTTTTGGTTTACTATTAACCATATCAAACCAGAAGTTAACCCGGTTATCTATCTTCTTCTTTCTCCTCTCTCTAATTGTTGTCGCTCCTCCTCTTATTCATCTCCACCGCCCCAAGAAACAATTTGTTTCTCTCTTCCTGATCTCCTCTCATCTCCTCTCCCTACGAACTCCTTCTTCCAAAACTTCACTCTCAAAAACGGCGACCAAGCTGAGTACTTTCACCCATACATCATCAAACCATCGGTCTCATCTCTCTCCATCTCTCACAAATCTGCTTTCTTCTACGAAGATTTCAACGCCGACATCGCCATCAACAAAACCGCAGCCAAAAACACAAGAATCTGCCAAGAACCATAAACATAAACGCAAGAAGCTTCGTAAGCGACGAGGTTTCTAAGAAATGTTTCTGTGTTGATGTGTCTAGGTTTATTACAGCGAGGTGAAACTGACCCGAGTTTGAATCGAATGAAACTGTTGAAACGTTACCGTTCGTTGTTGCTTTGAATCTAACTCCGGCTTTGTGGAGATCTGAGACTGATGGGATTGCAAGCTCTTCTACAAGAGGAGGCTTTTCGATATCCGGATCTGAAACCGATGTTGTTGTTGTTGCTGCCTCGTGTTCTTGTCTTGTGAAGAGATAATCAGCTGAAAGTTTCAGAGCCATTAAGCCAGGAAGATTTGCATATGATTCTCCACCGGAATCTCAAGATTAGATCTGCAGTTTGAGACGCAAAAAACCTTTTGAATTGATGCTTAATCTCTCTCAGAAACCTGATTGCTCTGTTTCCTCCATTGTCGTTTACTCTGTTTTCTTCGTCTTCTTCTTCCTCGAGTTCTTCTTTGATTCTCGGAACGATCATCTGATACAAAAAAAAATCTAAGATATGATTACACTCATTAAACTGAGCCTTTAAAATCTCATCATCTTCACCGATCAATCTGATCAAAGACGGCGTCTCTTCAATCAATTCCGGTGGTGGGTTTTCGAATCAATCATGGTTTTTGGGTATGATCCGGAGCAACTACGATTAGAGAGGAGGAAGAAGAGGGATAACCGGGTTAACTTATGGTTTGACATGGTTAACAGAAAACCGAGAATTTTTATATTAAAAGTTAATAATTAATTAGATAACGAGAGTAAAATAGGAATTTTGATTTTGTTAAAAAATCGTGGGTATGAAAATAACAACATTTATTATTTTGGGTTTTAAATGACACGTTTTTATTATTTAATGTATTTTTATTCCAATCTAAAACTATTGGGTATTAAACGTTCAAATAAAAATAACTTCGAATTTTTTTTTAGCATTTTTCCCTAAGATTATATCAAATATTTGTAATGATGATGTAACAGATTTGAAAAAAAAATGATTTATCTCTAATTCGTATTTAACAATATTAAAACGTCTATTCATCAATAAAAGCATACATCTGACCCCCAAAAAAAAAGTATAATCAAATGGGAAACACACATATATTAATATATGTTATAAATTGAAACACGTAAAAAACCAATGGCGTAAGCTCATACCAATTTTGTTTGATATTACATTGAAAGTTAGGTCATAAAAATGATATATAATTAAGAAAACGAAGTTTAACTACATTAACCAGTGATAATAGCTGAAAGCATCACATATACCAAATGAGAGTTGGATTGACCACTACAATTACTATGGCGGATATCAGATTTGAGAAGATTGATATTCAATGGACCAAATTACTTCATGAATATACCAACGAAAAAAACGATTTGGAAATAGGATATGATTATTAAATTGTTTTCTTTATAAACCTATGAACTAGATGGTTTTGTATTTATTTGATTCTCCGCGACAAATATAAGAAAGTGTTCCAAGTTTTCCATTTTTTTGGAATTGAGTGTCAAATTTATTGAAACCAAATTTACTGTTTTTACATCAAGTGCAACTTCTATTTAACAAGATAAAAACAAGAAAAAAATAAAAAAAACTTATGTACCCCTACAAGTTGCGAACAATAATTAAAGTGATCCTTATACGTGCGCCCATGAAGAACAATAATAGAGGAGTTTTGCATTTTCCACTAGAATAAGTCTAAAACATTGTGCACTTGTGTGGTATAGTTGTTAGTTGTTACGTAATTTACGTCTTAGGTTTGTCAAATTTCGTTGTACACAAGGAGCATGTGTTATAAGCATCCAACGAGATCAATACGAAAATGACAGAAGTTTTATCTTAGGAAAAACTCTCCATTCCATCATGCCTTAAGGAGATTATTCTTAACATGAGACATTATTATATCTTTGATAGTTTTTTTGTTCTCGGGTTAGGCGCGTGTATACACTAAACTATAATAAGATCATAAACTATGTCATTATTAAGTGTGTATCACATTAATATGTATGTTTGAAAATTTTTCTCTAATATAAGCATATAGATACCTATCTATGAGTAAAATTATTTAGTTGTTAACCTCTTCATGTTATTCATCATCACCTTTTTTTTTTTTCACCTTTTGTATACAAGCCATCATCATTCTCTATTTCACCTTTTTGTATACAAGCCATTAGCCCTGAGACGGAGCCGGATATCCGGCCAAATTGAAGGTTTCCGCATCCGTATCCGAATCCGTCGAATCCGTAATTCTACTCTCCGACTCCGACTCCGAAATACCGGATATCCGGATCCGGTGTATCATGAATATCACTTGTTTGAGTATCATGAATTCACCTGTTTTATAAAAATAAACGATTCTAGGGGTACATAAGATTTATGTTTGATACACCAGTAGGATATGTAGTAGAAGAATCAAGCCTTGAGTTTCGATCCCTCTCTATTCTCTTTCTCACAATCGCAGCCACAAGCAACCAGACAACAACAATAGCGTGACCTTGTTTTTTTTTTGAGACAGCGGCGTAACCTAAAAACAATGTCGGGATAATTGTGTTTCTTTGCCATTCACGATGAAGTGAAAATTGTTGGGCTTATGGGCTCTAATAAATTGTTATACTTTAAAATATGTTTGCCCAATTAAAATATGTTCAATTAAAACAAACATAAGTCCAATTAAAATATGTCCAACATGCAGACTCCAGATCCGCTCGGATTTGTAAAATTAATATCCGAATCCAGATCCGCCTGTACCGGATATCCGGTTTTTTGGAGCGAATATGAGCGGATCCCGAATCGGAGACCGGATACCGGATAATAGGTCTCAGGGCTACAAGCCATCATTTTTCAATTGTGTAGACCCCCAATGTTCAATAAATTGGCTTAGACGGCGACTAGACGCTCAATAGTAGCCAACACACCACGATTTATGTTAATTCAATAAAACAAATTGGTTATTTGATTTCGGTTAAAATCCGCAAATCACCTGATTGAATATTTGCTTTATTTTTTTAATTTGTTTTCTTACTTCTCTAGATACTACGTTTTAAAAAAAAAATTAACAAAAACAAAGAAATGACGTTAATAAACTCTTAAATTATGGATTGGGGTTAATTTCCTAATATCATTTTCTATTCAAGGGGTATGTAAAAGGGAAAGCTGGGACTGGGAATAATGGGCTTAATCCGAATTTCAAAGCCCAACGATGGTAGACGCTTATGGGCTATTTATATTTTTAATAAAAAGTAGCCCAATTTCATATAATATAAAGCTCCAGTGGAGATAAAACCCTAATCCTTTACTTTAAATCAGGAACAAACCCCTTCACTGCGCCAGTGTTGTGCGGCTCTGCGAAACTTCGAAAATGGGTAAATCGATCTTCTCCATCCTTGGTCTAGATCCGTTATCCTCGTTTCTTAGATCGATGTAGCGTCTCTTTTGTTGTTCAAATGATCTATGTGTTACGGATCTGTTATTGCAAACTACTTCTTAGCTTAATGATTTGATGGATTTGTGGTGAACCTTAGGTGCGTACAAGTATGTATCGGAGCTTTGGAGGAAGAAACAGTCCGATGTGATGAGGTTTCTCCAGAGGGTGAGGTGCTGGGAGTACAGACAGCAACCTTCGATTGTTCGTCTCGTCAGGCCTACTCGTCCTGATAAGGCTCGTCGTCTGGGTTACAAGGCCAAGCAGGTAACTCCATTGTACCCTAATTCTTCGTCTTCGTTCTAGTTTTTACTGATTTATTTGTTATATAATGACGGTCCGATGATTGATTTTGGTAGAAATGAGATCTTTAAGTGTAGCTAGTGAAATGTTTTTGTTGATATCTGTGTACGATCTAGCCTATGTTGGTTCATTCTGATGTTATTTTACCTTGTTAGTAGAGATTTAGATGCATTGCTCGTTTAGTCGTTATGTGGTTTCTTGAAACACGCCATTTCGTCTTTTAGAAAATTATAATAATATTCTTCTAGCGTTGGCTTTACAATCTGTTACTAATCTAGTTTGGTTGTTCATTTATGTTTAGGGCTTTGTTGTGTACCGTGTCCGTGTGAGACGTGGTGGACGCAAGAGGCCAGTGCCCAAGGGTATTGTGTATGGTAAGCCTACAAACCAGGGAGTGACACAACTCAAGTTCCAGCGTAGCAAGCGTTCTGTTGCTGAGGAGCGTGCTGGCAGGAAACTGGGTGGTCTCAGAGTTGTCAACTCTTACTGGCTCAACGAGGTACAGTTACTACTACCTTAATTCAGTACTCTTTAATTTTGTGATTCCTGGTATACAGATGTTAACATACCAATTGTTTTCAATAGGATTCGACTTACAAGTACTACGAGATCATCTTGGTTGACCCGGCACACAATGCTGTCCGTAATGACCCGAGGATTAACTGGATCTGCAACCCAGTTCACAAGCACCGTGAGCTCAGAGGACTTACTTCCGAGGGAAAGAAGAACAGAGGTCTTCGTGGAAAGGGTCACAACAACCACAAGAACCGTCCATCTCGCAGAGCTACATGGAAGAAGAACAACTCTCTCGTCCTTCGTCGTTACCGTTGATTGCCTTTTGCTTTTATTGTTACTGTTATCATCTTCTAGGTTCCATGTTGTTGCACTTTTATCTCTCGCAGGATGACTTGTTTTTGCAAATTTTGGAGACTATACAATTGCTTTCTAAGTATGCTTTAAACCTAAATTTTATATTTGCATACGTTTTTGTTGATCTATTTCCAGTTTTGAGATTTATCTATCTTAATAGCTTTGCAATGCCAATCCCATTCACAATTGGTAGAGTATTCATTCTACTTTACTTTTGTCCAATATATTAAACTCTTTATTCGAAGCTAAAAATTGTAGGTTCAGTATGATACAATAAGATACATCATTACATACCAATTGAACAAAAACTGATTATCCATTTAAACAATAGTAAAAGCTCTGCGCTCATAAAAATGAATCTATGACACCGGTTACATTGACCATCTATTCAGTTGAACCTGAAAACAAAACACATGTTTTGCATATGTCAGCTCAATCATCAGGGAATCCGAGGAACCTGTCGATGATGCGGGCAACAGGGGTTCCGTCCCCTGGAGTATATGGAACCAGAGACTCCAACTCCATTTTCGTCAAGGTTTGATGAAGAGTGTGAGGACGAGTGTAGTACAAGTGCTTCCTCTCTTCGAGTGCTTCAGCTAATTCACATTGATGATTGTCCATCAGATCTTCGTTCACTACCACAATCAATGGTTTCCCTAGCTTTAGTGTCTCAAATATGCTTCCAGATCCTGCAACATTGAGAGTTGATAAAATGATGACATTCAAGCATTTCGAAATCAGTCTCTGGTTTCTAAATCTAACTTTAATGTTAAAAGTTGTCAACTATACTAACCAGCGTGACTAATAACAAGAGATGCAGATCGAATATGATCTGCGATACTCGAGGAAAATGTGAAGTAATCCACAACTAATGATCCATCCGCTCCATCACACTGAATCAGTAATGAGAAAACCAAAACACATAAGAGCAACATAAGAAGCAAGGAAAGATCAAAGATACATCAGAAGAAACCAAAGTTGTAATTTGAAACTCTTTTTTTTTTTTTGCTACAATGTTGTTAATTTGAGATTCATGGTAGAGTAATAAGCCTAACAGATTGAAGGAGGGAGAAACTCTTCTATGGTTACTCAGTCATAATAATGCCCCAAATCCACTTATCATAATCACAGACCAATCAAGTAAAGTGGAGAAGAGAAAATAAGAAACCTTAGTTGGGAAAAAGGTACCACGACCCATCTGAATGAGAAGATGAGTGTATCCTCTCTTGAGCAACTCGTCTTGAACATGTTGAGTCACGACTGCTTTCACAAGAGCATCGAAACTTGTTGTTCCCACAGTCACAAACACTAGTCTCTTCTTCGCATTCTCTCTATCTTCCATTTCGAGTTAAGCTTTATACGTCACCGCGAAATCTCACAAAATGATTCCCAATTCCCAATCTACCAAAATTAGGAGAAGATCCTACGATACAATCAAAACGGAAGCAATTGGCTCAAATTAAAACCAAATTATGTGATCTTATGGAGCAAATGTGTATTGACGAAATCTTAAATAATTCCGATCTAACATTTGAGATTTGAGACAAACCTGAAAGCTGAGAAAACACCGATTCGTCGTGTAATAAGAGCAAGCAATACTCGAAGAAGCTTTTAAATATCGAGTGATGGCGACGAGTCGATCGCAGAGGACGATGATCGATTTTGGAGAAAGATCCCAAGTTTTTTTTTTTTTT
>NC_025694.1:12619162-12641813 GCF_000633955.1 Camelina sativa
GATGCGGGCAACAGGGGTTCCGTCCCCTGGAGTATATGGAACCAGAGACTCCAACTCCATTTTCGTCAAGGTTTGATGAAGAGTGTGAGGACGAGTGTAGTACAAGTGCTTCCTCTCTTCGAGTGCTTCAGCTAATTCACATTGATGATTGTCCATAAGATCTTCGTTCACTACCACAATCAATGGTTTCCCTAGCTTTAGTGTCTCAAATATGCTTCCGGATCCTGCATCATTGAGAGTTAGTTGACATTCTAGTGTTTCGAAATCAGTCTTATGTTAAAAGTTGTCAACTATACTAACCAGCGTGACTAATAACAAGAGATGCAGATCGAATATGATCTGCGATACTTGAGGAAAATGTGAAGTAATCCACAACTAATGATCCATCCGCTCCATCACACTGAATCAGTAATGATAAAACAAAACACATAAGAGCAACACAAGCAAGGAAAGATCAAAGATACATGAGTATTGTAACTCTTTTTTTTTGCTACAATGTTGTTAATTTGAGATTCATGGTGGGGTATTAAGCGTAACAGATTGAAAGGAGGGATAGCTCTGGATTTGTCTACGAATTTGTGTCGATGGTTAGTTGGTTACTCAGTATTCTCCAAATCCAATTATCATAATCACAGACCAATCAAGTAAAAAAGCGAGTGGAGAAGATGAAATAAGAAACCTTAGTTGGGAAAAAGGTACCACGACCCATCTGAATGAGAAGATGAGTGCATCCTCTCTTGAGCAACTCGTCTTGAACATGTTGAGTCACGACTGCTTTCACAAGAGCATCGAAACTTGTTGTTCCTACAGTCACAAACACTAGTCTCTTCTTTGCATTCTCTCTATCTTCCATACTTTTTTTACACACACTCGTTTCTGTCTCTGGCAATGAAGGGGATTTTAATTCAAAAAAAATGAAGGGGTTTTATACGTCACCGCAAATTATCAAAAAAAAAAAATTCCCAATTCCGAATCTACCAAAATTAGGCGAAGATGCTACAATACAATCAAAACAATAAGCTCAAATTAAAACCAAATTATGTGATAGTTTGGAGCTAATGTGTGTATAGACGAAATCTTAAATAATTCCGATCTAACATTTGAGATTTGAGGCAAACCTGAAAGCTGCGAAAACAACGATTCGTCGTGTAATAAGAGCAAGAAATACTCGAAGAAGCTTTTAAATTTCGAGTGATGGCGACGAGTCGATCGCAGAGGACGATGATCGATTTGGAGAAAGATCCCAAGTTTTTTTTTTTTGTGTGTGTGTGTGGAGGAGATCAAAGTTCCATCGGAGCAGAGTATGGTCAGATCGATGTTTTGGTTAATAACGTCGGAATTCAATGTATCGGACCTCTCGCGGTGATTCCAACATGGATAACATCTTCAACACCAATGTTCTTCGGGTGAATTGAATCAATTTTCGAATTTCTTCGTTTGTGCTCAAAAGTGTGGGCTATCAAAAGGCCCAATAAGAATAAAATGTTTTTGTTTTAGCAAGACGAGCAAAACGAAGTCGTTTTAGTAGTCGTTGAAAACTGTTTGACTCTCAACCAACCAACATAGTCAAACAGCAGGAACCCTAAAAACCCCTCTCAGAGTCAGAGCAAAAGGGCCACCGGAAATAACCGCCATGAGACCTCGATTTACTCATAATGTCTATCTGTTGGCTCGCTATACTCATCTCCGCCGCTTCCACCATACTCATCGCCGAACCTTCAGCTCTTTCCTCAACAATATCCGTTCAAATAACTTCGGCGCTCGCGCCACTCCTCTCGGAGGCAGCAGCAGCGGTGGAGGCGGAACCGGAGATTCCAAAGGTAATTCTTACAGATATGCTATGAAGCTCCTGTACGTAGTTATATTTTCCTGAGATTACAATCGAGAATCGTTTAATTTGCTTCTCCATTGTTTGCATTCTCCAATGTAGGCAATGCTTTTCTGGTGCCCGGCGCAACAATGGCTACTATTCTTATGCTTGGAGCTCTTCATGCTAGACGGCTCTATGAAGACAAGAAGGTAATGTATTGACTCTCAATTTGTTAGGTAGACATTGTTAAGGTTCTTTCCGTAGATTTTGGTACATCTTCTTAGCATTGTTTTCTACTGGTTGATGAACAGATCGAAGAGAAACGGGAAAAAGGAATAGAACTTGAGTTCCACCAAGATGTTAAGGTAAAACTCTTTTTTTGTTTCGTGTTCTCTTCAAGTTCAACGTCCGTAAGTTCTCGAATCTTGATATGTTCATTCGTGGGATTGTGATTGTCTAGGCCTCGTTTCTTGGAATTCTACCTCTGCGATCAATCTCAAGAGCTTGGGGCTCCTTTATGAGTCTGGTGAGTTCTTTTTGTTGAAGCACTTTTTGTAGTAACTATTAAATGAACATGGTTATCAATTGTTAGGTCTTTTTTCCTCTCAGGAAATTCCGGTCTGGATGCGTCCTCATGCTTATAAAGCCTGGGCTCGAGCTTTCCATTCAAGTATGATCGTTTTCCTCTTGTATACATCTGCTGTTGGTTTGAACTCTCGAGTTATGCAGATAGAGAAAAAAAAAGCTGATCTATCTGTGTGTTTCAGATCTTGAAGAAGCAGCTCGGCCTCTTGAAGAATATGTTTCGCTACAGGATTTTTTTGTTCGTAGCTTGAAAGAAGGTTGCAGGCCTATCGACCCCGATCCTTGTTGTCTGGTAACCGGTAACAATAACATTGTAACTTTTTTTTTTATGCAGACTATTTTTCGTAGTTTGCTCTCTAATATTTCGAGGATATCAGGTTAGTCCTGTGGATGGCACCGTTCTAAGGTTTGGGGAGCTAAAAGGAAGTAGAGGGATGATCGAGCAAGTCAAAGGACATTCTTACTCTGTTCCGGCTCTTCTAGGAAACAACTCTCTGCTTCCCATGGAACCTGAAGGTAAGAATGAGTCCGAGGAAGAAGCTGTTGGAGATAAGAGCGACAATTCTTGGTTGAGAGTCTCTTTGGCATCTCCGAAGCTACGGGAGAACATCTCAGCTAGGTTAGTGAGAAGTCAACCTTAAACATCTCTTTACTATTATTAGAAAAACCGCAACTTATTTCATCAAGTCTTGGTTGCAGTCCAATGAAGGGGCTCTATTATTGTGTAATATACCTAAAACCAGGGGACTATCATCGAATACACTCTCCGGTTGACTGGAATGTAATGGTTCGTCGACACTTTGCAGGTTTGGTTACTCTCTGTCCTCTCATTTAAGTATACAGCCTGTGTGGTTGCGCTTTTGCAACTATTTTCGGAACCTATGCGTAATTAGCCTTTTGTAACTATTTGTATCTCTCGAAACCCTTTTTTCAGGCCGGTTGTTTCCCGTGAACGAGCGTGCTACAAGAACGATAAGGAATCTCTATGTCGAAAATGAAAGGGTAATTTTTGTGATTCATTGTAGCTGTCATAACCAAATATGTCCTGCCCATTTTTTTGCTCCAGACATTGATAATCAGCTGTTAATCTAACTAACAGGTTGTGCTTGAAGGGAAATGGAAAGAAGGCTTTATGGCACTTGCTGCCGTTGGTGCGACCAACATTGGATCCATTGAGGTAGGTCTGATGAAGTTTGAAAAACCTTAAGCCCTAGACATTAAGGAACTTGCTGACGTGTGCTTTGATAGCTTTTCATTGAACCTGATCTAAGAACAAACAAGCCAAAGAAGAAGCTGTTTCCTACAGAGCCACCAGAGGAGCGAGTGTATGATCCAGAAGGTCATGGCTTAAAGCTCGAGAAAGGGAAAGAGGTAAGAGACTAGGGTCCAAAAGAGAACGACTAAAATTCCAATTAAAGAAACGAACAAGTTTCTTTTGTTCACAATTTCACACTGGCAAATGGTTTCATGTATGGATCGATGCAGGTTGGTGTATTCAACATGGGATCGACCGTGGTGCTTGTTTTCCAAGCACCGACTGCAAACTCACCTGAGGATTCAAGCAGTTCTTCAGATTACAGATTCTGTGTCAAACAAGGAGACAGAGTCCGCGTTGGACAAGCATTGGGAAGGTGGAAAGCAGAATGACTAGAGTAACGTTATGCACTAACAACATACCACACACTGTTGGTTTTTTTGTTCTTTTAGGTTTTGCATATTATGCACAATCACGATCTGATCAAATTATAAATCAATTCCAAAAAGTGTTTATGCTCCTCTCTACTTTGAGGCTACTAATGAACAGCTTTTGTAAATTGCCGTAGTCGGACAACCAGATCTACTGTTTTGTAGTGTTCTGAAACTATGAACAAATTGGTTATTTAAGCATGTCATTAACATTTCATTTACCACAGAGAAACAGAAAATCAAATTAAAAAGTAACCCAATGCAAACACTAATCTCAATATTATATAAACTTGTGGTTCATCATAACTCTAGCCAGCGAATGATATTTTTCCACCAAAGAGAAGAGGTTGTGTACATAAATAGACCTTGAATAACCTAAACAAGAAGATTATGGTTTATGCATTCAATATCGAAGGATCTCTTACAACCCATGTAAAAAAAAACTAGAATTCCGCCATAATTTTACAGTCGTCCGTATCAATATGTCATCATCCTTCTCAATTCAGTTGAATTCAACCTTGGAGGAGCCTTCTATATCAAAACTTTGTTCCTGAAAAGTAAAGACAAGTATCAGATCATTAGTACCTATAGGGTGAGCATGATGAACTCCGGAGTTACTTGACTAGCAAAAGGACTACCTTCCAATTTTAGCCTAAACAAGCTTTAACGAAGAGGAGCAAGCAACTACAAATTTTGATCATCTATCAACCATGGATTCCCCACCTGAACTCGATCCAAACACACAAAGTACACTATAGCTTTCAGTCCCTACAAAGCAATTGAAAAGAGCTAACATTTTCAACAAAGCTTTTCAGTCTCTTATTCGCACTGGTAACAAACAGATCATTCACAACATCACATTGGCTCTAATCCAAGTTTGAGACTGGAATCAACATTCCCAAACAATAAGGATTAGAAAAACAATGCTAATTTACTTCCCTCACTTATTCAATTTCTAGACTTCAGCCTAAAACCCACAGCAACATGATTAATGATCTCATAAACACCAAACTTGTTTTTGATCTCCCACACACCAAAACTTGTTACAATACTATCCAATTCTGACCATTCTAATACATCCCTGTGAAGCAATCAACAACTGTGCCTAATGCTGCGAGTGCTTTTGCAGATCAGATGAAAGAAACACAGTAAGTGTGAAAGAAAAAGCACACCTACGTCTGTTTAGAGTACGAAGACGAGAAGGGGACGCGTTTGTTGCGGAACATCATGTAACCAGCGGGTAATACGACGCCAATCATCATCACCGCTGCTCCGATCAAGTACCGCAACAGACTCGGAGGCTCCACTTCTATCACCGTCTTATACTGCAAAATACGCAGGATGCGACAATTGAATTCTGAATCAATCAGCAAAATATTATACGGGAAAGAAACGCGGGAATTAGATCTTCTAGATCTGGAATTATACATTGCGTGAGGAGTTTACCGGCATTATATCGTCGGAGAAAAGGATTGTCGCCGGTGACGAACCAAAACTTTGGTGTAGAAGAGAAGAGAGATATAGACTCTCCGGTGAGATTCGTCAGGTGAGTCTATTTTTTCTTATTTCTACTTTTTAATGGGCCTCCACTTTACGGCCCAATTTATATTTGCTACAGAATCGTCGTAAAGCTCAATTTCAACTACTCATTAGTCCAAAAACAAGAGTATACAAAAAAAAAATAAAGAGATAACAAAAGTTAAACCCGTTTTGGATAATATATGTAACACATTTACACAATTTGAATCCTCAATTGCTCAAATTCATGTCTCATAAAATTGAAAGTTTGAAACGAAGTCCAACTTGTTTGATCAACTCATATAAACACAAGTCTATATTTGTTTGATCAACAAATCTACAATATAATGTAACACATATATATAAGACATTTAAGTGTCACAAAAGTTTCATGAAAAGAAACCTAAACAAATAAGTAGATTTGAACGAAATAACTCAATCTAGTAATTTCTAGTAACATTTGATCCTTCGTCCATTTTTGTTGAATCCAAATTTTATACCTAACAACTTTCCAAATTAGTTAACCGGGTCGCAATAAAATGTGGACTATTGGAGTAAGATTTGCAGTTATGAGAGAAGAGGAAAATGGGAGGTATGTTTCTCGAACGAGAGACGTTGAGAAACGTTTATGCGAAATAAACAACATGTGTCATTTAATTATTGGTGTCTTTATTGGAAATAAATTAAAAAACAAAATTATGTAATAAAAAAGTATATATAAATATATATATATAAATATATATATATATATATTTTTTTTTTGTGATACGTTGAAGTTTGAACGTACATGACCGATAGAGATGCTCTGAGATAACATATATATAACCAAGGTATCTTTTATTATTATTTTTAAAACAAGTATTTTAACAATCTTATATTTTGAAATTAATTTCTTTTGGAATATACGTATTAGTTTCCAAAAAAAAATAAGGAAAGGTGTAATTTTCAAAATATAATACCATTTGTTTCCCAAATTTCCGTAAGTACTAGAGAGAAGAAAATAATATAAAAAATTTGGAGCGCTTGTGTGACAAAGAGAGGAGAGACGTACAGCATAGACGACAATGACAATAAAGATAATGGTTTAGGCCCAAACTGTACGTGTGGACCAAAACTGCATTCACTATTTGTGTACAAGCATACATAGATTGAGAGGCTCTTAATGCGATGGGAGGAGACGGTGGTGCTGAGCCCATAATTCACTTTGTGTTTGTTCATGGGGCTAGCCACGGAGCTTGGTGTTGGTATAAACTCATCACTCTTCTTGAAACCGCCGGATTCAAAGCCACCTCCGTCGACCTCACTGGCGCTGGAATCAGCCTCACTGACTCTAACACCGTCTTCGACAGCGACCAGTATAACCGTCCTCTCTACTCTCTATTGTCCGGTCTTCCTCCATCCCACAAAGTCATACTCGTCGGACATAGCATCGGCGGAGGAAGTGTCACCGATGCTCTCTGCAAGTTCACAAACAAAATCTCCATGGCCATTTACCTCGCGGCTTCCATGGTTCGACCCGGATCCACCCCTTCTCCACAACCTTCGTCAAACGTGAGTCAGTGTGTGTGACCTGTTCTGTTACTAACTCACCTCTCTGTTTTTGTTCTGATATATCAATCTACGACGTACTCTCGATCGGTATTAAACTCTTTGTGATTATTTTATAGATGCATGCAGATGTAGGAGAAGAAAATATATGGGAGTTTACATATGGTGAAGGTAAGGATAAGTCACCCACCGGAGTCATCATGAAACAGCAGTTTATACGCCAATATTACTATAACCAAAGCCCTCTTGAGGTTACTCTCTCTTGACTACTTCTATGTTTCAGTACTAGTAACGTGTGGTGATTGAATATATATATATATATATATATATATATATAAATTAAATGGTTATTGGTAGGACGTAACTCTGGCATCTAAACTGCTGCGTCCTGCTCCTGTGAGGGCACTAAATGGTCTTGATAAGTTGCCTCCGAATCCCGAGGCCGAGAAAGTTCCACGAGTCTACATCAAGACTACCAAGGATAGGATGTTCGATTCTGCGAGTCAAGACCTGTTGGTGAAGAATTGGCCACCTTCTCAGTTGTATGTCTTGGAGGAGAGTGACCATTCTGCTTTCTTCTCTGTGCCAACTACCTTGTTCACTTATCTCCTCCGTGCGGTTTCTTTTCTTCAAAGATAAAACTTTAAAACTTTTGAGGTTTTGGTTTTGATCATATCTCATTCTTTGGTACTCTCTCATATATAGCAATCGAATACTTAGTTCAATGGTAGGAATGATTTGGGAGGAGTGATTGGAAAGTGGTTGTCTGGTTGATATGAGATTATATGAGTTGATCATCAAATAATTTCCTCTTATGTTATTTCATTTTGAGTTTCAATAAGCTTTACTTACATGTGAAGCAATGAGGGAGCTATTATATTGTAGGGGAATATTGTTTCCTTTGGGTTGGTTCCTTGTCAATAAATCTAAAGCTAAAAAGCAAAAAACAAAAAAAAATAGTTCAGAGATGATCCAAATCTGTTCAACAGACACGAGATAGGAGATTAAGTTCAGTAGTTCACGTGTCTCTTTCAATTTCTTTTTTGAACATTTGTGATTTGTGAGTGAAACGTTATGAACTATCTTTTTTTTTTTTTTGATAATTGATATTTGGTTGAAATACTTGTCAGCTAAAAAAAATAAAAAGATAGTACAAATGTTGGTTTTGTCCAACACAGAGTGGAATAAATTGCATGCTGTTAATGTTTACAAAATTGAGTGGATTAGAGTCAAGGCACGAACATAGATCGAGAGTACGATGGGAGGAGACGGTGATGATGATGAATCCGGAAGTGTATCAAATCGATCTAACATTTTTTAAGTGTTTGTTCATGGGGCTCGGAGCTTGGTGTAATGGTGTTGGTCCCCATAATACTATACCAAACCCTGTTGATGGTTACTAAATTTAATACTGTAAATTGTATTCTTGCTTTCATATATATTATTAACTGAGAAATGAATAGTATATCATTCTATTTCATAAGATTTTACTAGGATGGTGAAAAGGAATGTATACCAAATAAGTAATTAAGAATTATTTAAATCTTGAAAATAATTTACTCCCTGTGTATCACACAATAGATGATGTTTTTGGATTTTTACATAAAATAAGAAAAACATTTAATGTTTAGTAATAAGTATATTATTTATTTATAATAACATATTTTATAATTATTAACCAATAGTATTTCATCAAATTTTTAAATTTTCATTTAATGATTTTTGAAATTTACAATTTCTTAACATTAATTGATAAAAGTATACAAAAAATCATTATTTATAATACAAAGAAAAAAATTCTAAAAAATCATCATTTATGATAAAGAGGGAATATCACATGAACTGATGTGAAAACATATTAACCTATCATATAAACAATATCATAATAAGCATGACACGTGATATAATATTAGGAGATTCTTACAAATGTCTGATCATTAAGATTTCAGATTTCTTTTTAAATTCATAATTTTTCATGTTTTAATAGCAATAAATTGTCATTATTTTGATTTGATTATGCGTTATAACAAAAAAAAAAGGAATAAAGTTTGCAAATTGAGGAGCTGACCTTTATTGCTTTTAATTTATTGCTTTTAATTTTATTGCTTTTAATTTCTAACTTTATTGCTTTTAATTTTATGCTTGGTCATCACGTTTACTTGACCTTTTTCATAAATAAAAATAAAAAAACGTAAGAATTCCCAAAACCAAATTGAGACTCTGGCCAATACGACAGCTATACATAAAATCACTTGTTTCCTTTTTTTTTGCCAGAACTATATAGATTAGGGTTTGGTTCTCGATCAATCGAAATCACAGATCTATCCTGGTGTAAGAATCGAAGAATGGAGAGCAGCAATGATCTGGAGAAGAAGACCCATGAATCCGCGGAAGATCAGGTACGAACATCATCATCATCAGATGAGAATCTCTATAAAAACAGGGAAGGAGAAGAAGAAGAAGAAGAAGAAGGGTTTATGTCGGTGGAGAAGATCTCTCGCCTTCCTGTTTCTATAAAATTCAATATACCCAAAAAAATCTCTACAAGGAAGAGAAGAAAATCTGAAGAAGATGATGATGATGATCCTAATGGCGAGGAGAAGAAAGCGAAACTGAGTTCTGGGGACAAGGTTTTGAGTAGCTATATGATTGAGATCTTGAGGAATGCCTCGAGACGAGGGTATCTCAAGGATCGAGAGAAGAAGATGGTTGAGGAGTTGAGGGATGAGATCGAAGACGAGATTATGTTGAATCATGGTGTGAAGCTTACTGAGAGAGAAGTAATTGAGTTTAGGTTTAAGAAAGAATTGTATGAGTTGTTGAAGAAAACAGAGGATGATGATGATGTTGAAAGGTATAGGATTCCAGATGCTTATGATCAAGAAGGGTGTGTTGATCAGAAGAAGAGATTTTCTGTGGCGGAGCAGCGTTATAGTGAGAGGAAGAGTGGGAGAGTTGTTACGGAGCAAGAAGCTTGGGAGGATCATCAGGCTCAGAAGGCGAGAGTGAGATTTGGTGCAAAGGATAAGCAGCAAGTTGTTGATGGGTATGAGTTTGTGTTTGACGAGTTAACATGTTTGGTTGAGGAATCTTCTAGTGAGGTGGAAACTGGGAGACACAGAGGTTGTCACTCGAAAACTGTTGCGGAGAAGGCTCGGGAAGAGAGGGAGTTTCTTCCGATTCATGGGTACCGTGATGAACTGCTGAAACTCATTGCCANCAGGTACGAACATCATCATCATCAGATGAGAATCTCTATAAAAACAGGGAAGGAGAAGAAGAAGAAGAAGAAGAAGGGTTTATGTCGGTGGAGAAGATCTCTCGCCTTCCTGTTTCTATAAAATTCAATATACCCAAAAAAATCTCTACAAGGAAGAGAAGAAAATCTGAAGAAGATGATGATGATGATCCTAATGGCGAGGAGAAGAAAGCGAAACTGAGTTCTGGGGACAAGGTTTTGAGTAGCTATATGATTGAGATCTTGAGGAATGCCTCGAGACGAGGGTATCTCAAGGATCGAGAGAAGAAGATGGTTGAGGAGTTGAGGGATGAGATCGAAGACGAGATTATGTTGAATCATGGTGTGAAGCTTACTGAGAGAGAAGTAATTGAGTTTAGGTTTAAGAAAGAATTGTATGAGTTGTTGAAGAAAACAGAGGATGATGATGATGTTGAAAGGTATAGGATTCCAGATGCTTATGATCAAGAAGGGTGTGTTGATCAGAAGAAGAGATTTTCTGTGGCGGAGCAGCGTTATAGTGAGAGGAAGAGTGGGAGAGTTGTTACGGAGCAAGAAGCTTGGGAGGATCATCAGGCTCAGAAGGCGAGAGTGAGATTTGGTGCAAAGGATAAGCAGCAAGTTGTTGATGGGTATGAGTTTGTGTTTGACGAGTTAACATGTTTGGTTGAGGAATCTTCTAGTGAGGTGGAAACTGGGAGACACAGAGGTTGTCACTCGAAAACTGTTGCGGAGAAGGCTCGGGAAGAGAGGGAGTTTCTTCCGATTCATGGGTACCGTGATGAACTGCTGAAACTCATTGCCAAAAACCAGGTTCTTGTGATTGTTGGTGAAACAGGATCGGGCAAGACTACGCAGATACCGCAGTATCTTCAAGAAGCTGGTTACACAAAGCGTGGAAAGATCGGTTGTACTCAGCCTAGGAGAGTTGCTGCTATGAGCGTTGCTTCCCGAGTGGCTCAAGAGGTTGGTGTTAAACTAGGACATGAGGTTGGCTATTCCATTAGATTCGAGGACTGTACTTCAGATAAAACTGTTATCAAGTACATGACTGATGGGATGCTGTTGCGAGAGCTGCTCACAGAACCGAAACTTGATAGCTATAGTGTCATCATAATTGATTAGGCGCATGAAAGAACGCTGTCCACTGATATTTTGTTTGCGTTAGTTAAGGATGTAGCAAAGGTTAGGCCTGATCTTAGGTTAATCATCTCAAGTGCAACGCTTGAAGCTAAAAAGTTCTCTGAATACTTTGATTCGGCTAGGATTTACCTAATCCCAGGAAGAAGATATCCAGTTGAAAAGCTGTACAGAAGATGGCCTGATGCTGACTACTTGGAGACAGTAATACGTACTGTGTTTCAGATCCATCAGACTGAGCCGATTGGAGACGTTTTAGTTTTCCTCACCGGTCAAGAAGAGATTGAAAGAGCAGAAACAAATTTGAAGCGAAGGATGATGGATTTGGGTACAAAGAGCTCTGAGATCATTATCTGTCCTATCTACTCAAATCTCCCGACCGAACTGCAGGCAAAAGTGTTTGAACCAGCTCCTAAAGGGTCGCGGAAAGTTGTCCTGGCAACGAATATTGCAGAAACATCGTTAACCATTGAAGGGATTAGGTACGTCATTGATCCGGGATATTGTAAGATCAACTCATACAACCCGAGAACTGGAATGGAGTCACTTCTTGTAAGTCCTATTTCCAAGGCCTCTGCAGAGCAACGAGCTGGTCGGTCCGGAAGAACTGGTCCTGGGAAATGTTTCCGGTTGTACGACGTCAAGAATTTGGAGCCCACCACAATACCAGAAATCCAAAGGGCTAACCTTGCAAGTGTTGTGCTTACTTTGAAGAGTCTTGGTATTCATGATGTGTTCAATTTTGATTTCATGGATCGTCCACCAGAGACCGCTCTTTTGAAGGCTTTCGAGTTTCTCTATGCTCTGGGTGCTTTGGATGGAAAGGGTGAGATTACTAAGGTAGGAGAAAGAATGGTGGAGTTTCCAGTTGATCCGATGCTATCAAAGATGATTGTTGGTTCGGAAAAGTACAAGTGCTCGAAAGAGATAATCACGATAGCCGCCATGTTGTCTGTAGGGAACTCAGTCTTTTATCGACCAAAGAACCAGCAACTTCTCGCCGACAATGCTCGGATGAACTTCTATGTAGATACAGAGAATGTTGGCGACCACATTGCTTTGTTAAGGGTTTACAATTCCTGGAAGGAAACAAACTACTCGACTCAATGGTGCTACGAGAACTTCATTCAGAGCAAGAGTATGAAAAGAGCTAGAGATATACGTGACCAGCTACTTGGACTTCTAAACAAGATTGGAGTAGAACTTACTTCCAACCCGAATGATTTTGACGCAATAAAGAAAGCCATCTTGGCCGGATTCTTCCCACATTCTGCAAAGTTACAAAAGAATGGATCGTACAGAAGAGTGAAAGAACCTCAGACAGTTTATGTACATCCTAACTCGGGCTTATTTGGGGCATCACCTAGTAAGTGGTTGGTGTATCATGAACTAGTACTTACTACCAAGGAATATATGAGGCATACAACCGAGATGAAACCCGAGTGGCTAATTGAAATAGCTCCTCATTACTACAAGCTTAAAGACATCGAAGACAGTCGGCCAAAGAAATCACAGAGAAGCAGCGAAAGAGCCTCGACGTCGAAGGTTGATACTAACAAGAAAACCCGGACATGGAAGGTTGATACTAGCAAGAAAACCCGGACATCGAAGGTTGATACTAGCAAGAAAACCCGGACATCGAAGGTTGATACTAGCAAGAAAGCAAAGAGGTAACAACCAAACTTAGTCATTTCTCTTTACTGTTTCTGAACGAAGTTGAAACAATTGTGATACTAGTACTTTTTCAATCATTCTCTCTGAAAGATACTTTTAGTCGACATCAGTTTTTTTTTTATCATTTACTAACTACTGTTCCTTTCCATCTTATAAACGCATGATTCTGAGTTATTTCGAGTATTTACTGGCGACTATAGACAACTGATAAAGAAAAGGGAAAATCAAGAATTCAACAGTGACAGAGAAACTCACCGGGGAAGATGTCAGGATTTTCACGGGTGCCGTGGGGAAACACCTGGACATTCTTCTGGTGAGATTCATTAGGCCTTATTATAATCTTCTTCATCATTATTTCCAGAAAAAAATGTTTACAACTGACTGAGATAAAAGCAGCTGAAGATGAAAAAAACATTACACATACTTACAGATATGTACATGTGCTTTAAAACAATACATATCATTGGCTTGTAATGAAAATAACCCCAACGCTTAAAAACAAGACATGACTTATGTGGTATTGGCAATGTTTGTAGTTTCAAGAGAAGTGTTGGTAACCTCAACAGCAGTTACTCGATGAAGAAGATTCCGGATGCTATCCACCCATGTCTGCTTATCAGCCTTGCTCTTGCACTTGAACTTTGTTAGACCTTTCCCAGTACTGATTCCGAAATAGAGCTCTTCTTCTTCTGCGTTTTCCGTTTCTTTTCCATTTTGCAGGCCCGAGACTATCTCGCATACATCATTTACAATGCCTGTAGTGATGTAACCATTGGATTAGCTAAAGCATTGGACAAAGTCCCAAGACTACTCGCCTTATACAAATGAACACCACAACCATTGAAAGAAAGAAGGATATCTGAAGGTGATACTATTAGCTAACCTTTGCTTTTCGTGGAGAACGCTCCTCTAACGTGTTTGCTTTTGATTTCTACAACAACCTGCAAGAAAAAACGAGTGAAATGTCAACTCTATAATTAGACAACCATAAAACTTCGTTTGCTTTGATTGAGTTTTCGCTTTTTAACCTGAGATCTCTTGTTGATGTACACTTTTATATGCTTCCACCGCAAAGCTCCTGAAAAGGTCCATAAGTGTCAGCTCTTTGTTGTTCACATTACAAAGGTCAAATAAAAACTTTCTTGAAATATATAATATCATCATCATTCACAGGAATTAGCAAAGAAGAAGCTCTCTTGCTGAAAAATATTACCGTTTCGTGTGCACTGCATTAGCTCTCCATCACAATCTAGTTTTGATTCTTCAATCCCCTCTGCAGATACATGTTCATCAGTCGTGCTAGCGCAATCGAGCTCAGAGGAACAATCATGAGTTTCCGGTAAAGCTCTTTCACAAGGGCTTATAGCTGCATTGTTCTTAGCTTCCTTTGGTAGTCTTGCCCTTAGAGCTGCTTCTCCTCTCAATGCTACAATATCAAAAATGCGATAAACATAAATCTTCTCATGAAACCAAATCAAATCTATTGTCCACTGTAGCATTCAAGAGAAAGATCTGATCAAGGTCAAGGATGAACTTACCAGTTGCAGCTGCAGCAGTTAGAGTCAGCAAATCGCCAGGTCCGCGAACATCTACGGCGGATCGGACAGCAGAGACGACGCGATCGTGACCGGCGCCGGAGAGTTCCGCCAATTCGAGGCAGTGAGAAGCCAACAGCTCCGAAGCCGAGGCCAGCGCTGAACTCATCGTCTTTGATTCAGTGAAGCCGTCATGGTTGCACGAAGCGGTCACGGCGGCGATGGCCGTCGCCAGAGACGCAATCGACACGGCGGAATGAAGATGCGCATTCTCCACACGAGCTTTATCTCTCTTCCTTACGGCGGAGCCCTTCCCGCCGACACTTTCTCGGTGGTGGAACCATTTACCGATCGTTCCCGTTCTCCGCGCGTTTACCACACTCGCTACCTTTCCCGTCTGTCGAAGAAAACAATTTAAAATATTGTGGGCTTTTTAAAATATATTGGTCTTATATAATATTGGGCCTATTAACATATTATTGGCCCATAAATTAAAACACCTTATTGTTGCATATGAATCATATGATATGATCGTAACCATTACTAATCATATCAACCATACAAATGAAAATGTATATTGAAGATGGAAAAGTAAGAGACGGCTTACTTGTAGCGGCGGAGGCGGTGGTGGTGGTGCCGGAGCCGGCGAAGGGAAGGCGGCGTCCAACTTAGAAATATTAGGGTTTTGTTTGATATGTTTATTAGATTTCTTAGAGGACAAAGCTAGAGAGATCTCAGACGTAGACATGCTCCATGATCTGCATAGAAACTCCATAGGCTCTCTCGGAGTTTTAGGCTGATGAGGGATCGGAGGATACGTCATCACCGGAGAAGACGAACACTCCGACGTCTCGTTTCCCGGCAGCGACGACAACGTCATGCTCTCGTCGTCATCGCCTTCTAACTCTTCTATTTCTTCTTCCTCAGCTACTTCTTGTAGTCCGTATGCTATGAAGTTTAACGTACGGTCATGCTCCATTAAAAAGATCAGATCTATATTTTGTGACAAGAATCAAATACTCGATCACTTGAGCGTACTGTATAAAATCTCTTTTACTATATGTGTATATGTGCAGGATATCTTATAAAATATATGTATGCACACACTGACACACACACCATGCATGGTTGTGATTTTTATATATAGAAGAAAGAGATGGCTAAGACTATAAAGAGTCAAAGTGAACATCTTTGACAAGGCACGTTTTAATGCAACACGTGGTTCTTGTCTCTATATCATTTTGATGGACTATTTTTTTCTTAGTAATTACAAGATCGCGGGCCATATTTCAAATTAATCTTGAAGGTGTGACATAACTAAGTACGTATTTTCTCATTAAAAACTATTTAGAGTGGCCTATTGTTATTGAAACCAACACTAGAATGACTCGAATTATTCTGGTCCCTTACATTGTGATTTGTGAGCCTTTCACCAATCACCATGAGTTGGTTATAAGAAACAAAAGAAAATTCTAAATCGTATTTATATATCAAATCACTAATTATGAAATGTATTGATTTGCGAAGAAGCCCGTTTTAGGGAAACACATATAATACGAGGGTTACAAAAAGATTATATCATAAATTGAATTCAATCACATCGATAAGACTTGCACATGGAAGCATATATATTGGATACTATTGTATACAACGAATTGATTGATATCAAATAGTGACAATAATGTAGTTGACGTAGATTAACTTTATGGACACAAATCATCTTATCAAAAGAGTACTTATGATGAAAAGTTACTTTAGAATAATCATATCACCAATCTTTCAAACTTACATTAACTTCTAGGTTGAAAACTTTCATATACAGTTGACAGAATCAATTAGTACGATAACTCATTAATCATCATCGATTGTAACCACCCTTCACACATCCATTGTTTTACTTTAGTTAATTCAGCAGAACAGTAACTTTAAAGACTTTCGTATTGTGGTCATGATTTTGTTGGTTGATCCTTAATGATTATGGCTTCATATAATTCAGAAAACGAGTGGAAGCCTGTTGTTCATATCTCTCATCAAATTACGTTTATTTTTGGAATGGTTCACATCCGTGTAGTATTTGTTTTTGACTTGTATTAGAACATAGCTGTGATCAAATCAATTGGTGCATATCCGTTTTCTTATACGTTACGTACCATTTTTTTTTTTGTGGTCATGTTTGTTTCTTAAAGTTAATTATTTAATTTTGGCAATAGTTATTACTTCATATAGTAACTTTCTATATATTTCATCTTTAGCTAGTCCAATTCCAAACGAGTTTTATGTTTTTGTTTTTGTTAAAGCAAATTCCAAACGAGTTAAGTCATTGTCACTTCGGGATTGGAAGATAATAACCTGCATATATATTCTTTTTATTTAATGAAAGCTAACCAAACTTCAATAATGCTATGAGATACTGTTGTCTGGTCCTATCACAGTTTCTATTTTCTTAGTCAACTTATTTAAATAGTCAATAAGCTAAGTGATTAATTAACGTTACAATAATAGATCTAGTTTGTGAAAACGGTATTTGTTCTTACAAAAGTTTGAGATAGTTTTTACTCGTAGAATCAAAATTACGTATGAAAAGATACATACAGTCCCAACGTTTTGGCATGATCAATTACTAAAATAACTTTTCATATAATCATTTTAAATTATTTTGTAAAGAATAGAAAATTTTAGTTTTGGTTGGGTTTTATTGTCCTTGAGGAAAGTAACAAAGAGATGGAAAAAAAGACAAAAAAAAAAGGTGTTATTAGAGGATCAAAATCTTGAATGAATTAGGGGGAATTAATTGTTTAGTTTGGTGCAATGTCATTTTCACTTTCACATTATGGCGGTGCGGACGAAACCTTATTGATTGGAAGTTTGAATTAAATTTGCAAAGTCCCACCACACTCTACATACCAAATTATAATTATTTTTTCTCTTTCAGCTTTTTAGGATGAGAGAATACGAATGATTTTGGAGTTGACGAAGCTCTGACGAAAGGATTTTTTCATAAGTCCATCATTGAATAATCAACAAGCTCAAAATTCTACTATAATAAGAAAACAGCTGGAAGATTTACGGTAAAGACTGATCTCATTCTCATGCATGAAAACTAATTGAGAAATATTCTCTGAAATTTACCGTAATGTCTATAACATATATGATTATTGCTTGAGTAGATCAAGTTTTGGTTCAAGTTTAGTTAGTGTATATCTAAATAAACTAGAGATGTTTTTGTTTTTTTTTTTTGCATTGTTAAGTTTACTACAGCGGGATGATATGTTAATCATAATCTAGTAGATAAATTTCGGAAATATTGTACGAGTTGAGTCAAAACGTACGGTATTAAGTAATTAACCTAGAGTTTAATTCAAGATATTCGTGTTGAAAATGTTTAAAATGCCACTAAATTCAGAATATGTTTGGGTTATCAGTACGTACAATATATGTTTTTGCTTAATTACAATTTTTAAAAATCAGATACATTTTGGACTTTAAAGATTTGTAAGGAAAGTTATGTTTTAATTTAATATTGGTTCTTAAGATGTGAAAATAAAACTTATTTTTCTAAATTGTATAATAAGTATATATGTTTGGATTGAAATGGAATAATGAATTGGGTGTACGTGAGCTGTAGTGTCAAGTGTACTCAGAGCTTCAACGACATCCTCCACCTGATTTCAATGTGTTTATTATGTTATGTGTCTTTTCTTTCTTCTTCTTCTTCTTCTTCTATCTATATCTCTCACGCGTTTTTAATCATCACCTGCCACACCGACGCTTTCTATTATTAGTATGTAATTTATATCTATCTATATCTTCCCCCAACCGAGATTTCTTATCAACTCAAAATGTTCTTACAGTCCATAGTATGTCCACATGGGGCTGACATGACACTAAATGCATTATAGTGCCTCGAGTATGTCAAGCATGCTCACCTTACGTGGGTAAAAAAAAATACATCTCATGTGCTATCTAGTTATGCCAAGGCTATCACGTCGCATCATGTTTAAAACACACTGCAATCAATCGCCTAGGATTTACGGCTATACAGCGACTTGACTCAGGCACTCAGCTATACTTGACATACAATCTCGTGACTGGGGCCTTGTTGTTATAATGTATTTTTCCTATAAATTTCTCTTCACTGTTTCCAGTGACAATGACAATGGCTCTACTACTAAATACAACAAAAAAAATAACCGAATAATCAAGAGTGATAGCATAGCACACACACGTAAAGGTACTCCGACTTTATAATGGATATATTGCCTATATTTTGTTCATCTTTTACCAAAGTCTTTGACATCTAGTCCGTCTAACTATGTTCCATACAGTTGTTAGTGTAGGTAAAGTGGGTGTAGCAATCTATAATAATGTTTAAATGCCTTTTTAGACATGAAGGACTGATGAAAAATGTAAAATTTCACTACATTGAAGATTTTAATTAAAGGAAACAAAAAAAAAAAAAAAAAAAAAAAANGAGACCAAAACTTGATATAATGAAAACAAAAACACAGAATGTGATGTAATGTGAAGAAGTTGAGGAGAAAAAAGGAACAAAATCCTTTTGGCTCATCTCAGCTGCCTAACTTTAATCCTATTTGCCATCTTAAACACACAAAATTTAGCTTTAATGAAAACTCTATTTATTATATTATATATGTTAATCAAAGCTCGTCTTTGGCAGCTTCATCGGAAGAAGAATTGGAGTCTGAGGCTTTTGATTGCTCCTCCTCCTTCGTTGTTGTGTTCTCCTTCTTGGTTGCTTTTTCTATCTTTGGCTTTGGCTTTGGGATCTTATTCACTTTTGTCACCTATCATTCATATTATATCCAAATGTCAAACCCTTTTCGCTCAAACAACTGACCTTTTACTCTTTTTTTACCAATCTCTTTTCTTACCTTGTCTTGCAGAGTAAATACTTTGGCGTACACTTCCGTGGACGTGAACACCGGTTTGCTCCACAAAGCAGTCCTGTGACAAGTTTGATGTTACTCTCTCTCTATGTGTAAATTGTAATTTAAAGACCGTCAAAGAAGAAAGGGAAGCAAAACTCACTTTTCCTGCTCAGCCACATTCTTATCCAGCCAGCTTTTTACTTTCTCTGCTTCCTTTGAGACCTGAATCGAAAAACGCAATTTAGCATTGAGCTCACCAAAATTTGTAGAGCGAGCTTTGTGTGTTTTTTCACAAATAAGAAGAGCAAAAACACACCTCGTTGATTTTTTCTTTTGGAAGCCATGTTTTGTTCTTCTCCCACTCTTTTGTAGTCTGCAGTGTGATTGAAACTCAGCGGTTTGTTTATTTATAATGAGAAAACTACAATAATCATGTTATGTCAAAGTACCTCTTTCAGTTCGTTTTCATATTTCCTAGCGTATTCAACTGCTACAGGTCGTGCTGTAAGCTCCTCTGATCTGTACAAATATATATCAAATGGTTTGTAAGAACATTTTCAGGAAGCTACTGTTCAATAAAACAAGCAGGGAACAAACCTGAAAGATATGGGATTGCCAATGGCTTTTAGTGAGTCAAGCCGCTCCAGAAACTCTGTCGCATTAGCATCCTCGCCGTCCATGTAAAGCCAATCTTGCACCTAAAACACACACGACCGTCCTTAGAATCAAACATCACACTCACCATTGGAACCAAAGATTAGATCAATATAAAATTGATACATACCTCATCAAGCTTCTCAACAAACGCCTTCCGCTCTTCTTGGGTGGATATCTTTTCAAACTCGGGTGTTTCTAGCTGTACAAGGACCAGAATAGAACCAAAGCTTTACATTTTCAGAAGAATATTAACTAACAACAATGTATAACTATAGCAACAAAAGAACCATGAAGGAAGTAGCCGAGATTGTGATCTATATAAAAGCACACACCTTCTCTTTAGTAGCATATATATAAGATTCAAGGTTGTTTTTCAACTCAGCCGTTCTTCTTCTTTCCCTATCTTTCTTGTCCAAGGCTTCTAATTTTATCTTAGCTTCGGCAAGAGACTCTGTCGTAAAAGGTGCTCCAGGTCCAACAGTTTTCTCTACTACCTACAAGTCATATCCAAACAAAATTGGTTAGTGGTACTGACATTAATCAAAAAAATCTTGGAAACAGTAAAGCCAGAATACCACCTTCAGAGGAATCCTGAATGTCCGCTTTTTCAGCTTTTTTTCTGTGCCCAGGTTAACTTCTGTTGTTGTATTTGAAGCAGTGCTGTTTCCAGCATCAGTTTGTAGGTCCTCTTTATTTTCTTCTGAATTCTCATCAGTGGCATTGCCTGTTGCTGTGGTTGTGTTGCTATCAATGGTCACGTTCTTCTTAGGAACTTCTACCCATTCTGTGATTTCAATTACAGCATCTCCTCGATCGAGACTCAGAATCCCACTTCTACTTAGAGAGAAATGCAAATTTGCCTTGATAGGTGCTGATAGATTCCGAGAAGAATATCTGTCCACATCAATGAACTTACATTTATCAGCTTATATTGAGTAAAACATACTTCTCTCCAAACGGAAAGAATAACAGAACAATAAGAGAACAAATTAAGCTCTTACTTCTCAGATGTATCTGCCAAACCAGAGACAGAATACTGTGCAAAGACAGGGGAGGTGGTTCCTGGGGGTAGAATATCCTCGGACTCATAAGAAAGTGACACATCAAAATCTTTGTCAAGGACAAAGGATCTGAACATCTGTCAGAGAATCAGGTACACAAAATTATTACAAGACAGAAACATTTTCTAAGCTCAAATAGGTTCTGAATGTGATGCAGTACCTTGCTGGGTAGCTTTTTCATCCGTGGTACGAGTTGCTGCTTTGTGCTCTCATCTTTCTTAACATTAGGGCCTTCCAACTCAACTAGGAACCCATAGGGGGAACCATCAACTATACCTAGCCTACGTTGCAATTTAATTCCATCGCTCAAGTTAGCAGCATGTAGTGCTGCACCGAGGACAATAGCTTCATCAGCATCCAGATGTTTGTCTAACTGTTGTTTCCCAATAAATTCCTGGATTGTGCTCTGTAATTACAAATTAAAAATTAGATCTTAACTTCATTTGGAAAAAAAATGAAGCGAAATCCAATGATTAGCTTTGAGAGCATGAAAAACTACCTGTAGCTTGGGAACTCTAGTAGCTCCTCCTATCAGCTCCACTGCAGATATATCATCCATCTTCAAACCTGAATGCTTGAGCACATCTTTTAAAGGTGTAAGAGATCTCTCCCACAGATCTTTACATAGTTCCTCAAACTTCTCACGGGAAATTGTGCTCCTGAATAAACATAAGTACATTAGAATATCCCCCGCACATCAAAAGAATTATACCAATCATGATGCAAATTTGAGCATGTGAATCCATTATAACATTTTTGCAGCCAAAGTTTGGTGAGCTGGGAAAATAGTGAATCCTTGATAGATTGTAGTTATACCTGAAGTCACGATCATCATGAAGAGATTCAACAGATATTGGAGCCGCAGTGTTTGCACTCAAGATTTCCTTTGTACGTTTAACTTGCTTTTTCAATTTAGCCATTGCTTTGGGGAACTTCCTCACATCAACGCCATTACCGAGCTGTTTATTAAACTCATCTGCAAAGTGCTNTTTCAGCTTTTTTTCTGTGCCCAGGTTAACTTCTGTTGTTGTATTTGAAGCAGTGCTGTTTCCAGCATCAGTTTGTAGGTCCTCTTTATTTTCTTCTGAATTCTCATCAGTGGCATTGCCTGTTGCTGTGGTTGTGTTGCTATCAATGGTCACGTTCTTCTTAGGAACTTCTACCCATTCTGTGATTTCAATTACAGCATCTCCTCGATCGAGACTCAGAATCCCACTTCTACTTAGAGAGAAATGCAAATTTGCCTTGATAGGTGCTGATAGATTCCGAGAAGAATATCTGTCCACATCAATGAACTTACATTTATCAGC
>NC_025694.1:12642717-12695302 GCF_000633955.1 Camelina sativa
ATCTTAATACCAACTGCACCTCTAGAATCTTCAACAATATCAAACGGCAAGTAGACAGAATCGATGAAATCCTTCACATGTTTGAAAGGCTTTCCCACCATATCCCTCAGCTGTGAATAAACTTTATTCGGATAACGTGCCGTAATACCCGCAGCTTCCTCGCCTAGTAACCTGTCTCCAGATTGAAACGCCACTAGACCTGGGGATTTCCTCTTTGACATTTCGTTAATGGCTACAGAGATTGGACTCTGTCCTCGCTTCAGATTAACTACGGCAACTTTAACCCATTCCGAACCTAAATCTACACTCGAAACAGCGGATTCCGATGGAAATGGGACTAAAGAGATCAATGACAAGAACACCACTAAACAACTAAACATCTTCCCCATATTCCGATCGTTAACTATAAACACCAAGAGAGTAGAGAGACCTGCACTTCCTCTGCAAGATTGAAGAAACAACCGCATTAGAATTCAAAAACCCTAGAAACAGAATAAATCCAACAAAAAAAGCACAATGCGATTAGATTTCAAAACTTCAAATCGATCACGGCCGATGAGACATAAAACACCGATTCATATCACCTCTAAGAAAGCTAAGCACAACAAGAGTCATATTACTAAACAGCACATAGAATCGAAGACGAAAACATCAAGACTAAGCAAATGTTCTCAGCAAAACACACGTAGAAAATTTCCGATACTCGAAGCAATCGAGGCAGGTAAGTGTGAAATCAAACAAAGTTGTAGAAAAGAATTAGCGATTTGTGATAGTGAAAAAGGTATTAGAGAATGACCAGTTTCCGAGCTCCGATCGCATTCTCCGGCGGAAATCGATTTGCAGATTCGTAATTTTTTTTATTTTTTTTTCTTTAATCTTCCGTCAGGTTCTGGAGAAACCTTAAGGAAAGAAAAGAAAACAAATGGAGACAAGAGTGCATATATATAAATTACTGAGAAGAGTAATACTAATACTGAGGTGGAATAAGATTCAGAGATATAACCAATCAAAATATTCCACGTGTGAAAACTGACACGTGTTGCGATGTGAGACGCTTCGTGTGTTGGTGATTACGCTACAAGTCTGGAGTGTGTTTTGGTTAATCCAGGTGAACCTTCTAGCACAACGAGAGACTCTTCTTAAACCTTTCAGGCCCATTTGTCTTTCTTTTTGAAGTTAAAAAATGCGAACTTTGACCAACCTCACCTCTGCTCATACACCTATGAGAATTATTTTGTATTCATAACATGTATGAATATTCTTTTCATGAAAGCATCTTTTTGTAGTAAACTCTGTAATATTCCGGGATATTTTTTTCTTTAAGTAAAGTTGATTGAATAAACTTGAATCGAAATCAATGCACATCTTTTCTGATATTCAAAATGAAATACAAACAAAAATGTTAGGAATCAGAGGGAAACTTGATTTTACATTTCAGGAAATCTAAGGGAATACCATAAGAAAAAAAAAAGAAAAAAAAGACCAACGGGTTGAAAGACCAAAAACTAAGATATAAGACAAATACAAGATAAGAGATAGTTTTGGTGGTGGTGTTTCAAAATCAGAAAGAAACAAAGAGAAGAGCTGGGGTTATGTATGCCTATTCGATAGAAGTATCTATGAACACTTTAGAACCAACAAGTAGCTACGTGGGAAGCTCCTATTCCTCTCCTCGATCTACCTGTGTTGATCAATCTCCTTACAACAGCTGTAACAGCAACACAAAGACTTCTATTTAAATCATGTACATCTTTATGGTTGTATGTTATTATCCTCCTACAAAAAAGTTGGAATTTTGACCTTTACCTGGTTACAGTAAAATCTCCAGCGACCTATATTGATGCTGCAGAACCATTTTGCTAGTCTGGGAAAACTTCGTCACGCTCATGGTCAGCTGAAGACAAATGCTCATGTCTAGTGCTGGTGTTGTTGTGGTTCTCTTCTGGTATGTCGTCTTCTTCGTCGTCAGTTGAGGTTTTGTCATAAGAGAAGGGTCTCTGACATATGCAAGATTGTGGGTACTCGTGGAACTCACCACGTCCTGGTTTAAACTCATCTGGATCACCCATGAATCCACGCTGACAAGATTTCACTTTCTTGGCGAAAGTTTGCCACTCCATCTTTTCTCGGTCCATGAACAAAGCACTTAGCTTCTTTGCATTTGGCCTGATGGTCCTCTTGTGACCCATGTACCTCCTGTAAATACATACTCAAGAGTGTCATGGTCTCGTGTCTGATGCGTTAAGTGGATTGAAGAACCAGTCAAGCAATTCATGCAAATGCAACCAGAAAGAACATGTGAATGAGGATGCACCGTGTAGCTATGACAAGCCTCAACCAAATCTACTTAATTCTCTGTGGCAGAGCAAGGGCAAGGGCAGGGCATTATATTTATATATCACCTACTTTATTCAAAGTAAGAAAATGATAAGATGCTATCGCCTGTTGTTTCATACTGGAAAACTTATTTTAACAGCAAACAGCTCTAATTGGGACAAGTGGAAATTTTCCTAACCTTCGGCCTGCAAGAATCTTGGCCATATTCCCATTATTATTAGTGATAAATACGTCGCTTTCATCACTAACAATGTAGTCAATGGCAGCAAGGCGTGAAGAATAGGGAAGCAGAGGCTTCAGCTCATCATTGGCAAGCATTTCCTTGGTGTAAAAGTTTGGAAATAGCTCTCTAAGTGGTCTCAGTGTCTTTTCACCACCATATATTTCTCCAGATGCAACATAGATATATGTGTCATTTGCAAAGCCAAGAGCACGCAGCATTAAGCCCACTTCATGAGGTGTAAGGGGGCATTTCCCACGCTTTCTTTCCTCCAGAGGGTCCAGATCCTGCGGTATGGTAGTGAGATATTGTAACTCCAAACAAAGTCTCCACAAGAAAAGAAAATTTGGTGTAATGCTCTTATTCTATGATAATAACATAGATGTAACAAGGTTTGTAAATATATTTCTTAATATAAGAAGCGCAAACACACATATCAAGTTTCAGTTCACTGCACCTGTAGACAAATAACGCATAGAACTTGGATAATTAAGAAAGTTATGTAAAAGAACATAATGAACTCACAGGCAATGTGTCCCATCGTTTTCTTATTTCTGCTAGCTCAGCTCGCTCTTTTTCACCCCCACCAAAGTCACAACCAGAAAAGGCTAGCATGTCAGGCTCAAATCTGCAGTTCATCAAAGTATGGTTACATGCTTATATGACATGATTGAAAGACCATTAAGCAAAAAGCAGAGAATAACAATCTAGTATGCTTGTTAAAGAAACTTAATAAACCTCAAGTGGACAGCAATAAAACGTTTGGCCATCTTTCTCATCCTCTTGACCACTTTCATCCCAACTGACTGTATCCGCTTTGTGAATCTTAAAGCATGATAGTTGACCCTGCAGCGCAACTTTTGCATGTCTTCGTCTAGATCATTTGCTAGTCTGTAGTCAAACTTTGTCAATTGTAAAACCTGCAAGATTTCAACAAACATGATTTAGCTTCAACCATATTAAACTGAAACAGAACCATAGAACTTTTGGGGATAGCAAAAAACAAATATAACTGGTGTATAATATGATAAAATTATACAATTTGATTCTTAGGTGACATAGACTTACATGTCTCCTCAAGAGAATTGGCAATACTTGGTCAAGATAATACTCAGGAGTAGACTTTCGAGGCACACGCATGGTATAAGGAGGTTTCTCCATCGAACGCATGACTCTGTCAGGAACTCTCTTTACTATAGTCACATCTTTGGCGAGAGAAGATATGAACCAGTTAACATCAAAAATGTCATTGAAGTCACTGCACAGCGATCAAAGCAACTTTTATTCAGTAAATATTTGTGTTTGATCAGATGATCCATTCCCATAAGAAATTGACATGGCTACTGTTACCTTCATTTACCAAAACTTGCTAAAAGTTACCTGTCATCTTTCCAATAAGAATGGTGATCCAACTCGGGAACAACTAAAGTAGCATTAAGAATCCGTGCAACAACCACTGCATCAGTTATCTGCTCAAAAAGATAACATTATTTTCAATTTCAAAACAAGCTGAGGAGACTTCAATGAAGAAACAACTGCTACATAACTCTATAAAGACGATAAGCAACATTCTATTGCTGATAGCCTAACATATTTATTCTTGAGACATAATATAACTTACTCCTGTTCTTTGCTGGTTAAGGCCTCCACTAGCTGCAATAAGCAAATATCCATTAGACGAGTGCTCCTGGGCAGCAGCTGTAAGATGAAAAAAAAAACAATGTTTAAGAGGACCATTGATACAAGAAGAAGAAATACTGAAGCCTAATCTTTCTTGTACATGAACAGAAACCCAAAATTGTATTGCTTATGCTTTAAACGAAACTAAAAGGGGTAAGTCAAATATGCAATTAGATCTTAATAAAGATACAGACTTTTTACCTAAAGTATTCAAGATCAATATGGAAAAAAGGACAAAACTTTCACTTTCTTATAACTTCTTTTATTCAACAAGGCAAGAACACATGTAAGAAGATCTGACTTACGAGGGAAGTTCCTTCCTCTCTCACTGCATCCATAGAAGAACTTGGAATATTTTGATTTCCATACATCAATTGGTTCTCGACGGCTCATATCCTGAGAAGAATAACAACAATCCAATTTCAAGAAATCAAAAAATTGAGCAGTAAGAAGAGTGACAATCTCAAGTGTTGAAAGTAACAAAAATGAAACACTAGTGTTAGCTTACTAAGCTGTGTTTGCTCAATTGCTGAGAATACCACTCAAGGTGAGAGACAACGTGGCCGGTTAAGAGTGAGATGACACCTAAGGAGAAAAGCATGAAACCACAAACCCATGTCCACATTACGGTTCTCTTGGGATGACTCGAGAAAGATCGCCACTTCCATAACGCAGACTTGTGATGATGTGAGCCACCGTTAAGCTGAGGCGAGTTCGTCAATAGCCTCACGCTCGACCTCCACACTTCAGCTACTACCCCCATAGATTAATTAAATTACTTCTCACTCCCAATTTCATCACTGATTTCACGGAAATGCCATCATCTCCCTCCCCTGAAACCCACGAAGAATCTCGGGGATACCCAAAACGGAATCTGACGCAAAAAAAAAAACTGAAGAAATCGCAAAGGTTAAGGTTCTTGATCGGGAGGTTGAACAGATCCGAGGATAAGGGTTTTCTGGGAAGTTAGCAAAAGTATTTGTAAGGATCTCTCTCTGTATAAAGTTTTTGAGATTTTTCGAAATGGTGAAGAAGACGGACAAGAGAAGAAGAGACAGTACCACGCTTTGCCTTTTTGTCCTAAATTTTTTTCTTTTCTAATTATTCGCCTGAATTAATTGGTTTAACTACACTAAATCACACAACAACCCGAAATTAACCTTAACCGAGCTACAATTAACATATTAAACCGGTTTCTACGCCACTTAACAGTTAAGATTTTGCTTCAAAGCCACACTTCTTTTTATTAATAGTAAGCTTAGGAAAAGAGGAAAAAAAAAGAAGGTGTAATACATTCATGTCTTTTTGGAAACATAACTAAAAAAAATAAACCGAAGAAATCACAGATGTACATGAGAATCTGGAAAAATAAAAATAAAATTCAGTAGTGAATTTAAAGGTAGTTACAGCTGAGTCACGTGATACATTTACAACATCCCACGTGTCCGTCGCAAAACCACCGGCAAGTTACGATCACACACGATAACCAAACCGGAACTAATCGAAATTTATACAGAATATTAAACCGATTTGTTACCAACTACTCTCCACTATAAGAAGCTAGAATGATTGATTGGACCACTTGATCAAACTCCTCCTGATATGTAGCTTAACTAATTTGGTCACGTTATGTTGTGCAATAATTTAATTACGTTTTTCAATTAATTAGCAGGGATATAATTCGTTTGTCAGAATCTTGGTGGCACTCAAAAAAAAGTCAAACGTCTATTTTTTAGCACCACAAATAGTCAATCTTTTTTTAAATACAGTATAATAAACTTTACAATTTAATGAAGAAATTGAGAGCACCATTTTTTATTTATTTTTTTACATTGAGAGCACCATTTTGGATGGGGAAATGTTTTCTACTTTTCTGCCTTCTTTTTGACCATTCTTCGTTTACCCATGATGTCTAACTAAGGTCCTAATTGATAATGTCTATTATTTTTGGTGGTAGAGACTTTGATTTTTAAATTTTGGCTGCAGAGAATTTCGTTATAGATATTTTGGCTATAAAAACTTTAACTATTAAAATATGATTGTTTACTAACAACTTTTAAAACTGTAACTGTTATTTATTATTATTATATATTAGTAATAAATATAATTATGTAAAAAAATAATTCATATATCAATTTAATGACAAAAATAAATTTTAACACAGAAAATTTAAAGTTCAAACTGTTAATTTTATCATTGAAATATATATATTAATAATAAATATAAATTATGTTAGAAATGAACTCATGTAGAAACTTAATGATAAAATAAATATTATTTATGATAAAATAAAATTTTTAAAAGTAAGTTCAAAAATGGTGTTTCCTATAATAATAATAAATTTAAGTTCAAAATATTAGTTTACTAACAAAATAATGTTATACTAGGTAACAATATGCAGATAAAATTAGTGTTATGAGTAAAGTTATTTTTGAGAATTTAAAATTTGTTTGTGTAAAAGCCAAATATATAACCCGTGAGAATATATGTAGATCAAAATACAGTGTATCAACTAAATATATAGTCTGATATTTCTTCAATCTATGCAAGATTTTTTATTTTGTTTAATTTTTTTGTGTAAAAATATATTTCACCCGTGAAATATTATACCAATGGTATTAAATAATATATTTCAATTGCCTATAATAATGATTATTGTGATAATTTTATTTTGGAAAATTTAAATATGTGAATAGTAATCAGTTTTTTAATAAGTGAATAAATTTAGGTTTTGAAAATGTTTTAGATCTAATAATGTTATAATAATTAACTATGTTAAAATGATTAAAATATATTTTAAAATTTATATGTTTGATTTTTTAATTAATTGAAAAGGAATATTCCTTTATCATTCAATAGTAATTATGTGTCAATATCCATAAAAATGAGGGCAATAAATTCATTGGTGTCTCGAGCTCTCCAACGACGAAACATCAGCATTTTCTTGAGAATGCTTCTCTATTAATATATAGGGAATTTTATTTAAATATTACCTTAATACGTTCATTCCACCATGCCTCGTCCCAATTGAGCATAGGGAAAATCCCATAGAATAGGTTTTAGTTTGTTTGGAAATTGAAAACAATTATTATAGTGATTATGAACAATTTTTTTCATAAACTCTTTATCACTATCATTAATAAATATTGAAATGGATCTTAAAAAAAAAGGAAAAAAAATGAGAATAATTAATTTCTAAAAATAAAATAGTGAAAAGATATATGTAAACTTGTAGAGAACTTTTAAATAGAATGGGGAAAGAACAAAATAAAATTTTTATACTTCTTTAATTTGAAAGCCTTATTTTGAGGATTATACTTCTTTAATCATATCATATTTAGAAATTAATCAAAATAAAAATAAAAAGACAAAACAAGTTAAGGAAACAAATTTTGTAGATTTTTTATTAAGGAAATTATGTCGGTTTAGGTTTATAAAATAAGGAAAAACGACCTGTATCCCCTCCAGAAACTTTCATATAGCACCACATCCACCCAGTTTTGAAACTTTGATCTATGTCCCCCTAATACATAAGTTTCAGTCCAGTATCCCCCTAATTATAAAGTTCGAAACCTCTGTCCCCATAGAATGCTAAAATGTGGTTTATCATTGGTTTACTGGTCCAGAAAAACCATTAACCGCGTGACAACAAAACTAACCCGAATTAACCCAGAAATCAATCCAAATCTACCTGATTCAACCCGTTAAACAATACCCATTAATCCTAAAATCCCCAAAACATAAAAATCCCCAAATCGAAGAACCCTAGAAACACTAGAGAAGATAAAATCTCAATTGCGATGGATTCGAATGAGTTGGACCCGAATGCGATAGTCGTTCATAACGAGGCTACTACTACTGGTATTGGGTCTGTTTCGCCGATCGAAGACGATGAACCCGACGATGAAGATCCAAGGGAGCGAGACGCGTTTGACATCGAGAAAGCCGTAATGGATTTTAGAGACGAACCATCAATCGTTCATGATGAGTATCCGGTCATGCTCTGAAGACTGGATGCAACATCGCACAGTACATGTATGATAAAACCAAGATTGGATTTAGATGTGCTAGAGATGGATGTATTTAGCGAATATATTGTGCAATCACGAAGAAATGTAGTAGGTGGAGGGTGAATAAGTACATTGAAAAGCATACATGTAATCTGAATGGAGATTGTGAGATGTTGAAGGTTCATGTTATCTCTAGGTTGTTTCTAGATCAAATCAGAGAAGAAACTGGGTATTTCATTCCAATGAAGATAGAACAAACCATTAAAGCAAAATGGAAGATCATTGTATCCAGGCCTCAATGTCAAGCTGCAAGGAATAAAGCATTGAGATGGATTGAGAAAGAGTATGATGAGCAATTTGCAAGGATCCAAGATTACGCGGCTGAGATACGAGAATCAAACGAAGATTCAACTGTTGAAGTTGACACTGTGACTAACGATGCAGGAGAAGAGGTACTCAATAGGTTCTATATCTGCTTTGATGTGCTCAAGAGAACATGGAAAAATACTTGTAGGCCACTAATAGGTTTAGATGGAACCTTTATAAAAGGTAAAGTTAAAGGTCAGTTGATGGTTGCTTTAGGTAGAGATTCAGATAATGTTATCTACCCAATAGCATGGGGGGTGTGTACAAGTAGAAAACATAGTAAATTGGGTGTGGTTTGTGAGGAATATCAAGGCTAATTTGGGACTAAGAGGACCAAATGAGTCTCCTTCGAAAAAAACACCTAAACAGTTGAAAAGGATAATGCATTGTGGTATATGTGGTGAAGCTGGTCACAATTCTAGGTTTCACTCGAAGAAGAAGTCTTCTAAACAGGTTAGTATGTGTAGTTTTCTATCTACTATCCTTCATCTTCAATATTATGTGAAACTGACCTTTATTTGACTTCATCTTGTGTCTTAGACATTTGAACAAGAGAATGCTCTAGGTACTCTGATGAGGACATCAAGTCATCATCAACCAAGGAACATTCAGGAGACACATCTAACCATACAGGAGAGTTAGCTACACTTTCCCATGCTTGAGCACCCAGAGAATTAGGCGAATTTATATTTCCCTCAACTTTCCTAATTTAGCGCTAAATGCACTTACGGAGTTCACACTGCAACAGATCATTTTCTGTTCGTTTATCCACACATTTGAGACCCTCCAGCTGAAGAAGAGACACATTAGAAGACCTTGGTTCGCATCCAAGTATAGAGGAGATCTTACTTTCCATCTTTGGCCAAGACTACATTTCTCTTTTGATCTCCAACCGGTAGGAAAATCAATGCACATGATTATCATTTATTTTCTCCTATTAGAAGACCATAATGAGCTCACCACCCATCACCAACGGCCATATTCATTGTTTCACACAAAATCTCTCATTTATGTTTCCTTTCCATACACTTTAGACCGTTTGTATTGAGCGTTATATAAGCTCTTCCATCATCATTGAATTATGCACCTTTCAATCATCTAAGAAATATACAAGTTTGTTTTGTTTTATTCAAAGAGTGTCTTTGTTTAAGCAAGTTTGTCTTTAAGTTTCATTTGAGAGATTCATTTGATTCTTGAGATTAAAGGGTTAGAATTGTTTGTGTGATTCAAACAAGTCTAGTTCTCCACCGATTGAGAGAGTCAATCAAGCCCACAGATTGAGAGAGTCAATCAAAGCAACACCACCACCTTTACCGTCGTATCCATCTTCCGCCAACGCTTATTGATCAGTTCTTGATCACCGTTTGTTTATAAGATTGCGGAGTGATTCCGGATCCTATATCATACTCAAGGCACTCAAGGCACTCAAGTGGAACCGTCTCAAGGAGTTGTGATGTCTCAAGGATGATCTATCAAGGATGAAGGATTAGAAAGTGTTGGATGGGTTTGGTTTTTGTTTTCCCATCTAATTAGGGTATTTAAATCGGCTAATGTATAATTGTCTCTGTTTTAGGATGTTTAACTCGGCTTATGTATTGGTTTTAGGATGTTTAACTCGCTTATGTATTGGTTTCCCATCTGTTTTTTGTTATTTTGTTTCTTCTATTTTGGTATCTCATTTTCTAAGGAAGGTAAATAGCAGAGCAAAGGAGAGCAAAACTGAAAACTAGGGTTCTTAATTTGTTTAAGTTCGGGATTCTTCTCAATGGGTATATATTCCGAGATGTGAATAACTCTAATCGGGTCGTGAATAACTCTAATCGGGTCGTGAATAATACTAACCAGGTCTCAATTCGGTTTACCATTTTTGGTTTTTGGTTTCGCATTGGTTTTATGTCATAAACCACGTTTTAGCATTCTATGGGGACAGAGGTTTCGAACTTTATAATTAGGGGGATACTGGACTGAAACTTATGAATTAGGGGGACATAGATCGAAGTTTGAAATTTGGGTGGATGTGGTGCTATATGAAAGTTTCTTGGGGGGATACAGGTCGTTTTTCCATAAAATAATGATTAGAGTTTAGATTTTCAATTAAACAAAATTATATGTCGGTTTGGGTTTACAAAAAAGTGGTTAGGGTTTAGTTTTTACAATTAAACAAAATTATATGTCAGTTTGGGTTTACAAAAGAGTTGTTAAAGTTTAGGGTTTAGATTTTACAATTAAACGAAATTATATGTCGGTTTGGGTTTACAAAAGAGTTGTTAAAGTTTAGGGTTTAGATTTTACAATTAAACGAAATTATATGTCGGTTTGGGTATACAAAATAGTGTTTAGGATTAAGATTTTAAATTTAAGCAAAATTATATGTCGGTTTGGGTTTATAAAATAGTGGTTAGGGTTTATATTTTACAATTAAAGAAAATTACATTTTAATTTGGATTTACAAAATGAGTGATTTGGGTTTAGATTTTCTAATTTAAAACTATAGTATAATGTTTAGAATTAATAATTTTAAAATTAATTAATATACATAATCTGATTCCTTAATCAATAATTTGTTTCCTTAAGTGAGAGGGGAAAGAAAGGTTCACCCCTAGGGGTGAACCCAAGAATTGTTAGGGGTGAACCTAAGAATTGTTCTACATATATAATAAACTAAATATTTTGTATAGTGAGCTTAGAAATAATAAGCTAAATAATGTTGGAAGCGGGACGTTTGGAACTGATTTTACTTGTGATATAGAAAATATACTAGGATTTAACCCGCGGTACACCGCGGGACAATATTTTTAATTTTAAAATTTATATTGTATTTATTTGTTATTTTATTATTATTTTATTAATTTTAAAAATATAAAATTTTACAAGTATTTGATATAAGTATTCAAAGTATAGATTTTTGTAGTGTTTTCAAGGTTTTAACCCGTGTGGTATATGTATAATCTAGTAATACATTTATCTCCTGGTACACATCTAAAAGTGTCTATCACACTTATTTAACCCGCAATACACCTCGTTATTTAACCCGTAATACACTATACCGCGGGTTAAATTTGTTACTCAAATGATGTTGTATCATTATAACGGAATAGGTCCTACAGTCACCAAACATCTATTAAAATGGATTCTCAGATTTTTATGGGATTAATCATTTACTGCATAGAGTTGTTTTAGGAACAAACGGAATGTATATATATTTTCAACCTTTGTATGGCAATAAACGTTTAAAATTAGGTTAGTTTAAATAGATCCATTAATTGAATTTCTACAAATGTTATTTTAGGAAAATTTTAAGGTTTAATAGATGTTGTGAAGATATTTATGGCAGTGAACGTATTATATTAGGTCGTTTTAAATAGTTTCATTAATTGAGTTTCTACGAAATGTTATTTTAGGAAATTGATAGGGGTTAATATTGTAAATAAAACAAAGTAATTAAGAAAAACTAAAAGGGCATAACACAAAATGTACTTCAAAAATGTTAATATAGATGCAAAGAGCTCAACATTTTTTTTTTGTTTTTTTTATAAGAAAATTCCATTTATCTCCCAAATGGGCTGGGCCGATAAATACAATTTTGATCCAGTTACAAAACAGGTTAATCATAAAAGTTGCCGGAAAAGAGAGAAAAGCTCGGATCCTGTTGAAATAGTTTAGGCGCTTTATCTAAAAATTTATTTGACCTGAAACAGAGAGTCCAGAGCATTAATTCTGGCGGATTCAAGGTCCACGGCTTTGAAGCGACATCGAGGGATCAGAAACCAAAGACGGAAGAATCCGGTTTCCGTCCATGGTCCTTTTCCGATGAGTCACCAACCCACTACAGACCTCCCAGAATGCCCAACTCTTCGACAGCCGGCTCTGCGTTATCAGATCCCGACCTAGCAATCTGACAATCTCAGATCTATCCCTTCTCTCCCAAATCTTAGCTTCTCTGATCTCCCCTGAGCATGAACTGAGAAAATTGGTCTGATGAACACAAAATCACAGCAGTTACAGCGGTAGATGGCTCTCTCCAACCCTCTGCAACCAAAACCCGCAACATCTTTCTAAGATCTAAAAAGCCTACCGTTAACCACCGAGACGAACAACGCTTGCCCACCTCTCCTTTGCCGACTTCCGCCATAGCCACAGAATCCAGATTGACGAGCGAGCTGTGAAAAACTTTGATGCTACTTTCCGGCGTCTTCAAACCAGATCTCGACTACAAAGCTCCTCTTTCGTCATATTGGAACCACAGCTACATCGACAGAAGGAGAATCTCGCCATCTCTGACAGCAAAGCAGAACATGCTCACTCCTAGATATCCCTTGAATTAATCTCGACCACTGAACATGAGGACCAACGGAATTTATATATAAGGGAAGAGGGAGAAGAACAGCCTCGTCGCCGGAACGGCGAATAGAGAGTTCAACCCCTCAAATCTACTATGGCGGCTAGGGTTTTTTTTTTTTAAGAGAGAGGTGGGAGCGTTTGCGTCTCAAAGGCCACTGAACATGAGGTGGGATTTTTCATTTAAGAGCTCAACATTTGGTGTCATCCATAATGATTAAAAAAATATCTTTAGAATTCATTTTGTCCTTTTCATTGTTATAGGGATTTTACATGATTTAGGTTCGTAAACCGAATTTTCAAATGGTTGGATTGGGTCAGGCTAGCTGTAAAAGTAGACGACTACAATCTGAACTGTTGGTGGATGAGACGTGACATTAATGACTCTTGCATGCTAGAGTAGTTTATGCGGTGTGTCAAGTATGTCCGAGATATATATGGTTTCGAAATGTTCTCCGAAGGCTAGTCATCACTATCATATTAATAATTTATCTCCCTTAGCTTTAAACAACCAAAAGTAATTCATATAATTGGTAATCTTATTACATTTGTGTTATTTACGTATCTAGTTTATAATATTGGACAATTAGTAGTTAATCAAACATAGCCTCCAACGACAAAAAAAAAAAGAATACAATGGTATCCTTCATGACATTTTTAAATTTGTTAGGTCCAGATAGTTATAGTTATGACTTATTTGGTAACTAACAAATGCAAAACTCCTGGTATTATGCGGATAAAGAGAGTTTGAATACGAAAGGTAATCTACAAAATTACAGTTGATTGGTTAGAATTGTTTATCCTTTTTGGTTCAACCTCCCTGTCTTGTTCAAGAGGAGATCTCTTCTGTTAGTTGTCTCATGTCACACGTAACCCTCTCCCCTAATCCCGAGGGATTTCTTCTTCAGACAAGTTTTCCCTATAACAAAGAATCTGAACTACTAGTAAACCTTAAGAAGGTCTTGATCCTTAAACAATCGTTATATATAAGGATCGGATATATTATTGAATTAAAACTGAAATTTACCTAATTCTGGTCAACAAACTCGTAAGACCTCAACTATACTCCAACGAACACATTCCCAATCATCTATGTCACACTCATAGCTTAATTAGCCCAAATTGCTCACAAATATCATCAATCAATTATATTAATTACGCATACATGCTATATGCTATTGACATTCTATGTAGACAAATAATTCCATTAATTTCCAATTTTCCAGTTACTTGACATATATTATATCTTTGGGATTTTGTCCTTCATCAACGATTCAACATATACACAGACACACAAAAACATCTTATATATCTCTTTTATATTATTGATACTTAAAACTCTCAAGCACAAAAGCTCCTTTTATACAATTCCAAACTCTCTCCTCATTCTTTTTGGTTAGTATTTTTTTTAAGATTTGTTTGGGTCAAACAAAGATAGTCTTTGGCTTGATTCCTTTTTTGTTTTGTTTTGCTTCTTTGTTATTCTCTTTTTTAACTCTATTACTCTAATCTGTTCCAATATTAGCTAGCTACTAAATCGTTGTCAACAAATTAGTCCGAAATTTTAAACATTGAATTCCAACTGTTGGCGGCTTAAACTTTTACTTTATGTTTAAAATATATATCCCATAATATATCAACATATGAATGCTGCATGGGTTATGGAAGTCATATACAAATACAATATGGAACGAAAACACGTACATCTAAAGTTCAGTTGTGGCTGGATTCGGAATATAAGAACTATACTAAATCGAATTTGATTGGGTTGTTAATTGTCCTACTCCTATTAGAAAAAGGAAAAAATCTACTACAATGTATTCTTAAACCGGTAAAAAAATCAGTTCACCCAACGAACCAACTTCCAAGTAGGAGTCCAAATCAAAGATTCTTTTAGGAGTATAAATGTACCCTCACGTCAGAATCTTAACATAACTCTTTCCCCTTTTCCTGTCTCTCTTTCACCTTTCTTCTCCATCGATCTTACGTACCTCCAATAAACTTCTTATTTAAATCAAGAAAAATTCCAAGAATCTTGCGTCAGACAAATGTCTCCTAGTTTAATCTATAGAAACAGAGTTCTCTGTTTTGTTTTAGTATTGTTCTGTTTCCCCCAACGTTTTGCCGCCCGAAACCTACCGGAGGAACAAGAACCATCCACCGCAAAAGCAACTCAAATAATCCACGTCAGCAACAACACGTGGCATGATTTCTCTCGTCTCGTAGACGTCCAGGTTGGTAGCCACGTCAGCGGCGTGTCCGAGCTCAAAAGGTACCTCCACCGTTTCGGTTACGTGGGTGATGGCTCAGAAACTTTCTCCGACGTGTTCGATGGTACTCTCGAATCCGCAATCTCTCTGTACCAAGAAAATCTCGGTTTACCGATAACCGGGAGACTCGACACGAGTACCGTCAGTCTCATGTCGTTACCGCGATGTGGCGTTAGCGATACGCACATGATCATCAACGACGAAGGTATCCACACAACGGCGCATTATACCTATTTTAACGGTAAACCGAAGTGGAACCGCGACACGCTAACCTACGCTATATCGAAAACACACAAACTCGATTACTTGACGTCAGAAGACGTCAAAACCGTTTTCCGGCGAGCTTTTTCGCATTGGGCAAGCGTGATTCCGGTGAGTTTCGAAGAAGTCGATGACTTCACGACGGCGGATTTGAAGATCGGGTTCTACTCCGGGGATCACGGTGACGGGCTTCCGTTTGACGGTGTTCTCGGGACGTTAGCACACGCATTCGCGCCGGAGAACGGGAGGCTTCACTTTGACGCGGGGGAGACATGGGTCGCCGACGATGACTTTAAACGATCTCCCGAGGTGGCCGTCGATTTGGAGTCTGTGGCGACTCACGAGATTGGTCACTTGCTGGGGTTAGGACATAGCTCTCAAGAGTCGGCGGTTATGTATCCGAGTCTCCGGCCGAGGACTAAAAGAGTTGACCTTACGGTTGATGACGTGGCAGGTGTACTGAAGTTATATGGCGCGAACCCAAAATTACGGTTGGATTCACTTACGCAGTCGGAAGATTCTATTCAAAACGGCTCCGTATCACTGAGATTCTTGTCGGGGAATTTTATCGGATATGTTCTGTTGGTTGTTGTTTTTATTCTGTTCCGATAGGTTTATAGGACATAAAAAATACTGTTTTTATTTTTTTAATTTATTTATTTATAACGAAATGTACATAGATAATTTAAAGGTTTTTAGGAAAAGGATATTTTTATGATGGCTTTCTCTAAGGGATTATTATTACTTTGAGTTTGTGTATATCATTATCTTAAAAATTGAAAGATAGTTATGTTTATGCACTGATATATATAGATTGGTCCCGCTCCTAATGACACTACAAGTACATAGTTGAGGTTGATCATGACCTTTATATTTGTGTTCCTACTTCGTAAGCAAAAATACTGTATTTATTTTCAATCATATAAAAAAATACATAGCTTATTTTGGAAAATATAAGCCCATTTAGATGTCGTATCATAAAAGCCCAGTCCAAGATAATGAGTTGAAACTTAAAAAAATTTCAAATGAGGGAGAAGGAAGGAAGAAAAAATAAGTTGGTTTCAGTTCGAACCAAACCTGTTTTTTTTTTATGATTATGAAATCGAACGGTTAATTTGGACAAACCAAGAAGAGATTCATATAATTGGACTCGGTTCGGTTTTTATTATAATTATTTGTTCCCAGACCTATTATTAATAAACCTCTTCATTCGATTAAACGGTGGCGGTCGTCTCTTCTGAAAAATTCCGAAAACCTCATAAACCCTAGCAATGCCGTCGAGTTTCTTCTTCGATGCTGCTAGCGACGACGAGCTCGAATTGCTACGCAATGAAGAAAATAGTAGTGGTGAAGAAGACGTTGAGGAAGACGAAGCAGAAGAGCGTATAGCTGGAGAAGACGAAGATGGAGAAGAAGAGGATGAAGATGAAGATAGCGAAGAAGACGAAGAAGAAGTTGAGAAGAGGAAACAAGATGCTGATGCTCAGTCTCCTTGGGATTTCGCATCTTATTCAAGCTCCGTTGGTGAAGAACACGCCCGCCGTCACACAACGTCTATTGATGAAAAGATCTCCAAAGCTATTCAGCATCGTCCAGTTCCCATTTCAATAGATGAAGACGAAGAAGAAGAAGAAGAAGAAGAAGATGAAGATGTCTCCGGTGCTGAAGCTGATAAACAAGTAAACCCCCTAAAATTTTGTTTTGAATTTGATTGAATCCGATTTCGAATTGTGTTTTTTTTTAAGAGAAATTGAAAGTGTGGTTTCTAACTGTGAAGGAGGAGTATATTTCGGAAGACGATGAGGCAGCTGAGTACAGACCAGAAGATGTTGTTCCCAAGCCATTCTTTTCTACAGTGGATGGAGTTTCATTTCATGCTGATACTTTCATGGAGCTTAATCTCTCTCGTCCGTTGCTTCGAGCTTGTGAAACTCTTGGTTACAAGAAACCTACTCCTATTCAGGTTCTCATTCCTGTCCGCAAGGGTGTTCTAAATTCAGTTACTGTTTAGAGTTTTTTCACCTGAATCGTTCGTTGGTGTTGCAAATGCAGGCAGCTTGTATACCTTTAGCACTTACAGGGCGTGATCTTTGTGCTAGTGCCATCACTGGATCAGGAAAGGTGTGCACTAGTTCTCGAGGCTTCTTGTGTAATTCTGTGATTGTTTCACCTTAAATTATGGAGTTTTGATAATGGTTTCAATTTACATTGTGTTTTATAATAGACTGCTGCATTCGCTTTACCTACTCTTGAGAGGTTACTGTTCCGTCCCAAGCGGGTCTTTGCTACTAGAGTTCTTATTCTCACTCCAACAAGGGAGTTGGCCGTCCAGTAAGTAGCATATTTTTGCCTCCCGCAAACAATACTAAACCTTTAAGGTTCTTTTGATTTATGTTGCTGAAAAGCTGATTTGTGTTTTTTGAAATGTGTTTCAGGATTCATAGCATGATTCAGAAGCTTGCACAGTTTACTGATATTAAATGTGGGTTGATTGTAGGAGGGCTTTCTGTAAGGGTATGGTATCTTTCTCTGAGGATGCAAATTTCTTGNTGCACTAGTTGTCGAGGCTTCTTGTGTAATTCTGTGATTGTTTCACCTTAAATTATGGAGTTTTGATAATGGTTTCAATTTACATTGTGTTTTATAATAGACTGCTGCATTCGCTTTACCTACTCTTGAGAGGTTACTGTTCCGTCCCAAGCGGGTCTTTGCTACTAGAGTTCTTATTCTCACTCCAACAAGGGAGTTGGCCGTCCAGTAAGTAGCATATTTTTGCCTCCCGCAAACAATACTAAACCTTTAAGGTTCTTTTGATTTATGTTGCTGAAAAGCTGATTTGTGTTTTTTGAAATGTGTTTCAGGATTCATAGCATGATTCAGAAGCTTGCACAGTTTACTGATATTAAATGTGGGTTGATTGTAGGAGGGCTTTCTGTAAGGGTATGGTATCTTTCTCTGAGGATGCAAATTTCTTGAAACCTTCATGTGTTTGATGTTTGATGTTTGAGAACAAACTTGTTTCCTTTCCAAGAAATGTTTCTTAAAATTGCTAATTCTATAATGTGACTTGTTTTAGGAGCAAGAGGTGGTTCTGAGGTCTATGCCAGATATTGTTGTGGCGACTCCTGGACGTATGATAGATCATTTGCGTAATTCCATGTCTGTTGATTTGGATGATCTAGCGGTCTTAATCCTTGATGAGGCAGACCGCCTTCTACAGACTGGGTTTGCCACTGAAATAACAGAGCTGGTATGCATTTATATGTGATACGATTTGCTTATAGAAAAGGATTTGATAGATTATAGAACTGGAATTACAAAAGGAACTGAGGATTTTGTTAATGGAGCTCCTCCCACTCCCCCTAAAAGACCTCACCAAATACTCGATAAAGCTCTCTAACCCTCTCCACATTGTATATATAGATAGACAAAAGAAATAAGCTAAACCAGCCCCGGTTTACTCTCACACTAAACCTTTGTTAAGTTGATACTTAAGAAAAATATGATTAAGCCATTGAACTGCTTCTATCAATACGCCTGCCTTTGAAAACAACCTTGTCCTCAAGGTTGAAATGAGCAAACTGTTTAGCCAACCCCTTCTTTGAGCTTCCCAGGACATTCAAAATATGGCATCACTTCCCGCTTCAGCAACAACTCTTCATGCCCTGTTTTCAGATTGTCCCTGGCCTCCAAATCCAAATTCAGCTCTGATCTGACTTGGAGATTTTCCTTTAGCTGCGCCAACATTACGTCTCTTGCTTGTATCAGAGTCTCACACGTCAACATGTCTTCAATTTCGTCATGACTAATATTCTCTGCGAAAGAGGACACTGAACTAGGCAACATGATTATCTGTTTGGCCGTGACATCATCCAGTTGAAACACCATTTCTATCTCCCAAGGTTTTTGCTCCAGATAACGAATTTTCCACGCCATGCCATTCTTTTCTTTTTCCCGTTCAGCCACCTTGTTTAGATAGACAACAAGAAACCCCCTCTCCATCAGCTTAACTTCTATTTTTCCACTAACAACAGCCACACTGATTTTTAGCACTATTTGAAATTCATTCGCCCTTCCACTTGCAGTAGTGTAGGCAAACCCATCCACTTGCAGTATTGTAGGTAAATGAAACTGTATGCTTCTGTTTGCTGAGACCTCCATTGCAGCAACAATTTCCAGAGAAGAATCATCACCACCCATGAAACCTGCACTAAGAACCAAGGGAACTATCTCCAGGCTAACACCCTGCCTCCCATCCAACGCTTTCAAGCCCGCACTAAATAGTTCTTCAATTCCCAGCACTGACAACTGAATCCATTTGTTAACGTCAATGCAAACTGCATGTCTTGTGGTAGCAATGGCAAACTCTTTACCGAGCGATAAGGCCCATGTTCTTTTGAAATATGTCGTTTCCATTAACCCTTTGCCTAGTGGAGTTTCTTCTTTCGTATACGTTCGCAACACCCAAGTGTTCCTGTACTTCTTTTTAAATTTGACTCTCTTCCCACTAGTCATGGAATGCTTCTTATCTACTGTCATCAATTCCCATAACAGCTTCGACTTGCGCTTATGTCGAAATTTGTGTCTCTTTCTACTAGACCAACTCATCATCTCCATAGCCGTTCTGATTCCCACTTTCAGCACGTCCAAGATCACTTGATGCATTTGTTTGTCATGCTCCTCTAAATACGCGACAACCCAGCTTATCAACCCTATTATGTCAGTCATTTCGCCAACTGTCATGTACGTCATGTCAAGGCTCTGCGATCCTCTCACTGTCTCCATTCTTTCACGTATGAACATGTTCAATCTTCGAAGCCAAATTAGCTTTGTCCAGTCCAGCTTCACAGTTTTGCACTTGACCCTATGTGGCTTGGTATAGTCTATCTTCCTCTCTACCTCAACATGTTCTCCTTTCCACGACTCTTTCTTACACCATTCCTGGACGCGTTTCTCATAATACTTGAACTTGAGTATAAAGTTCAATGTCAAGACAACCTGATTTCTAGAGAACCTCTCTTTATTCTTCTTCTCATGCTTGTTGCGTTTTTGCTTGAATTTGTGTTTCCTCCAGTTGGCGAGCTTCTTCAAAACTGTTAGATATCTCAACGACAGCTTTTCATACACCCATTGATGAACATATAGGTAGTGCGTGATACCCTTGCTCGCATACTCCATCTTCATCATGTTTTTCTTCTGTTGTGCGTGATACCCTTGCCACAACAACCTTTTGTTGAACGTTCGGTGGTGCATCTTCATCTTGACACATGTCTTCTTATTCCCCATCTCAACCGAATCTTTCAACAGACCACAGTTCCACCATTTTGCAACAATTTTCAGCATCACTCCTTCACTTTTCACACATCCCTCTGCCACTCCATGTGGGTTATAGTTATTTGAATGATTCTTCCATGGCTTCTTCTTTTTCTTTCTCGTGAGTCTATTATCTCCCCTCAACCTTTTGTTAAATACTTGGCTGGCAGATAGCAAATGATAGTTTTTTCCAGCATAGACCAATATAGTAGTGTCTGGTCTGTCATGTATGTTCTTCATCTGGATTCGAGAGGTCCCCAATTTCACTATTCCAGCTTTGTATTTAAACCCCTTAGCCTTTGTGAACTTCTTCCGAATTCTCTTCGTGGTAGTCTTTTTCCCTCTTTGAGACAATTCCTCGAACACCTGGTATACATGATTTGGCTTAGCTGCTTGTTCCCTATGGTTTCGATGTTCCTCTAACACCTGCGGCAAATAGAAGTTCATATGTTCTTCTATTCTCTTTGTCAATAGCTCCACAAAGCCTGTATCTCCTTTGAGTTTGAAACCACTTTCAGACCCATCAATCTTTGAAAACGTTTTCCATCTCTTCTTCTTTTTCTTCTTCGTGTTCACTTTTCTTTCCATAGGCATTTGATCGAACACTTGGTGGACATGTTCACTCTTCTCAATATCTGGCTCTTTTTGCACACCCATTTGTTCTTTTTGGAAGATATTATCCAACAGATCTTCTTTTTCTGCGACTCTTTGACATACCACCACTTCTGCTGCTGCAGTCTTCTCCTTCTCTTCACCACTTGGTTTTTCAAGACACTCCTCAGTCTCTAGGAGATATTTCTCTAGTTTGTCCAAACAGCTCGTCCATCTGCTCATCTTAGAGTCAAATTCATCACTCTGCGTTAGATCAGCCACAACGCTCTCTTTCCCTTTGCTGAATCGTTGAAGCAGACCGATCTTGATCTCATTCCAGCTTGTAAACGCAACATGTGACTCCTGGAACCACAATAGAGCAACACCTTCCATAAATCCATATGCAAAAGAGATCTTTGTCTCTTCTGTGAATCCATGGTCCGTGAAGTAATCTTCAACCCATGAAATCCACATCGCCGGATCTTCATCACCATAATAAACAGGAACCTCCACAGAACCATCACCATCTCCCATTGGGTCGAACTGCTCTGATACCAATTTGATACGATTTGCTTATAGAAAAGGATTTGATAGATTATAGAACTGGAATTACAAAAGGAACTGAGGATTTTGTTAATGGAGCTCCTCCCACTCCCCCTAAAAGACCTCACCAAATACTCGATGAAGCTCTCTAACCCTCTCCACATTGTATATATAGATAGACAAAAGAAATAAGCTAAACCAGCCCCGGTTTACTCTCACACTAAACCTTTGTTAAGTTGATACTTAAGAAAAATATGATTAAGCCATTGAACTGCTTCTATCAATATGTTTCATATGTTTGGTTCCTGGGACACCTCATATTGAATTGTAGTCAATTTCTTCTTTTCTTTGTTAGTTTCTAATCTGAAGAAGTGGACACTTCATAACTGACTTAACTGGAGAGATAATGTTTGACTGTTCGTTATTGGATTTATAAATGAGTCCACATCTATATGCAGGTTCGTTTATGTCCCAAGAGAAGGCAAACGATGCTCTTCTCAGCCACAATGACTGAAGAAGTTAAAGAGCTAGTCAAACTTTCCTTGAACAAACCGTTGCGTCTCTCAGCTGATCCATCAGCTAGAAGGCCACCAGGCCTGACTGAGGAGTATGTCAGCCACTACTTATCATTTTCGACCTTTTCAAGAGCCCAAATAGCTTATGATCTTGAATATACATCATGTATGCCATGAAGCTAACTTGTGATCTCTTAATTGTAGGGTGGTAAGAATACGTAGGACTCGTGAGGCAAATCAGGAAGCTGTTCTTCTGTCATTGTGCACAAGAACTTTTAAATCAAAAGTCATTATCTTTAGGTGAGACTTCACTATAAATTTGATGCCTTTCAAATCCAAGTTCCATAAAGTGCTTGCATAGTTTGGCATTTTGCATTTCACCTGAGAGATTTCTTGTACCTTCTTGCGCCAGTGGAACAAAACAAGCTGCCCATAGACTGAAAATTTTGTTCGGGTTAGCTGGCCTCAAAGCAGCTGAGCTTCATGGAAACCTAACCCAAGCACAACGTCTTGATGTAAGAAACTCGGACACGTCAGCTTTATTTGTACATGAATATTTATATTCTCTGTTTGCAAGTACTTAATGGTATCATTTTGCAGTCTCTGGAACTTTTCAGAAAGCAAGAGGTTGATTTTCTCATTGCTACTGATGTAGCCGCTCGAGTAAGTATAAGAAGCAACCAACTTATTTTCAAGATTCTCTTTTCAGTTGCTCTGCTCTTTCAGCTCTTGAACACTGTCTGGTTTGATTATTCTAGGGACTTGACATCATTGGTGTTCAAACAGTTATAAATTATGCTTGCCCGCGGGAAATAGACAGGTAAATCCGAGATATTTCCTGTATGATGATGAATTAAAAAGCTATAAGCTTTCTTCTCTTTAACTGATGTGAGGACAATACGCTTTGATTTTGCAGTTATGTTCACAGAGTTGGTAGAACAGCTAGGGCTGGAAGGGAAGGTTATGCTGTAACGTTTGTGACTGATAGTGACCGATCCCTTTTGAAAGTCATTGTAAGTGAATTTTCAGACATACATGGATCTTGCGTTTACCCAATTCATTGTTGCTCTAGTTTGGACATTTGAATCAATTTTGTTTTTTTTTGGTTACAAGGCTAAAAAGGTGGGATCAAAGTTGAAGAGCCGAGTCATCCCAGAGCAGTCAATCGTCAAGTGGTCTCAGATAATCGATGAAATGGAAGATCAGTATTCCGCTGTTATTTCAGCAGAAAGGTTCCATTAACACACTCATCAAAGAATTACTGTATCCCAGGAGAATTGATTTATCTGTATACTAAAGGCTTGGAGGTTTCATCAATTTCAGGGATGAGCGAGCTCTAAGGAAAGCTGAAATGGAATTTGCAAAGGTAGGCAGCTTTTGGTTCTTGAATTTGTTTAATTGTCTTGGGATCAACATCAAATTCTTGATTATGTGTTTCGTTATGCAGGCGGAGAACATGCTAGAGCACAGAGATGAAATATATTCACGCCCGAAGAGGACTTGGTTCATGACAGAGAAGGAGAAGAAGCTCGTGGCACAGGCTGAAAAGGTGTTCTTTTTATTTCCTGAGGTTGTTGTTGTTTTCGAGAGAGAATACACTTGTCTGAATCATTGTGGATACTTTCTCTGAACAGGATTCTGCAGGAAACCCTTCTGGAAGCGAACTAGTTAGTGCTAATATAGCAGAGGACCTCAAGATGAAGGAGAAGAGAAAACGTGAACGCGAGGTCCGTTTATCAAGAAGCTCTTTTCACTTCTCAATTGCATTATCGGTCATGTTTAGTGTTGATTTCTTCTTTCTAGAGAACTTACAATTCTCTTGATCATGCAAGTACAGAAGAATCTCCCAAGGAAAAAACGTAGAAAGCTAGAAGCTGCCAGAGAGATGCTAGAAGATGACGAAGGAGAAGAAGAAGACGAAGAAGAAGAAGGAGACGAAAAGCGAGGAAGATCAAGAGTAAGTATTTCAGTGATACACATCACTCCCTCTTTTGCAGAGATGATGAAAACATTGTATTGAATTTTAAATGTGTTTTGTTCTCAGGGGAAAGACAAGAAGAAGCAAGAGACAGAGAAGAAGGGATTGACACTAGTGGATATTGGTTACCGGCGAGCAAAAGCGGTGAAAGCAAAACAGAGAGCAATTGATTCCGGTAAGATGGATAGACCAACGCCGAACAAGAAACAAGTACGGAGTAAACCAAAAAGCCAGCCTCGAGATGAAGAGATGAAAGATCTGTTCAAGAGTGATATGAGCGAGAAGAAACAGGGAAGAGGCGGCGGCGCAGGTGGAGCAAAACATCGGACGCAGTCAAAGAACTCGTTCAAGAGCAAAGCTCGGTAAGAAACATTTCATTATAATCATAACATTTTACATGTAAATATTGTAATTTGTGGGGTTTAACTCGAGGTATTTTCTTTTGTCGTGCAGATATAAGCGTAGGTAAAACGAAATAGCATTTTTGAGAAGATATTGAAGGACAAGAACCCACGAGAAAAAGAGACATTTCTTAGCGAAGGGTTTAAACAATTTTATTATTGTTGTAATATCAAAATTTAGAACAAAGCAGGAGAAGATGTTCGAGATTTTGTTTTGTTTTTTTTTGTTTTGTTTTCCAATGGTTTTTCATAATCTTTCATAAAAAAAAGCTTACGTTGAATACCGTTTTAAGGAGGCAAGAAGGTCACGTGAGTTGGTGGCGGGTGGTAGACGCGTGAGAGGAATTTGTATGTTTCAGAACTTGAGATTGCAACCGTTGTCTGTCAGTACGTGGCACAGCTCATTAGGAATAGGAGCTATGAGCTAACAATGAATGTCTCTGCATTTTTTATGCCTTTTTCTAAATGTTCGATAGTTTTGATAAATTATATTCCAAGCAACAAAAAGGCTCGGTATCTATCTCGATATTTGCAAGGCGCAGTCCAATAAGAGACTCTCGCCTTTATATAGATAGACGCATAGTGCTTTTCGTTCCATGCAACCCTAAATCCCTCTCGATAGCTCTCCGTCGAAAGCATGTCTGGTATTATTTTCCCGGAGCTCGACAGTAAAACTATGGGTAAAGATTTTGTATCTCTCTATGATGATCTGGATTTGATTAACTTCATCTTCATCTGATCAATCTCTCATTGTTAAATCACGATCTCTGATTATTATTTTTTGGCTCTCTGATCCGTTTTGTCTCAAACCTCTCGCAGATGAGGATGCACTAATCATATGGGTCCTTGAGGATTGCTCAAACATCCCCAAAATTCCCTATTTTTATGAGGTTTACAGGAAACTCGAGACAGCTCTTAAAATTGATGGGTTTGACGGTGAGGTCACACATCGTGTTACCATTGTTGACCCAAATCTTTCGATGCTTTGCAAAAAGAATATAATGAAAAATACTCTATCTGTATAGAATTTGATAAATCCCAAGGTAGTCGATTTCTTCTTTACTTATTGAAACCCACCCTCTTTTCTTTTATATTATAGCTAGTATAAATCTAATAATGTCGTGTTGTTGGTTGGTATACTATACTATTACAGGGGATAAAGATGCAAAAATTAAATGTATGTTAACCAGCATTCTTGTTTGGTCCATTATAAGGAACGCTTCTCATTGCGAGTTAGCAAATGTGGTGCTAATCTCTAGTAACGAAAACTTTGGACAAGGCACCAAGTTCCCTTCTGTTCGTGACTCTTTGTCCAAGATAGGTTTCAGTGTTGCCGTCGTCAATCCTGATACTTTGCTCAAAAATATAGTGCTCCAAACTAGTGACGACGATCAAACCTGTGGTAGCTGTTCTACTTGAATTGAGAATGCTTCTATGATCAAAGACAAATTTGTAAATTATCTTATATATGACATCAATTTTACTATATGGGAGGTTTCTCGTTAATTTGCTAATCTATGTTTCTCGAAGAAAGACGTTTATTTTGATGTCATTGCTAGTAGACATTTATTCTCCTTTTAGACAAACACGTACCAACTCAAACAAAAACGTCATGTGTATATTAATTTAGGATCATGTTTTTGATATGGCTTCTTCTTCTTTCTCTCTCTCATCTTGTTCATTCTTCAATACGATTATATCCTCTCGCTTCTTATCAAATAGGCTCGTCAAAAACAAAGCTGATTCTTGTACAGGAGGTGGACATTTCGACTGAGGAGGTAGCCAATCCAAGCTAGTATCGGATAAAGCAACACCAAAACCTAACATGTATAACAATTGAAATCTACATCTGTGTTTTAAATGGCGAGAGGCGAGGTGAGGCTACGAAGGTGTGGCTCTCGCCTGAAGTCTAGGCGCCAATCGCCCATCGCCTTTGCTGCATGAAGCGAGCCTACACAAAAAACGTAAAGGTTAGTCACTGAATTAGCTCACTTATTCCTGCAAATGCATCTTTATACTGCTTATCAATGATTGCAAATACGTCTTTATACTGAAAAAACAAAGAAACAACCAATCCAACATCATACTCAACATCTTCCACATCCACTTGAGTGTCCTCATCTCCTCCTGTAAAGTCTTCTTCAATTTCATTCTCATCATCTTCATCTATCAAAGTCAGTGGAGTTGTAGAAGACCTTTGAGATGATCTTGGAGGAGGATTGGAGCTTGAGGCTATAATCTTCCCTTTCTTAGCTCTATTTGCCGATTGTGATGATGTTTTTTTAGCTCTAGTAAGATAGTTAGGCTCATTAGCTCCAGATGCTTTGCTTACCACATCCCATGTTAAATCATCATCTTCAAACACTAGATCATACTCAACAGTAGACTCTTCATCCATTCTTCCAACCAGCCACTCATTACAATCATCAATATCTTCTAAGATGATTGGATCAATGGTGTCTTTCAGCTTGTAACGGCGTTGTAAAGTGCGATTGTACTTAACAAACACCAGATCATTCAACCGTTCTAGAGCCAATCGATTCCTTTTCTTGGTATGGAGATGTTGAAACACACTCCAGTTTCTCTCACAACCAGTTGCACTACAAGTGAGACTAAGAACCTTAATAGCAAAGTCTCTAAGTGTTGGTGTAGATCCTCCATAAGAAGACCACCACTCAGTTGGTGCTTTTAACTTCCTTTGTCTTTTCGCCATGGAAAACCCAAAGAGCCCTTCAGCATTTTTAAACACCGTCAACTCTGTGTCTATCTTATCTTGAGATGCAAGTTCAAGAACCAACCTTTCAAGAACATCGTAGAGACCTTTCACAACCTCTTCACAGTTGACCCCAGACTCTAGATTATACTGAAATTCTGGATTCAGAAAGTAGCCAGCAGCATGCAAAGGATGATGGAGTTGACAATCCCATCACTTATCAATGATTGCAAATGCATCTTTATACTGTTCTTCCTTCTCATTGAAGGTCTTAGCAATGACCTCTTTAGCCCTATCCATGGCTTCATAAATGTACCCCATAGCTGGTTTTTTCTCTCCATCAACCAACCTAAGAACCTTAAGTAGAGGACCTGTCAACTTCAGTGCATACAACACGCTGTGCCAAAATCTGTCACTCATGATGAACTTTTTCACATTCATTGCTCCTAAATCCTTTGGCCACTTTGAATCATTCCATTCTTCAGAAGTTACAAAACTCCTCAAGTTTTTCCTTTGCTTGTGATACTGCGCAAGTGTGATGAATGATGTAGCAAACCGAGTAACTGTTGGTCTATGTAGATTTGCTTGGTTTGTGAATTTGCTCATCATATTCACAAGAGAAGTGTGACTATAGATGTAGTCGTTCATGTAGATGCAGTTCTTGATTGCAGATTTTACCATAAGAAGTTTTCCTACATCCTCCAACACGAGATCTATGCAGTGGGCTGCACAAGGAAGCCAATACAGATGTGGTCGATTCGCCATTAGCAATTGGACTACAATAGTAATAATAGGCAGACTTGTTAGTATCAATTTGGAAAAAATCAGAAAAAACAGAACCTTATAAAGTAACAAACTCACCAGCTTTTACATAGTTTGATGCCTTGTCCGTTATCACTTGGACAACATTAGATTCCACAACTTCTTCCACCATACGATCAAGCTTATTAAACAGCAAATTAACATCTTTCACTACTGTTGAAACATCAACTGATTTGATGAAAATTGATCACTTTGGAGAGTTAACAAGAAAGTTAATAATGTCTTTTTGGACAACAGAATCACGCCATCCATCAGACATAATCGAACAGCCTTTAGTTGCCCATTCTGTCTTGTGCTCCACCATCAGATTTTCTGTTTCTTTTACTTCCTTCTTCAAGAAAGGAACCCGCAGCTCATACATTGTTGGTGGTTTAAAGCCAGACCCATATTGACCAACTAATTCAAGTGCTTCTCTAAAACTATCAAAAGTAACTGCATTAAACGGAAGCCCTGCATCATAAAACCACCTTGCAATAGCAGCACATGCCTTGTCCCTCAGTTCCTTATCAGATTTTCCAAAAACCTCTTTTCTATCCTTTCTTCCTTTCAAGATATCATGAGGAGTTGGAAGAACATACCTATCCATTGGACCCTTATGTTTCTTGGAAGGTGGCTGACTAGACTGACCTTCATCCTCATCTTCATCTACCACATCATATATATTGGCCTGTGATGGCATCATTTGAGTAGTGGCTTTAACTTTAGCCTTGTTAAACATAAAAGTTTTCACTTCTTCCCTTACACTATCTTGAACTAGTTTGCAGGCAGTAACATTCTTAAAACCACCAACGATATGATGTTTTGCACGTTGAACTCCACCATTTGTGATTTTGATACAAAAGATACACATAAAACTACCATGTTTACCCGAAACTGGAGTCGCATATTTCCATGCTGGATCTATTGGCTTAGTAGAATCAGACATGATGAGGAGTTTGAAGAAAGAAGAGTAAAAAGAAAGAGTAGGGAGAATGGAGAAATAGCTAATCTAGAAAAAGGCTGAATACGTGAAAAGAGGCTGAATACGTGAAAAGTGGTTTATATGGAGTTTATATGCACGACTTCTAATAGGTTTTTTAATTTTTAGAAATCAAATCATCTATGCATATATTTCGGAACAATATGAGGCAAATAAATATAAAACTTTAACAATTCTTACCTTTTTTTGCAGAAGGCGTCAAAGCTTTTGAGAGAGATACACCAGCGCCTTTGTCTTGAGCGAGCGACTTTAATTGTTAGCCTCGCTCCACCTTCTAGAGGCGATGAACGAGTAGCCTCACCTCGCCTAGAGCCTAGGCAAGCCTAGGTGTCGCTTTTTTAAACATAGATCTACATAACGCTTTTTCTTCCAAGTTTTTTGAGAGTACAATCATATTTGTTGGTGCAGTATATTCCAGTGTCCACGCAAAAGCATCCACTAACAGCGGCAATGAAAAAGCATCCAGTGTAAGTAAAAAAAAAAGATAATAATAATCGTGAAAGAGTAAGGGAATCATATATATTCACCTTTGGGGATGGTATTGATTGTGAATCCGGCATCTCGTAGCGATTCCCATTCATCCAAAAACGTATAATTCTTCTTCTTATCAATGTAAACATTGATTGAAACTTCCCCACTAAAATTCGCAACCGCGAGTGCTGATCTGATTTTCTCCCCCATCTAACAAATATCGTGATTAGAAAGAATTGGGTAATCCTCCACGTTCCAAAAGACATGTCTTGGCATCCAAAGGCGGATCCACGTAAAAGAGAACGGGGTCAATTGACTCCTCATTTATTTGAAAAAAAAAAAATTTAGTAATACATATATATTTGTTACTTTTAATACGATTGCACTTGCACCTTATTCAACCCACATAAAAAACCCAAAAACGAAAAATACATATTTGGTGGACTTTATCATTAGTGGCCCACTAAATATTCTACTTAGCAAAACAATTAAACAGTTCTAACTAAATAACACAAAATTCTAACCTAAATAATTACGTGAAAAGATTTTTTCTTCTTTTGCCTTCAACTTCTCTTCCTCATCGTGGTCATCAACTCTTCATCTTAATTCAACTAAGTAAGTCAAACTTTCAGATCAAGCTTTTGTTTCTTTGATATTGTTCTAAAAATATATTTCATATAATTACATATTAAATTATTAACAAAATTGTGTTTGATAGCTTATTAGCTTGAGTAGTTTTGATTTACAGTTTTAACTTATTAGAAATTTATTCTTTGCAAAATTGTTTTGATTTCAGGAAGATGCAGGAAACAATGAGAAAGTTTTTGAAAAGGAAAGATCCATCTCCATCTTGCAGTAATCTAGATGATCTGCTATGGGATCCTGCTGACCGAAAAAGAATAGAAGACTATCATCCAAATCAAAGAGATAAGGTAATTCGCAAATATTTGGTTAGAGGTCCTTGCCAACCCCGAAGTCATAATTTTGAACAAAAAGACATAGGAGGTGTAATGAGGCGTTTTAACATTGCTTGGTGTGATATGTTTCAAAACTAGTTAGAGTATAGTGTGAAGAAAGAAGCAGTTTTTTTTTTCTGTGTTGTTATTTGTTCAGAGATAATGCTGGTAAGGGTGGAAAAAATGAAGCATGGAGCACTGTTGGTTTTACTTACTGGAATAAGTTTTATAGAGTTTCAGAACATGTTGTATGTGGTTTTCATAAAAAAGCAGTAATGAAGTGTGAAAACTTGATGAACCAAGGTCAATCTATCAAACATGCTTTTCGAAAGCAAGCTGATATTACGAAGAATGAGTATCGAGTTCGGTTGAATGCTTCAATTGATGTTTCTAGATACTTGTTGCGACAAGGGCTACCTTTTCGTGGTCATGATGAGTCAGAAAAGTCTGTTAACAGAGGAAATTTTGTGGAGCTCTTAAAATTCACTGCTGAACAAAACGAAGATGTGAGTAATCAAATGATGTGTCCAACGATTCAGAAAGATATAGTGAACTGTTTTGCAGAAGAGGTAGTTAAATCTGTTATTGAAGAAATGGGTCATGATGTTTTTGGCTTATTGGTAGATGAATCAGCGGATGTTTCAGATAAAGAACAAATGGCAGTGGTGTTTCGTTTTGTTGATAAAAGAGGGATGGTCAAAGAAAGATTCATGAGTATTACGCATGTGAGTGATACAACTTCATCATCTTTGAAAGCTGCAATTGATTCTTTGTTTGCAAAATATGGATTGAGCATAAAAAAGGTGAGAGGACAAGGTTACGATGGGGCTAGCAATATGAGAGGTGAGTTCAACGGGCTAAGGGCATTAATTTCTAAGGAAACCCCATCAGCTTACTATGTTCATTGTTTCGCTCACCAACTTCAATTAGTTGTTGTGGGAGTAGCAAAGAAACATTTTGATGTTGGAGATTTTTTTGATATGATTTCTTTGTTGGTGAATGTGGTGGGAGCTTCATGCAAAAGGAAAGATATGATCCGAGAGAGTTATAGGAAAAAAATTGAAGAAGGAATCAATAATGGTGAAATCAATATTGGAACAGGGTTGAATCAAGAGGTGTCTCTTAATAGACCAGGGAATACCCGCTGGAATTCGCATTATAATACTCTATTGCGTTTGATTGAGCTATTCTCATGTATTGTCGAAGTGCTTGAATACATTGAGATTGAAGGTGTAGAAGATTTGAAAAGACGTCAAGCATTTGGTCTCCTCAAGTACTTTCAGAGCTTTGATTTTGTATTCTACTTGCAAATGATGATATATCTTTTAGGACTCACGGAGAACTTGTCCATGATGCTACAAAGAAGAGATCAAGATATTTTAAATGCTATGGATTTGGTAAACTCAACTAAAAGACAACTTCAGAAGTTTAGAGATGATGGTTGGAATTCTCTCATGAATAGAGTTTCTTCTTTTTGTGAGGAACATGATATTGAAAAGGTTGACATGGAGAAAGATTTTATCGACTTTAGAAGACCAAGGAAAAAACAGGAGTTTCAAATATGCATCACTAAATGGTCAATTGCCTATTTTCTGTTTTGGATTTGCAGATTCAGGAGTTCAACGATCGTTTTAATGAGGTGAACACTGAATTGTTTATTTGTGCTTCTTCTTTATCTCCCATTGATTTGTTCTCTGAGTTTGACCACTCAAAGTTGATGAGGTTATCTAAGTTCTATCCAGACGATTTTACTCATGAGGAGTACAAATCTCTTGACCAAGAATTAGATATCTACATTGATAATATTCAAAATGATGAAAGATTTACTCCTTTGAAGTCTCTTGGAGAATTTGCTCGTATGTTGGTAGAAACTCGAAAAAATATGTCACATCCTTTGGTCTACGGGCTGTTGAAGTTGGTTTTGATTTTGTCGGTTGCTACTGCAACTGTTGATAGATGTTTTTCAGCGATGAAGATTGTGAAGACTCATCGACGCAATAGGATTAAAGATCAATTTTTGAATGATTGTTTAGTTTGTTTCATCGAAAAAGATATATTTTTATTTATTGCAAATGAAACTGTGATAAAAAGATTTCAAGATATGAAAGCTCGTAGAGTGGTTTTGTAAAATATTTTTATATTTATATTTAAAAAAAAAACTTAGTTATGTTTTGATTCTAGTAAAAATAATTCCTAGATCCGCCGTTGTTGGCATCTACGGAAAGAGAACGAATACGTAATTACTATACGAAGACAGATGGACGATTAGATATACACTATATATACATAGTTAACCATGATACATAGATCATATTCAGATGAAAGCTAATCCAAATCATAGACAAAACAATTTCGATCAAGAGAAACAAGATAGATATAGATATATAAAATAATATTAGAGAGATGTTACGTACGTACCATTGTATGAATCGCAGGTAAGTCCATATATAATATATTTAGGTAACCGCGGATTAGACATAGTTTGGTCGGAGGACGGCGGATCTGACATATCTTCGTCGGGCAACTGCGTATCTGACATAGCTTCGTCGCCGACAACTATTCCTCCTCTGCGTCTAATCTTATATAAAGGCCAGAGAGTCTCTTATTGGGCTGGGCCCGGTAGTTATCACACATCTAGGTTTCTCTAACTATTATGATTTCTTTTTGCCTCGATTTCGCCGTTTCCAGGAGTTGAGTTTGGGTTCTAGTCGTCTTTTGGACCTCGTAGCAGGTAGTTCTTTTTTTGCTGGTAAGGATCCTTTAGTTCTCTTTATTTGTGAGGTAGTCTTAATTGTTAAAAGGAGAAGTCGCTGTTCTGTGTCGTGGGTTATGAGTTTGAGTTAGAGTTTTAATTTCCTCTTCACTGTGCTTTCGTAGCTTTCTTTATTTTGGTATTGTTGTCCATGTACCTTTGGGGTGATTTTGTTTGTTTCCCATCCGTTTGGGCTTTACGTCCGCGGATAGATCTTGTCACCCGGCTGCTTAATTAGTTTTCGCGGATATCTTGGCTTACCTACTGGAATCATGGATTTGATCGTCGGATATTTGCTTACTCTCTCCCGAGTAGGTCCCGTATCTGACGGAGTTTAACGCATCTGTCTTTTTTTTAACTCTCTTTTTCTTTCTCCTTTCTTTTTAGTTTATCTTTCTTTTCATTTTCTGCATATGCTTTAAAATATCACTTTATCACGTAATCTACTTGCATAAATTTGTGTGATGGCGATTTATTATCATTCGACCTTTTTTTTTATGATTTTACTGACAAAATAAAATGGTTTAGTCTTTTTTCTCTTTCACTTTTTTTTTCTTTTTTTTTTACCGATTATTCTATAGTCGTCTATTATGTTTAGAAAACATCGGACGAAATCAAAGAATAACTCGTTCAAGAGCAAAGCTCTGTAAGAAACATTTCATCATAATATAACATTTACATGTAAATTTTGTAATTTGTTGGGTTTTATTTTCGACCGAAAAAATTCTTCTTTTTCCTTTGTCGTGCATATATAAACGTAGTTAAAACGAAAAAGTTTTTTGAGAAGATATTGATGGACAAACAAACTCACGTGAAAAGGACATTTCTTAGCGAAGGGTTTAGACAATTTTATTATTGTTGTTGTGATATCAGAACTTAGAACAATACAGGCGAAGATGTTCGATATATATTTTTTTGTTTTTGTTTGGTTTTCCTGTAGGTTTTTGTTTTTTTATATTCGTTATATGGAGGCCAAAAGGTCGGTCACGTGAGTCGGCGACGGTTGTAACTTGTAGACGCGTGTGCACGTGAGAGGACAGGAAAGTATCTATGTTCACTGTTTAGATTTTTAGACCTTGAGATTGCAACCGTTGTCTGTCCGTACGTGGTACAGCTCATTAGAATGCGTTGAACCGATCTAGGAGCCTATTCAACATGCCTTTTCCACAATGATAGTGGTTTTAATAGAGATTAAATATCTACAAAACTTACAAGGTTCTAAACTTTTAAACGGATTAGATGTAAAAACTTAAATCGGTGTATAATAAATATTATAAGATTAATCGCAATACCGCATTATGCCATTATTAGCGTATATATTTTGATGGGGAGGAGAAAAAGGAGGCGCGGGGCATGGCTTCACAAGTCATTGGCAAAGAGAAAGAGTGACGTGTAAGGCTTCCCAAATTTTTTTTTGTCTTCCTCTGTCTTTCTTACACTCCTCTTTTATTCTCCTCTTACGCATCACCACCATATTTTTATACTCCACACAGTCCACACACAAGACAACAACAGCTCTATTATATAATCTCTACATATCCACTACACAATATATAACTAACTAATTCGTTATATAGAATCGATATTTCTTGACTTATAAACAAAAGACTTTATGTTAAAATAACTCAATAAGTGATTTTTTTTTCATAGGAATGATTCATCTGTGCTAAAAAACAATAAAATGAAAGAGATTGAATGCCAAGAAAAAAAGACTAAAAAAGTGAAGAGATGTGGACCTAAAACGAATAATAGAGGAGTAGATGGTAAGCTGTCGTATTTGTTTATCCAAAAATAACAATACAAACAACACAACACTAGCAATATAATATTAACTTCTTTTTTGGTTTTAGCTTTCTTTTCGTTTTATTTTCGGCACGTTTTCATACTTCACTTTATTTACATAATTTCATCTACTTACATATATTTGTGTGAGCGGCGATTTATGATCGTGTTCCACTTTTTCTTTTATGATTTTACTTACAAACTAAAACTCTTTAATCTTTTTTTTTTCCTCTGTATTTTGTTATTTTTGGTCTATAGTCTTAATTAAATCTTTTTTTTTTTTGTTTTCAACAATTTCGCTATCTTATTTGGCTAACTACATTTGAATAATTTGTTCTATTTAAGAAATATCAGAATTTTGGCCACAGTTTTTCAAACTCTTTATGACGTTTGAGAGCGGTTAGCTTTATCACGGATGAAAAATTCATCATTTTTTTTCAAAACACAAGTCATATTACTCATATTCAAACTCACCAGATATTTATTTCTTAACAAAATTAAGCTAACCCCTCTCAAATTTTTGTTTTGTCTTATTTTACACATTAACCAAAGAATATTAAACCCACTACACCAAATTCTGAGGACTCTCTCTATTATGTTTATTATATGAACAAACATAATATAAACAATTTACAACCGTTTATTCTAATTGAATAAATTAAAATTTGGGCTTCCCAAAAAAAAAGCTACTATAATGGCGAGGGAGACACTCTATAAAAACCAATGCAGTGTAATGTCACATGTCTTCAACAAAAGCAAGAAGTGAAAGATAAGAGAGAAAGGTTTCAAACTTCAAGCATACGCATTACCAGATAAAGAGATCACAAACAAAGTGTCTCTTCTCCTGTTTTCATTTAACAAGAAAACCCAAAAAGGAAAACACTTAAAAAACTTGTCTTCTCTGCTTTTTTTGTTTCTTTTAGTTACTTCACCACCCACAAAATCGAAAGCTCGTGTTTCCATTTGCTGCCAAATGGGTTCCAACTGATTTATCCGTTCGTTACTATTCATTCTTTTTTTCTTGTGTTGGAAAAAATGATGAAGAGAGAGACGTTACAAGAAGTAGGGATCATCGGAGGATTGGCCGGAGCTCAGGTGATTTACGCCGGAAACTCGGAGCTACTGAGTCACTTGTTGTCTCTTGGAATTGACCCTCTTCTTATCGTTATCTTCTGCACCTTTGCTTCATTTCTTCTCATCACTCCTCTAGCTTTTCTCCTTGAAAGGTAAAACCAAAGTTCCATACTTTTTTTTTTTTTATTGTGTTTTGGATTTTTGTAAAATGGTTCTTGTTTTTGTCTTGTGGTTGGTAATTGGAATATTTCTATTTTTGCAGGAAACTTTGGCCGACAAGTCTAAGTTTCAAGTTGAAGACTAAACTAGTTTTAGTTGCTCTTGCTGGGTAAAATAAATCCTTTTAATTTCTGCATGTTCTTTTTATTGTTATAGACTAAACTAGTTTTACATGCTTACTTATTCTGAAAAAGAAGGAGAAAAAAATAAAAATCATAACTAAAATAAAAGAGAAGTTGTGTTTGAAACAGAGTGACTCTGTTCCAGTGGCTATACTTAGAAGGAATGAAACACACCTCTGCATCAATGGCCACAGCTATGCCTAATCTCTGTCCTGCTTTAATTTTTGTCATTGCTTGGGCTGCTGGGTAAATCTTTTTATTTTCTTTTGATTTATTCTGTTTAGTAACGAAAGATTAAAGCATTAGTTAATGGGTTTTGAATAATTTGACATTGTGAAGGATGGAGAAAGTGAAGCTAAGTTGTATGTATAGTAGAGTTAAGATGGGAGGGACAGTGTTGTGTGTGATGGGAGCTTTCATTATGAGCTTAATGCACAGTACTGCTGCTACTTCGATCTCGGCGAAGACTATGCCTATTGTCCCTGACGAAGTCGTTTTAGACAAGGACAAGATCTTAGGTTGCCTCTATCTCCTCCTCGCCATCTGCTGCTTGTCCTCTAGTGTTGTCCTTCAGGTCTCACCTTATACCCCTTCTTAGCTGTAGAGCTAACATATTCATATATCCGGTTGTGCTAATCTGTTTCTTTGCTTGTGAAATCACTTTGATCGTCCTAATTAGGCATCCATACTAGCAGAATTTCCGGCGCCTGTATCAATGTTCTCGATAGTATCTTTGATGGGTGGGATCACCACGGTAGCTTTGCAGTATGCTCTTAAAGGAAGTATGGAAATAGAAAGTGCATCAGTCATCGGTTTCGGCCACCTTGTGGGATACGCAATGCTGGTACATATCTCATGAATCATATGCAAGATTTGAATGTGTTTAAAAATGTTATAATAAGTATTTTTGTTTGTAGGGAGGGTTGGTGAGTGGAGGAGGGTTGAGCTTCAATGCATGGGTGATTAAGAGAAAAGGACCAGTGATTGTGTCCATCTTTAGTCCAATTGCTACGGTGGTTTGTGTTCTTGTCTCTGCTTTTACTATGGAAGAGAGTTTCAATCTCGGAAGGTAAATTTTTCTTGCAGCTTTTCTCCTTCAAAGTAGGCCGTTTTAGACAGAAAGAGAAGTCATTTATCTTCTTTCTTTGTGTTTTTTTGTATGTGTCATATTAGCTTTGCGGGAATGGCGTTGATGTTCGGAGGACTCTACTTCGTTCTGTGGGCTAAAGGGAAAGAGGAAGATGCAGAAGGAGATGAAATAAAAGAAGATGATGAAGAAAGTGTGCTTAGAACAGAGTTTGATCTTCAGAAGCCTCTTTTGCTTTAGTTTAAAGTCTTCTCTCTTTCTTTTATATTCTTATGAATGTAGTTTAGGTTTATAGAAGCAAGATCAGTTTTACTTTATACTTTACATGTATACCGTATTCGGTTTAGTATATGTTCGTGTGTGTTACCAAAATAGTTGGTTTAAAAAAAATCACAGGCAAGTCTTGGAAAATATGGGCCTAAAAGGTGTCATGTAACACGTTGTTCAATGTGTATATATTTTGAAAAGAAAAATTGTCGGTCGAAGATTTAAGCAAATTATTTTCTTGCAAGTTCTTTGGATCGGTGATTCATTGTCTCATACTCTCATTCTAACGGTTTAATGGAAACAACGGTCAAAACCACTTGGAATACCAATGTAAATGTCTTTTGAGAAATTATTTACGTTTAGGTCGCATTCATGGTTTACCAAAGTTTTTTATACGTTATTTTAGTATTAACCCATCTCCTTCCCTGTTAAGATTAGGATATGTCGTCTTCATTTTTTTCCGGGTTAAGTTATCGGATACATCCACCTTTTGGCAATCTTTTTTGCTGTTTTTTTTTTTGTTCTTTTGGTCTATCTCATTCAGAAAAGGCATTACACAATGATTATAGATTTTATGCGACTAGCGAACCAAATATACGTAATACATTATAGAGGTCTGTAAAAAAGTTCAACAAATCAGAACAATGCTGTTTTCAGCTTGGTTAAAAGGCGTGCAGCGTGCTAACTGCTAAGTACATTACTACATTCTATACTATGTATTTAGGATATTTAGCTTCAAGCGTTTTGGTTGCTTTTACGCTATACTGAGGGTTAACCTTCAGAACGGTGTCAAACAAAAAGACTATGGCAAGTAGTTGAGTGACTTGAGTCTTCTATATCTAGTGAACTAGGAAATTGAGTTCCAAAACTTATATTTATAAGGGAACACTTTTATGTCTATTGTTATTGTTTGCATAACTTTCTTTAGATCTGTAGTTTATCTTAGAATAGGACTGAGAAAATAAAATGTAAGTAAAATGTTTGAATATGTTGTTGCATTGAATTTTCTAGAAAAGTGATATTTTCGTTTTTGATTAAAGGGGGAATTTATATAGGGTATTGTTTAAACATTTTTTTCTTGGATCATGCTTTACTGGTTGGGAATAAAGTGATGTTTTTGTTTTTCTACCGGGTTCTCTGGTCTTAATATTTAATTATTGGTGTCAATTTTTCTTGTAGTGATGACTCAATCGTACATTTATTTGGTTACCTTTCCGAATTATAAACACTGAACAGAGTTCTTTTTGTTTGAAGAGTAATGGATATCATATAGTTAAAATTGAGATTGAAGCAAAGCCAAGTAGTTAACACGAAAGATTCCATTGTGTAAGAGCATATGCATTGGTTGGGACAAAAATTTAGTCCCTCAAATATATTAATCTTATTTTCAGAGTTTTTTAATTTTGGTATGCGCATTGGTGTCCCTCAATAGTTGGTCCCCGGTAAAAAATAATATTATTTTAATATTTAAATTAATAAGTAAAATCATATTAAAGTTTAAATTCAAATAAAACATATAACATTAATATTAATAACATAAGAAAATTACAAAGTTACAAAAAAATTTGAAAAAAAAACAAAACATAGAACATTAAAAATTGAAAACACAAAACATACAAACATCAAAGGGATTCCCATTCCAATATTGATGGAAAAGTAAAACCAGTTGAAGAACAAAGCTTTTCTAACACGTTCACGCGACTCCGTGTCATCAAACTGATCTGCACCAAAGGATGAGACACACGGTTTGATACCTCCAGTGCCAAGGGCGATCAGGTAAAGCCCGCCAAAAAACATTGCATACTGAGCTGGCGTTGCTGATGGACAAAAATCACCAATGCATTCCGCTGGCTTCAATGCTGGAACTGAAGCTGAAAGAGTAAGCGCCCACATCCCCTAAACCGAAAACAAAAACAATCAGTAATCAGAGCAAACAAACCAAACTTTAAGTCAATTGTGAAACCAGTAAACTAGGATAGTTGCTCTCTAACCAACATACAGAGCTATAATATGCTCAAATCAGTCCTAGGGTGGACATAGTAGACCTATAGCTAAGTCTTGAACAATTATGTCTTGGCTCACAAAATCACAAGTCTTGCAAAGCCATTGTTGCAAACAAACAAACATGGTTATAAGAAAAACACTTACGATGAAATAAATCCCAGAGAAACAAGCGATGGTCCAGTATCTTCCCCAGTAAGCATCGGCTAAGATAGCTCCAATGATAAGATAACAAGTCCCTTGCCATGTAGTAACGTTTGTAGCAGCGGAAACGTTTCCTTGATAAGCATTCATTACCAAGAATGAAAGGACAAGCTTAAAGGACAAGCTTTCCAGTTCTCTGTTTTCTCCTTCAATGGTGGGTTCCCATTAAAGTCCACCGAACCATCTTCAGCATACAATTTTGCTTCTTGGTTCCAAAACAAAATCACAAAACATTGGAATCATCACCTAAATATAAAAACGATCATAAGAACAACACTGGGATCAGATATATTGTGGTATCATCTATATCACAGTCAATCAATCTCAAGGATACGATATCAATCACATTAATCTTCTGATTCAGTATTCATTCTATAATCTCTAACTTTAGGAAACATCCTGTTGTATATATGTAATGGTGATTAACATCAATAGTAGAACACAATTCGACAAACTGTCTCTGCGTCTCTTTAAGATAAAACAGTGATTACCCAAAAACTATCTCAATAAACCCAGAAATGAAAAGCATAAGATCAACCTAAAGCCCAGATTTTTTTTTTTTGGAATTCAGCAGAAAACTAAACATGCGAAATCAAAATTAGCTAAACCTAATTGATCAGAAATTGAACAAAGCTGTGAAATTAAACCTTCTTCGATGAGAGGTCTTTGCTCTTCTTTGATGGAACCCATCGTCTGAATCTTCGCTACGAAACCAAATTCGATTCGTCTGAGGAAATTAACGGATGAAATCGCCGGCCAAAACAAATCGCGGTCAAGAGAGATAGAGACAAGAGAGAAAGAGTCGGAGAGAAGAGAAATGAACTCATAAAACAACAACCTATTACAGGAAGACACATGTTATGAGGGACACATAAAAATTGTCCCGTTTGTGGGAACGTTTCTTTCATTTATCTATGATTTGGATTTAAATTAATCTAAATAATTATGAAGGACAGTCCAAGGACGGACCAATGCACATGCTCTAAGCCTCTTCTTTACTCAACTGTGTATAAAGTTCCAACAACTCAAATTCATTTGCCTTTTTTTATTCTTGGTAATGTTAAATATATGTATTCTTTGTCATCTTTTCAATAAAACCATGATTACCATAGGTATATCGTATACTTAACAATTGCATTTCTTAACTAGTGTTATGTCATCTCTGTGTATATATATGTACTTTATGACTGCAAATTTTTTGATGCATGATGTTTGTCTTTGGTTAAAAAAGTATTAGTATTAATAGCCTTTTTTACTATTTGACACCCAAATGTTCAGTATGGAACAAAACAAAAACTGTTACTATAGTCAAATACGACAAATAATAATCTTCTAATTGCTTACAAGTATAAAATCAAAGTTTTTTAGATTACCAAAAACTTTTGAACTTTATATGCGTAAATTATCGAATCGTAGAACATATCAGATTAACTAGTACGTACAGTATCATTTTGTATTATTTGCAACTGAAGTCATGATCTGTTTTATTATTCTCTCGTATTTTTATGACCAAAACATATACACCAATGCAACAGTCAAGTGTCAATCAATCCCTGTTGGAAAATTCAAAATATTAAGACACTAATCATATTCACAAGTACTTTTTTTTGTTTGTCTCTTTCTTGGAATTTTTAAATAAGAGCAAATGAGTAATAATCTCTTGGTTACAAACAAAAGATGAACGACAGCCAAGAGTTCTGAATTCAGCTAAACAAATTGGAGTTGAATGCAAAACATGTCGGATAAACAACTAATGTAAAACAGGATTCAGAAACAAACTTCAGTTACGTTTCACATTTATATAATACGAACAAACTATACGAAATGAGACTGGACGCCCCTAATAAAAAAACCTTAGGACGTGGAATGAATGGCTTCAACGTACTTTGCACCTTGTCCTATCATCATTGTGTAGTCATTCAATCACCTTATGGGTCGACCATCGTATGTTAAAGGATATCAATCTAAGTACAATTATATACATTGTAAGATGATTAGATTAGTGTCTCAACTTTTAACTGTTAAAACTCATTACTATCAACTATCAAGTTATTAAAACGTTTAAACCGTTTAAAAATGACATTTCAGCATTTAAACCTCAACGCTCAATTAATAAATCAATGCAACTAATACAATCGTTTATATCATTAGAACCTCGACGCTTCAACCGATTTTGCCATTACATTTCCTTCAACTAACTCAACCAACATAATTCACACATACAACTTCGTTGTGCTTAGAAACTCTCTTCTTTTTGTTTTCTCTTTTTTTTTTGCTTTAAGAAGTCATTAATCAACTAAAGAAGCAAAACAACAGCTTTTTTGTTTTGTGCTTTGTGTTTATGAGTCCATCTATCTTTTAAGCAATACCACCTTTGTAGTTTAACTAATAATTCAAATTTTAATCTTTCTGCATTAACTCGAGATTCTTCACTTGGTGGTTATCGTTGTCAGCCGAGCATTAAAAATAGTATAGTTTTTAATCTTAATTTTTTTTCTTTTTACTAAAACTAAACAAAAAAACTTATCTTTACGTATCATTAGTAGTAGTTATCGTATGGACCAAAAAGTCATAATTGTTAATTTTGGGGGTTTGTGAAAAAGAGAGGAATGCTTGTTACCTACTCTTATTAACTTCTCTCATTCTCTCTCTCTCTTCTCTACACACTTACAACAGTCTCTCTAATCAAATTGAGACACACACATAGAGAGATTTGACAAAAAAGAAACTTATTAAAGTCTTCTTAGGTTTCTTTTTTTTTTCTTGCTTTTTGTTCTGTTCTTGTTCTCTTTGGCAAAAAAAAATGCAGAACAAACACAAATGCAAGCTCTGTTCCAAGAGTTTCTGTAATGGCAGAGCACTTGGTGGTCACATGAAGTCTCACTTGGTCTCATCCCAACCGTCCACTCGGAAGAAACTCGCTGACTCGGTCCTTTCATCTTCTTGCTCTTCCTCCGACGGTAAATCTCTCGTCTACGGCTTGCGTGAGAACCCGAGGAAGAGCTTCCGGGTCTTTAACCCGGATCCTGAGTCATCCACCGTTTACAACAGTGAGACAGAGACCGAACCTGAGTCCGGATCCCCGGTAAAGAAACGGGTCAGAGCGGAGGTTTCAAAGAAGAAGAAAAAGAAGAAAAAGAGTAGTAAGAGAGTTTGTGAGAACTCGAAGAAGCAGAAGACGAGCCACGAGTCACCGGAACCGGCGAGTTCTGTCTCTGATGGTTCTCCGGAACAAGATTTAGCTATGTGTTTGATGATGCTGTCAAGAGATTCAAGAGAGCTTGAGATTAAACCGGTTTTTGCATCGGAGGTAGTAGAAGAGACAAAGCCGGAAAAAATACATTTCCCGGAGCTCCGCCGCTGTATGATAGATCTGAATCTTCCTCCACCGCAAGAAACCGAAGCTGTCACCGTCGTTTCAGCCATATAAAGGTTTCAAGAGATTAGATAACATCGAAAATCAAAGAATCTTGATGGTTTGGTTTGTCTTCAAGATTATTATTCTTTAGTAGGAAAAAAAAAAAAAAACCGTTTACTGGTTTTGGAACCTTTGGAATGATATTATCAAACAATGTACTTTTGATGTAAGACAACAACAAAAAGAAGCAAGCTCTGTTTCAAGTTTTCTTAACAATTTGAGCTTTTCGTGAAATATTTGGGGGTCATGGATAATAATTCTTGATTGTTTGTTGGATCTTTGTTATGTCGTTTTGATATTTGAAATTCTTGAGATGATTCTTTTGCATGATCTTTGGATCTTGGATCTTTGATTTTTATTAATGCTTTTTTTTAATGGAACTATTTAATTTCAACTGCATTTTTTTTATGACACAAGTGTGTGTGTGCTAGCTATTATAGATAATGTAAATATTATTCTTGCTCCGTAGTATATAAACTGTGGTGAGACTCAAACCATCCAAAATATGGTCACATAATAAAATATTCATAATATCTAAACCCAAAAGAGTGAGATATTTCACATAAAATACTAAAATACAATGAATAAAATAAGTATAATTCTCTTGTTGAACATGTATTAACCTTGTGAGAAACTATCTACGGGTAAAAAAAAGAAAATGTCGTATATCATAAAATCGGTCTATATCCACCACCTTATGCATTACTACTTTTTTTCTTGAAACAACAAAGAGACAGTTACTTATTGACAAAACAAAAAAAAAAGAAAAGAGAGGATAGTTACTTATTTGGTTCGTTAATTCCTAGTTTGTTTGTGGTGTAGTTTGTGTCGCCAGCTGCATCTGTGTAAACTCTGTCTAGTAGTAGTAGTTTGATACCAAAACAGAACCATTTATGTTTCTTTCTTGACAAAAACAAAAACCACACAACACTCTTCTTTTTTTATGGGCACCATTATTAAGTAACGTCCTAATTTAATGACAGAAGTATCCCTGCACTGAAGGCCATCTTTAAACTCACGTTTCTGCATGTTTTACCCTTGCCTGGCTTTCAGAGTTAAAATAAACAAATTATTCACTGACAGATCGACACCAGAATTTAAACGAAAGGTCTTTTTTTTTATTTTTATAATAAGTACGTTTTTAACTTTTTTAGTACGTAATTTTCTTATGAAGAAAATATATGTTGTTGCCTGAACAATTGGAAATATAATATTAGATGAAGGGTAACTTTGGTAAATGTGATCGTTGGTCATATCAGAGGTTAAAAGGGTCGGACATGTGGCACAACTTTTTCGCTTTAAGCTTCCGTTGGAAAATAAGGACCGACACCGACCCGATCATGCTAACACAAACACAATATATGAACCCAAATTCCTTTTTATTTTAATTTCTATATTTGATCTACAAAGGTATAAGCATATGAAATTTGGTGACGATCATATTTACACATAATAATATATTTTGTATAAAAAAGGTGTTCGGAATCATAACACATCGTATGTTTTGACAAAATAGATCATATGATATCCTTAGGAGTGCAGTGGCATTTGGGAAAATCTCACTGTATTGGCTCATGAATCTCTAGTGACCCCTTTTAATATTCTCACTTCTCATATAAACCCCATTACTTGTGCAAATTAACTTCCCAAACCCAAAAGTGTTTTATTTAGTGAATCAAAAGCTATAAAAGGTGATGTGATTATCTTTCGTAGGGTAAATATGTCTTTGTTAATCCTCTCTAACCTTTTTAGTTTTTATTTAGTAGCTATCCATCAAGATGATTAAAAATCTCACCGTCTTACTCAATACAATTTGCTGAGTCCAAGGCTAATTCCGGATTCATCCAACCGCGAAAACATAACCTCTTTGTCAATCAAAACCTGAAGATGCGATGTGATTTTCACAAAGGAGACCCACAGAAGCGGTGCACAACAAAAGGCACACCCGAAAACCGACAATGCTCTGACAATGCCATCAGGATAAGAGGGAAAAGCCATCACGAGGAGCGTCCCCAAAATGCCAAGCCACGGTGTTAAGACAGGGAGCATTGGAAGCAAGAAGGCGTTGATGGGTATGGTAGAGAGAGCAAAGGAGCCGGTTAAGTAGAGCGACCAACCGATGAGCGGGTGTATCGTTTTTGGGATGATGAAGAATGGTATAATGTAGGCTGAGAGGATCAAGAGCAGTGCAACCAACTTGAAAGTTGTCTGGATCATGCCTAGATTCTTATCAGAACGTTGGTTACATAGCTTGGTCAAGCTGGGACGCACTAGACGCGTGACTAGTATGGTACCTAAGTAAAACACTGCTTGAATTAGAACCCAAGGCATCTCTGCGGAGTAACTGCAATGACAACTAAGGATTAGTGCACACCATACTTATCCCAAAAACGAGAGCATGTATCTAATGGGATTGAGACAGTAGTTGTAAGTTGTAAGTTTTAATTAGTCTCGGTTTTGGGCTGTAATAAATTCAAACGTACCTTATGGTGTAGCGGCGTTGGTGGTGCCATGAAAGGCCTAAAGGAAGAACAGGCCATGAACACCAATACCATGGCTTCAACCAAACTGCTCCTGGAAACGTGATCACACTGTTCGGTCCGCACGGTACGTTCCATCTGAGTTTAAGGTCTGATCAAGAGAATGACATGCATACACAGAAAGATTAACAAAAACGTTTTAGATATTTGGAGTTACTGAAAAGGGAGAGTAGTAGCCACTTACAGTAGTAAGATGCGTCCATTTGATATCCCAAAGGAAGCCTAAAATGTCCGGTAAGAGCATTGGTGTGGTTATCTAGAGGAGGACGAAAAAGAGGCTGGTCGAGTAAATCGGAGAAGTAGCTGACAAGAAACCCTTGGTCAGCTCCATCAGGGTTATCTCTCTTTACTTCAAGCTCATGAATCATGTCTCTAAAGACCTCCATTGACGGCTGCAACACGAAGAGGCCAGTGTGGAAGATGCAAGGGTTAATGAAGACAGCACAGAATTGGCCGCAATGGAAGAGCTCGTCCGTGTTCTTGAGGAAGAGATTGTCGACGTCAAGCATAACGACACGGCCATAATCAGAGAGAGACCAAGCATAGAGCTTGTTTAGACTAAGCTTGAATCTGTTGTCGACGTTAGTTTGTTTCTTGTATGGATTCTCAAGATTCTCTACTCTCACTACTTTAGCTCCGTCATCTTCTTCCCTACATATCCCATTAGTGTGAAATTATACTACTAATATAATCAACAGTTTCTTGCATTATTGTATAAATGCAACAACAAAAAAAAGAAAACATTATATATATTTCTTACCAATTCCAGAAAAGGGAAACCAAAAAAAAAAAGTTGTGAAAAGGTCTGAGACTTTTTAATTTCTATAATAAGGCATTTGACAGCTATGCCATTTATTCCTTTTAACAATATTATCTTTTCTAATCTCTTTAAAATAAAATGAACAAGCAATTAAATACTCACTTTCCCCACTCACTAACAAAAGAAAAACACCAAACTTCCACCTAAACCCATGTCTAGGTAATAAGGTTTGAATATGAGATAAGGGTGATATGAAATTGAATACAGAAATATTAATTAACAACACTGACAAAAATAAATAAAAAATAAACCATTTTAAATGTAAGCTGAAATTTTCTATCAACAATAGAAAAAAAAGACAAGAAATTTAAAAAAGGTCGTGGAAACGAAACTGCGACGAAGACTGTATTTGTTCAGACATTTTCAAATTTTTATAACATTTTAGTTTTTTATTTTTTAACTCAAAGCTTCCTAAGCATATTCTTAATATTCTGATGTCCCTGTTGCTTCTAATCTAAAAATTATAGTAAACTATATTGAATATTGTTTTCATGCTGTTTCCCGCATTACTGGTCTGGTCTCTTCCATGTTCTCCTATATATATTTTTGTTTAAATGAAAACAAATATTATGAAATATGTTTAGTTTATATGAGCTTGTAAAAAAAATATTCTAGAAAATATTGTTTTAGCTTTGATTAAAAGAAGAAACCAAGATTATATTTTTATTTCTCTGACCAACTAAAATGGTAGCGTGTTGGAGTGGAGATGAAAAAAAGAAGAAGAAGAAAAAGAGGAAGAAGATGAGGAGGCACACTTACATAGCGTGAATCCAGTCGAGAGGGACGTCGAGGGAGGCGATGACGACGATATCAGCGTCCACGTGAAGACCCTTAAGCGATCTGATCAAGACACGTGCCGCAACGTAGAACTCATAGTCTCTTGGTGTTCCCATGTACATCATCGTCGCGTAAGCGTTCTTGTGCTCCGGCCGCGGCCTCGTCTTTAACCCTCGCTCCATCACCGCGGTCATCGCGTTTGCGTTTTCTGTTTCGAGCGGCTGAAAAAGCTGGTTTTTATCGTTAAACGCTGCCGTTTCGATGATTAAAAGTGACAGAATTACAACACAACAAGAGAAGAACAGCATAGTTCTTTGCAAACACATGCTTAATGTTGTCATCTCTACTCTACACAACATATAAGTGACTTCAAGAACTGGGTTTTGTTTCAAAGTTTTAAGATTATTTTATCCTATTATATTAATTGAGAAATAAAAATAAGAAATTAATCTTATAAAATATAAAAAATTACATTGTCAAGCCATTCGTTTTAAGACAAATGTTTAATTTTTCGCTAAGGATAAAAATATAATTGAATATTAGAGTAATAAAATCGTTTAAATAATTATTAATTCAAAAAAAAATTCGCTATCTAATTAATTATGCACGAAAATTACTAATTATTTTTTTTTAAATGGTAAACAATCAGAATTTTAAAAAGTAAGATTTTATATTTAAGTATCCAAATAATTATTTTAATAACTTTATTTGAAAGATTTTTTTAAGATTATAAATTATGATTCTCCTATCATCTTTCTTTTATTTCATTTACAAATTGTTTTGAATTATTATATAATGTATATGATAAATAAATATGTAGATTTTTTTCTGCATATGTTGTGATTTGAAATTAAAAAAACAAAGATATATTACTCAATATATGAAGAAAAATGTGTATTTTAATATTCCACATTAGTGGGTTGGTAAATCTAAATTTATGTGGTTGATAAATTAATAAATTTTATTTGCTCACAATTAGAGTTTAATAACTAATACTTTTAAATATTTCATAAAATATTGATGCAAATACAACAAACAATAGAAAATGATAATATACATCAAAAAATAATATTCTAAAATAATTAGTACCTAAAAAAGATATATGTAGATTTAGTAAACAATTTTAATATTAAAAGTAAATACTGTCTCAAACAAAATAAATTTTTAAAACAAACGTAACAATAATTTTTATTAATATATTCTAATTTTTGGAAAAATATTGATATGTGCTAAAGCACAGGATATTTCCTAATTATTATTACTTGGGGTTGGTTTTTTACACATATATAAATGTAAACTAGGTACGGACGCGCACGTACGTGCGTGATTGATTTCAAAAACTATGTTTATTATAATATTTATTTTATATTATGTACACATAGAGTTACATTTATAGATATAATTATTTGTTAAATCATTTACAGTTCAAACTTATATTAGTTTGGTTTCATTGAGTTTGTGATTTTGAAATAATAAAGGTTTCAACATAAAATTAAGATTCACAAAACAACATACCCGAATCAAACGTTTACCAAATTAGTGATTAATCAGAATTGTATAAAACTTGTAAATTATGAAATGGATAAAAACCATCAAAAATATGAAAATTCTCGAAACGAATGACCTAAATTCTTAAGCGGGTCAAACCCATCCCGGTAGCCATACTCCATAAAGACTACAATATTTTTTTATCTATAAAAACCCATCCCTCAAAATTTTTAAGAAATAATATTAAAATATATATATGATTTTATATTTTTTTAATATGTTATTTGAAATTAAGGAATCTTTAATATACATTAGTCTTATATATCAGAAATTTTCTATATGGAAAACTGAAAATTAGGATTTGCATAAGTTTAAATATTTTATAGTTTAAAATAAATTTAAGATGGCGTCAAATTGTTTTTAAAGATTTTCTAATATCTATTATTCAAAATTAATTTCAATTTTTTTTTGGTCAGAAAAATTTTAAACAATAAGAAATAATATTATTTATATTTTTGAAAATATGATTTAAATTTATATTTTTACATCTCTTGTTATATTTTTATTATATTATAATACATATGTTTTGAAAATAATTTCGAAAACATGTTGGGGATACTATTTATTAATATTTGAATAATTTTAGAATTTATAGGAACAAAATATTGAGTATATATATAAATTGAATAGCAATGACAGTTTTACGTAATATTATAGAATATTAAGGGCAAGTAATAAATTGGGCATAGAGCTCTCTAGCGACAACACGCCAGCTTTTCTTCAAAAATGCTTCTATTTTAATATATAGGGGATAACTAAATGTAATGGAAGAATTATGAAAGAGACCTGTTTCTAGGAGACTTGGAGAAGACTTAAAAAAGGGTGTAGTTGTAAGTGGCCAATAGGAAACTACTATTTTTCAATTTCTTTTATTTTTCCCCAAGTATATACATTTAAGAAAAAAAACATTTTGGAGAGGTGTAACCAAAACTGGGGAGATTTTTGGGTTAGGTGCTTATATATATTCGAAACGAACTAGTGAAAACTGGTTGTTGAACACCCAAAATTCGATATTGAATGGGCGTGCGTTGAGAATTCTGATACATACTCTTTCTGTAAAATAGTATTCATTTTTCCTGTATCATGCATTATTTTTCTTGTTGGCCAGAAGAACATTGCATCTTGTTTCTTAAAGTTCAGTAGAGGACGCTAGTATCCATCCAAAGACAATAGGCATTTTTCCACAAAGATATAGCGTAAGAATTGGAACAGACCCACTAAGCCCTGCGTTAACAAAATCTCCACATTGTTGACAAGGGACATAATTAAGAAATAAGAATACCACAGAAATGTGACATTTGTTAAACAGTGAACCCTAGTGGAAAATTGGAAATACTAGTAAAGTTGTATGAACACTCCGAAGGTTCCATTTGGTTCGGTTCAATATTTGGAAGTTTATATTCGGGTTAAGGTTGGATTTTTAAAAAGTCATTGTCGAATTGAACCGAATTGTTATTCATTTCATATATTTGGTTTTTGTTTCTTTTTCTCTTCCATATTTCGGTTTACTCGGACATAAACTTTTAATTAAATGGGCTACACCAAATAAATGGCAAAGCCCAATGACAGTTACAAAAAAATGCGAAGTCCAATGAGAGATGGCACAAACCTCAGAAAGCTACTACAAATTTAACAGAGGCCGCAAGCTCGACGGTGAAACAATATAAAAGACATCACGCTGACATGAAATGAAGGAGATGCACGATGGGGAGATTCTTGCCAAAAATAAGTAAGATTATTTTCACAATGCTTAGGTGGTGAGCTATGCAGAAAACTCAGTTAAGTTTTATTTTCTTCTTCTTATTTAAAATGGAGATATATAGATATTTATTTTTATAACAAACATATATGAAAACATATTTTGACAAATAGCTACTCAGTTTAGAGAGAATAATAGTGGAATTATATATTAGTGCACGTACATCGTCTTTCAGTTAAGGGATGGATGATACAAATTAAAATAATGGGGAGAATTACAAAGTGGTGTATTTTTTTTAATAACTTAATTCCAGCGTGATGTATACACATTATAACACATTTAAACAAACAAAACATCTTATTCGTTATACAAACAATATGAGCTACAACATGGTGTACCTATAAATAATAATAAATAAAGCATGCACAAATGATGTGGTAATTAACCCATAATTATATAATTGGGGAAGGTTCTTAAGTTCCGACAAAACCAAAACCGGAGACGAAGAAGGCGGTGGCCTGAAGGAATAGATAGAAATGTAACCATGTGTGGCCATAAATCAGTCCATACAGTGCACATCCTAAAATGTATACCCCCACCATCACTTCCTTTGAGTTAATTCTGCAACAAAATTACACAATTGTCTTTTTTGTTAGTAATGCATGTGTATTTGTTGAAAACAATACTTACTATATAACAAAAACGACAAAAAGAGGCATTATATTTTCTATAGTTCTACCATTAGTGTATTAAGAAATTTTTGAAAACTAGTACATCTCAAGATCACGAGCTCAAGTCTAAATGTTGTTAATAAAACTAAGTTTACTGTACTTGCTCTTTTTCTGATCTGAGGAAATTAATTATGGGTGAAAATTTTGTAACTTATTGGTGTGACTAATTAATCCCATAAAAATGAAATTATATGTTTTCTCACCTTTGATAACAAGATTTCCGTTGGACAGGGAGTAACTTTTTCTTCAAAGCATCACCTAATTTCTCGGTCACAACCCATTCGTTCACTCTTCCTCCTTCGAGTAGGCCAATCCAAGTTCCTTTTGTTCGATGCATAGCCATTACATTCTCGAACAAGATCCAGAATATCACGAGGTAGAAGGATCTAGTTGATTCAAATTTATACATGCATCAATTTGAAGACAGTTTAATCTTGATTATACAAATGAGTAATTAAATCAAGTAAAGGTATAAAGGTACCTTGGAGTTGCCATGGTGTGGAAGATAGTGATCAAAGAGGGAACGTAAATGGTAGACCAAGATGGGATGTAGATTTCAGGGAAGAAGACACTTGTTGGCACAACAATACAGTAGAAGAAGAATGTCAAGAAGTGTACTGCCACTTTCCTTACGAAGAAAAAGCTGTAGATCACATAGAACTTCTTCCATACTGATACTCTCTGTTCCAAATTAATTAAATATTAATTAGCCAAACTGATTTAATATACGACACCGTACATATCACACTACTCCAGTCCCACGGATGTGGAGACTCTAAC